>NC_088400.1:20675710-20988210 GCF_034236695.1 Oncorhynchus nerka
CACATCTAGATACATGTCAGACAACACAGTGAGGTCACATCTAGATACATGTCAGACAACACAGTGAGGTCACATCTAGATACATGTCAGACAACACAGTGAGGCCACATCTAGATACATGTCAGACAACACAGTGAGGTCACATCTAGATACATGTCAGACAACACAGTGAGATCACATCTAGATACATGTCAGACGACACAGTGAGGTCACATCTAGATACATGTCAGACAACACAGTGAGGTCACATCTAGATACATGTCAGACAACACAGTGAGGATACATCTAGATACATGTCAGACAACACAGTGAGGTCACATCTAGATACATGTCAGAGAACACAGTGAGATCACATCTAGATACATGTCAGACAACACAGTGGGGTTGAAACTAGATACATGTCAGACGACACAGTGAGATCACATCTAGATACATGTCAGACAACACAGTGAGGTCACATCTAGATACATGTCAGACAACACAGTGAGGTCACATCTAGATACATGTCAGATGACACAGTGAGGTCACATCTAGATACATGTCAGACAACACAGTGAGGTCACATCTAGATACATGTCAGACAACACAAGGAGGACACATCTAGATACATGTCAGACAACACAGTGAGGTCACATCTAGATACATGTCAGACAACACAGTGAGGACACATCTAGATACATGTCAGACAACACAGTGAGGTCACATCTAGATACATGTCAGACAACACAAGGAGGACACATCTAGATACATGTCAGACAACACAGTGAGGTCACATCTAGATACATGTCAGACGACACAAGGAGGACACATCTAGATACATGTCAGACAACACAGTGAGGTCACATCTAGATACATGTCAGACAACACAGTGAGGTCACATCTAGATACATGTCAGACAACACAGTGAGGTCACATCTAGATACATGTCAGACAACACAGTGTGGTCACATCTAGATACATGTCAGACAACACAGTGAGGTCACATCTAGATACATGTCAGACAACACAGTGGGGTTGAAACTAGATACATGTCAGACGACACAGTGAGATCACATCTAGATACATGTCAGACAACACAGTGAGGTCACATCTAGATACATGTCAGATGACACAGTGAGGTCACATCTAGATACATGTCAGACAACACAGTGAGGTCACATCTAGATACATGTCAGACAACACAAGGAGGACACATCTAGATACATGTCAGACAACACAGTGAGGTCACATCTAGGTACATGTCAGACAACACAGTGAGGTCACATCTAGATACATGTCAGACAACACAGTGAGGCCACATCTAGATACATGTCAGACAACACAGTGAGGTCACATCTAGATACATGTCAGACAACACAAGGAGGACACATCTAGATACATGTCAGACAACACAGTGAGGTCACATCTAGATACATGTCAGACAACACAGTGAGGACACATCTAGATACATGTCAGACAACACAGTGAGGTCACATCTAGATACATGTCAGACAACACAGTGAGGTCACATCTAGATACATGTCAGACAACACAGTGAGGTCACATCTAGATACATGTCAGACAACACAGTGAGGTCACATCTAGATACATGTCAGACAACACAGTGAGATCACATCTAGATACATGTCAGACAACACAGTGAGGTCACATCTAGATACATGTCAGACAACACAGTGAGATCACATCTAGATACATGTCAGACAACACAGTGAGGTCACATCTAGATACATGTCAGACAACACAGTGAGGTCACATCTAGATACATGTCAGACAACACAGTGAGGTCACATCTAGATACATGTCAGACAACACAGTGAGGTCACATCTAGATACATGTCAGACAACACAGTGAGGTCACATCTAGATACATGTCAGACAACACAGTGAGGTCACATCTAGATACATGTCAGACAACACAGTGAGGTCACATCTAGATACATGTCAGACAACACAGTGAGATCACATCTAGATACATGTCAGACAACACAGTGAGGTCACATCTAGATACATGTCAGACAACACAGTGAGGTCACATCTAGATACATGTCAGATGACACAGTGAGGTCACATCTAGATACATGTCAGACAACACAGTGAGATCACATCTAGATACATGTCAGACAACACAGTGAGATCACATCTAGATACATGTCAGACAACACAGTGAGATCACATCTAGATACATGTCAGACAACACAAGGAGGACACATCTAGATACATGTCAGACAACACAGTGAGGTCACATCTAGATACATGTCAGACAACACAGTGAGGTCACATCTAGATACATGTCAGACAACACAGTGAGGTCACATCTAGATACATGTCAGACAACACAGTGTGGTCACATCTAGATACATGTCAGACAACACAGTGAGGTCACATCTAGATACATGTCAGACAACACAGTGGGGTTGAAACTAGATACATGTCAGACAACACAGTGAGATCACATCTAGATACATGTCAGACAACACAGTGAGGTCACATCTAGATACATGTCAGACAACACAGTGAGGTCACATCTAGATACATGTCAGACAACACAGTGAGGTCACATGACACAGTGAGGTCACATCTAGATACATGTCAGACAACACAGTGAGGTCACATCTAGATACATGTCAGACAACACAAGGAGGACACATCTAGATACATGTCAGACAACACAGTGAGGTCACATCTAGATACATGTCAGACAACACAGTGAGGTCACATCTAGATACATGTCAGACAACACAGTGAGGCCACATCTAGATACATGTCAGACAACACAGTGAGGTCACATCTAGATACATGTCAGACAACACAGTGAGATCACATCTAGATACATGTCAGACGACACAGTGAGGTCACATCTAGATACATGTCAGACAACACAGTGAGGTCACATCTAGATACATGTCAGACAACACAGTGAGGATACATCTAGATACATGTCAGACAACACAGTGAGGTCACATCTAGATACATGTCAGAGAACACAGTGAGATCACATCTAGATACATGTCAGACAACACAGTGGGGTTGAAACTAGATACATGTCAGACGACACAGTGAGATCACATCTAGATACATGTCAGACAACACAGTGAGGTCACATCTAGATACATGTCAGACAACACAGTGAGGTCACATCTAGATACATGTCAGATGACACAGTGAGGTCACATCTAGATACATGTCAGACAACACAGTGAGGTCACATCTAGATACATGTCAGACAACACAAGGAGGACACATCTAGATACATGTCAGACAACACAGTGAGGTCACATCTAGATACATGTCAGACAACACAGTGAGGACACATCTAGATACATGTCAGACAACACAGTGAGGTCACATCTAGATACATGTCAGACAACACAAGGAGGACACATCTAGATACATGTCAGACAACACAGTGAGGTCACATCTAGATACATGTCAGACGACACAAGGAGGACACATCTAGATACATGTCAGACAACACAGTGAGGTCACATCTAGATACATGTCAGACAACACAGTGAGGTCACATCTAGATACATGTCAGACAACACAGTGAGGTCACATCTAGATACATGTCAGACAACACAGTGTGGTCACATCTAGATACATGTCAGACAACACAGTGAGGTCACATCTAGATACATGTCAGACAACACAGTGGGGTTGAAACTAGATACATGTCAGACGACACAGTGAGATCACATCTAGATACATGTCAGACAACACAGTGAGGTCACATCTAGATACATGTCAGATGACACAGTGAGGTCACATCTAGATACATGTCAGACAACACAGTGAGGTCACATCTAGATACATGTCAGACAACACAAGGAGGACACATCTAGATACATGTCAGACAACACAGTGAGGTCACATCTAGATACATGTCAGACAACACAGTGAGGTCACATCTAGATACATGTCAGACAACACAGTGAGGCCACATCTAGATACATGTCAGACAACACAGTGAGGTCACATCTAGATACATGTCAGACAACACAGTGAGGTCACATCTAGATACATGTCAGACGACACAAGGAGGACACATCTAGATACATGTCAGACAACACAGTGAGGTCACATCTAGATACATGTCAGACAACACAGTGAGGTCACATCTAGATACATGTCAGACAACACAGTGAGGTCACATCTAGATACATGTCAGACAACACAGTGAGGTCACATCTAGATACATGTCAGACAACACAAGGAGGACACATCTAGATACATGTCAGACAACACAGTGAGGTCACATCTAGATACATGTCAGACAACACAGTGAGGACACATCTAGATACATGTCAGACAACACAGTGAGGTCACATCTAGATACATGTCAGACAACACAAGGAGGACACATCTAGATACATGTCAGACAACACAGTGAGGTCACATCTAGATACATGTCAGACAACACAGACACATCTAGGAGGACACATCTAGATACATGTCAGACAACACAGTGAGGTCACATCTAGATACATGTCAGACAACACAGTGAGGTCACATCTAGATACATGTCAGACAACACAGTGAGGTCACAT
Organism: Oncorhynchus nerka; assembly: GCF_034236695.1. Lineage (NCBI taxonomy): Eukaryota > Metazoa > Chordata > Actinopteri > Salmoniformes > Salmonidae > Oncorhynchus > Oncorhynchus nerka. The sequence continues at coordinate 20,680,258 of NC_088400.1, forward strand.
CTAGATACATGTCAGACAACACAGTGTGGTCACATCTAGATACATGTCAGACAACACAGTGAGGTCACATCTAGATACATGTCAGACAACACAGTGGGGTTGAAATCTAGATACATGTCAGACAACACAGTGACACAGTGAGATCACATCTAGATACATGTCAGACAACACAGTGAGGTCACATCTAGATACATGTCAGATGACACAGTGAGGTCACATCTAGATACATGTCAGACAACACAGTGAGGTCACATCTAGATACATGTCAGACAACACAAGGAGGACACATCTAGATACATGTCAGACAACACAGTGAGGTCACATCTAGGTACATGTCAGACAACACAGTGAGGTCACATCTAGATACATGTCAGACAACACAGTGAGGCCACATCTAGATACATGTCAGACAACACAGTGAGGTCACATCTAGATACATGTCAGACAACACAGTGAGGACACATCTAGATACATGTCAGACAACACAGTGAGGTCACATCTAGATACATGTCAGACAACACAGTGAGGTCACATCTAGATACATGTCAGACAACACAGTGAGGTCACATCTAGATACATGTCAGACAACACAGTGAGGTCACATCTAGATACATGTCAGACAACACAGTGAGGTCACATCTAGATACATGTCAGACAACACAGTGAGGTCACATCTAGATACATGTCAGACAACACAGTGAGATCACATCTAGATACATGTCAGACAACACAGTGAGGTCACATCTAGATACATGTCAGACAACACAGTGAGATCACATCTAGATACATGTCAGACAACACAGTGAGGTCACATCTAGATACATGTCAGACAACACAGTGAGGTCACATCTAGATACATGTCAGACAACACAGTGAGGTCACATCTAGATACATGTCAGACAACACAGTGAGGTCACATCTAGATACATGTCAGACAACACAGTGAGGTCACATCTAGATACATGTCAGACAACACAGTGAGGTCACATCTAGATACATGTCAGACAACACAGTGAGATCACATCTAGATACATGTCAGACAACACAGTGAGGTCACATCTAGATACATGTCAGACAACACAGTGAGGTCACATCTAGATACATGTCAGATGACACAGTGAGGTCACATCTAGATACATGTCAGACAACACAGTGAGATCACATCTAGATACATGTCAGACAACACAGTGAGATCACATCTAGATACATGTCAGACAACACAGTGAGATCACATCTAGATACATGTCAGACAACACAAGGAGGACACATCTAGATACATGTCAGACAACACAGTGAGGTCACATCTAGATACATGTCAGACAACACAGTGAGGTCACATCTAGATACATGTCAGACAACACAGTGAGGTCACATCTAGATACATGTCAGACAACACAGTGTGGTCACATCTAGATACATGTCAGACAACACAGTGAGGTCACATCTAGATACATGTCAGACAACACAGTGGGGTTGAAACTAGATACATGTCAGACGACACAGTGAGATCACATCTAGATACATGTCAGACAACACAGTGAGGTCACATCTAGATACATGTCAGACAACACAGTGAGGTCACATCTAGATACATGTCAGATGACACAGTGAGGTCACATCTAGATACATGTCAGACAACACAGTGAGGTCACATCTAGATACATGTCAGACAACACAAGGAGGACACATCTAGATACATGTCAGACAACACAGTGAGGTCACATCTAGATACATGTCAGACAACACAGTGAGGTCACATCTAGATACATGTCAGACAACACAGTGAGGCCACATCTAGATACATGTCAGACAACACAGTGAGGTCACATCTAGATACATGTCAGACAACACAGTGAGATCACATCTAGATACATGTCAGACGACACAGTGAGGTCACATCTAGATACATGTCAGACAACACAGTGAGGTCACATCTAGATACATGTCAGACAACACAGTGAGGATACATCTAGATACATGTCAGACAACACAGTGAGGTCACATCTAGATACATGTCAGAGAACACAGTGAGATCACATCTAGATACATGTCAGACAACACAGTGGGGTTGAAACTAGATACATGTCAGACGACACAGTGAGATCACATCTAGATACATGTCAGACAACACAGTGAGGTCACATCTAGATACATGTCAGACAACACAGTGAGGTCACATCTAGATACATGTCAGATGACACAGTGAGGTCACATCTAGATACATGTCAGACAACACAGTGAGGTCACATCTAGATACATGTCAGACAACACAAGGAGGACACATCTAGATACATGTCAGACAACACAGTGAGGTCACATCTAGATACATGTCAGACAACACAGTGAGGACACATCTAGATACATGTCAGACAACACAGTGAGGTCACATCTAGATACATGTCAGACAACACAAGGAGGACACATCTAGATACATGTCAGACAACACAGTGAGGTCACATCTAGATACATGTCAGACGACACAAGGAGGACACATCTAGATACATGTCAGACAACACAGTGAGGTCACATCTAGATACATGTCAGACAACACAGTGAGGTCACATCTAGATACATGTCAGACAACACAGTGAGGTCACATCTAGATACATGTCAGACAACACAGTGTGGTCACATCTAGATACATGTCAGACAACACAGTGAGGTCACATCTAGATACATGTCAGACAACACAGTGGGGTTGAAACTAGATACATGTCAGACGACACAGTGAGATCACATCTAGATACATGTCAGACAACACAGTGAGGTCACATCTAGATACATGTCAGATGACACAGTGAGGTCACATCTAGATACATGTCAGACAACACAGTGAGGTCACATCTAGATACATGTCAGACAACACAAGGAGGACACATCTAGATACATGTCAGACAACACAGTGAGGTCACATCTAGATACATGTCAGACAACACAGTGAGGTCACATCTAGATACATGTCAGACAACACAGTGAGGCCACATCTAGATACATGTCAGACAACACAGTGAGGTCACATCTAGATACATGTCAGACAACACAGTGAGGTCACATCTAGATACATGTCAGACATGACACAAGGAGGACACATCTAGATACATGTCAGACAACACAGTGAGGTCACATCTAGATACATGTCAGACAACACAGTGAGGTCACATCTAGATACATGTCAGACAACACAGTGAGGTCACATCTAGATACATGTCAGACAACACAGTGAGGTCACATCTAGATACATGTCAGACAACACAAGGAGGACACATCTAGATACATGTCAGACAACACAGTGAGGTCACATCTAGATACATGTCAGACAACACAGTGAGGTCACATCTAGATACATGTCAGACAACACAGTGAGGTCACATCTAGATACATGTCAGACAACACAGTGAGGTCACATCTAGATACATGTCAGACAACACAGTGAGATCACATCTAGATACATGTCAGACAACACAGTGAGATCACATCTAGATACATGTCAGACAACACAGATGAGACAACACAAGGAGGACACATCTAGATACATGTCAGACAACACAGTGAGGTCACATCTAGATACATGAGGTCAGACAACACAACACAGTGAGGTCACATCTAGATACATGTCAGACAACACAGTGTGGTCACATCTAGATACATGTCAGACAACACAGTGAGGTCACATCTAGATACATGTCAGACAACACAGTGGGGTTGAAACTAGATACATGTCAGACGACACAGTGAGATCACATCTAGATACATGTCAGACAACACAGTGAGGTCACATCTAGATACATGTCAGACAACACAGTGAGGTCACATCTAGATACATGTCAGATGACACAGTGAGGTCACATCTAGATACATGTCAGACAACACAGTGAGGTCACATCTATATACATGTCAGACAACACAAGGAGGACACATCTAGATACATGTCAGACAACACAGTGAGGTCACATCTAGATACATGTCAGACAACACAGTGAGGTCACATCTAGATACATGTCAGACAACACAGTGAGGCCACATCTAGATACATGTCAGACAACACAGTGAGGTCACATCTAGATACATGTCAGACAACACAGTGAGATCACATCTAGATACATGTCAGACGACACAGTGAGGTCACATCTAGATACATGTCAGACAACACAGTGAGGTCACATCTAGATACATGTCAGACAACACAGTGAGGATACATCTAGATACATGTCAGACAACACAGTGAGGTCACATCTAGATACATGTCAGAGAACACAGTGAGATCACATCTAGATACATGTCAGACAACACAGTGGGGTTGAAACTAGATACATGTCAGACGACACAGTGAGATCACATCTAGATACATGTCAGACAACACAGTGAGGTCACATCTAGATACATGTCAGACAACACAGTGAGGTCACATCTAGATACATGTCAGATGACACAGTGAGGTCACATCTAGATACATGTCAGACAACACAGTGAGGTCACATCTAGATACATGTCAGACAACACAAGGAGGACACATCTAGATACATGTCAGACAACACAGTGAGGTCACATCTAGATACATGTCAGACAACACAGTGAGGACACATCTAGATACATGTCAGACAACACAGTGAGGTCACATCTAGATACATGTCAGACAACACAAGGAGGACACATCTAGATACATGTCAGACAACACAGTGAGGTCACATCTAGATACATGTCAGACGACACAAGGAGGACACATCTAGATACATGTCAGACAACACAGTGAGGTCACATCTAGATACATGTCAGACAACACAGTGAGGTCACATCTAGATACATGTCAGACAACACAGTGAGGTCACATCTAGATACATGTCAGACAACACAGTGTGGTCACATCTAGATACATGTCAGACAACACAGTGAGGTCACATCTAGATACATGTCAGACAACACAGTGGGGTTGAAACTAGATACATGTCAGACGACACAGTGAGATCACATCTAGATACATGTCAGACAACACAGTGAGGTCACATCTAGATACATGTCAGATGACACAGTGAGGTCACATCTAGATACATGTCAGACAACACAGTGAGGTCACATCTAGATACATGTCAGACAACACAAGGAGGACACATCTAGATACATGTCAGACAACACAGTGAGGTCACATCTAGATACATGTCAGACAACACAGTGAGGTCACATCTAGATACATGTCAGACAACACAGTGAGGCCACATCTAGATACATGTCAGACAACACAGTGAGGTCACATCTAGATACATGTCAGACAACACAGTGAGGTCACATCTAGATACATGTCAGACAACACAGTGAGGCCACATCTAGATACATGTCAGACAACACAGTGAGGTCACATCTAGATACATGTCAGACAACACAGTGAGATCACATCTAGATACATGTCAGACGACACAGTGAGGTCACATCTAGATACATGTCAGACAACACAGTGAGGTCACATCTAGATACATGTCAGACAACACAGTGAGGATACATCTAGATACATGTCAGACAACACAGTGAGGTCACATCTAGATACATGTCAGAGAACACAGTGAGATCACATCTAGATACATGTCAGACAACACAGTGGGGTTGAAACTAGATACATGTCAGACGACACAGTGAGATCACATCTAGATACATGTCAGACAACACAGTGAGGTCACATCTAGATACATGTCAGACAACACAGTGAGGTCACATCTAGATACATGTCAGATGACACAGTGAGGTCACATCTAGATACATGTCAGACAACACAGTGAGGTCACATCTAGATACATGTCAGACAACACAAGGAGGACACATCTAGATACATGTCAGACAACACAGTGAGGTCACATCTAGATACATGTCAGACAACACAGTGAGGACACATCTAGATACATGTCAGACAACACAGTGAGGTCACATCTAGATACATGTCAGACAACACAAGGAGGACACATCTAGATACATGTCAGACAACACAGTGAGGTCACATCTAGATACATGTCAGACGACACAAGGAGGACACATCTAGATACATGTCAGACAACACAGTGAGGTCACATCTAGATACATGTCAGACAACACAGTGAGGTCACATCTAGATACATGTCAGACAACACAGTGAGGTCACATCTAGATACATGTCAGACAACACAGTGAGGTCACATCTAGATACATGTCAGACAACACAGTGAGATCACATCTAGATACATGTCAGACAACACAGTGAGGTCACATCTAGATACATGTCAGACAACACAGTGAGATCACATCTAGATACATGTCAGACAACACAGTGAGGTCACATCTAGATACATGTCAGACAACACAGTGAGGTCACATCTAGATACATGTCAGACAACACAGTGAGGTCACATCTAGATACATGTCAGACAACACAAGGAGGACACATCTAGATACATGTCAGACAACACAGTGAGGTCACATCTAGATACATGTCAGACGACACAGTGAGGTCACATCTAGATACATGTCAGACAACACAGTGAGGTCACATCTAGATACATGTCAGACAACACAGTGAGATCACATCTAGATACATGTCAGACAACACAGTGAGGTCACATCTAGATACATGTCAGACAACACAGTGAGGTCACATCTAGATACATGTCAGACAACACAGTGAGGTCACATCTAGATACATGTCAGACAACACAGTGAGGTCACATCTAGATACATGTCAGACAACACAGTGAGGTCACATCTAGATACATGTCAGACAACACAGTGAGGTCACATCTAGATACATGTCAGACAACACAGTGAGGTCACATCTAGATACATGTCAGACAACACAGTGAGATCACATCTAGATACATGTCAGACAACACAGTGAGGTCACATCTAGATACATGTCAGACAACACAGTGAGGTCACATCTAGATACATGTCAGATGACACAGTGAGGTCACATCTAGATACATGTCAGACAACACAGTGAGGTCACATCTAGATACATGTCAGACGACACAGTGAGGTCACATCTAGATACATGTCAGATGACACAGTGAGGTCACATTTAGATACATGTCAGACAACACAAGGAGGACACATCTAGATACATGTCAGACAACACAAGGAGGACACATCTAGATACATGTCAGACAACACAGTGAGGACACATCTAGATACATGTCAGACAACACAGTGAGGACACATCTAGATACATGTCAGACAACACAGTGAGGTCACATCTAGATACATGTCAGACAACACAGTGAGATCACATCTAGATACATGTCAGACAACACAGTGAGGTCACATCTAGATACATGTCAGACAACACAGTGAGGTCACATCTAGATACATGTCAGACAACACAGTGAGATCACATCTAGATACATGTCAGACAACACAGTGAGATCACATCTAGATACATGTCAGACAACACAGTGAGGTCACATCTAGATACATGTCAGACAACACAGTGAGGTCACATCTAGATACATGTCAGACAACACAGTGAGGTCACATCTAGATACATGTCAGACAACACAGTGAGGTCACATCTAGATACATGTCAGACAACACAGTGAGGTCACATCTAGATACATGTCAGACAACACAGTGAGGTCACATCTAGATACATGTCAGACAACACAGTGAGGTCACATCTAGATACATGTCAGACAACACAAGGAGGACACATCTAGATACATGTCAGACAACACAAGGAGGACACATCTAGATACATGTCAGACAACACAGTGAGATCACATCTAGATACATGTCAGACAACACAGTGAGGTCACATCTAGATACATGTCAGACGACACAGTGAGGTCACATCTAGATACATGTCAGACAACACAGTGAGATCACATCTAGATACATGTCAGACAACACAGTGAGGTCACATCTAGATACATGTCAGACAACACAAGGAGGACACATCTAGATACATGTCAGACAACACAAGGAGGACACATCTAGATACATGTCAGACAACACAGTGAGGACACATCTAGATACATGTCAGACAACACAGTGAGGACACATCTAGATACATGTCAGACAACACAGTGAGGTCACATCTAGATACATGTCAGACAACACAGTGAGATCACATCTAGATACATGTCAGACAACACAGTGAGGTCACATCTAGATACATGTCAGACAACACAGTGAGGTCACATCTAGATACATGTCAGACAACACAGTGAGATCACATCTAGATACATGTCAGACAACACAGTGAGATCACATCTAGATACATGTCAGACAACACAGTGAGGTCACATCTAGATACATGTCAGACAACACAGTGAGGTCACATCTAGATACATGTCAGACAACACAGTGAGGTCACATCTAGATACATGTCAGACAACACAGTGAGGTCACATCTAGATACATGTCAGACGACACAGTGAGGTCACATCTAGATACATGTCAGTATAACGGTTTAGTGAACCACACCCCCGTGATGAGTAACGTTCTCTTAGACCTGAAGAATTTGTTTGCCTCCTAGGCTTTAGCTCAGAGGTTTAACACAGACTTGTCCAAACCTAGTCGGTCACATCAGCTCACCTCTCTTAGTGTATTCTGATGTTCTGCCTCCAGACAGGCCAGCTCCTCCCGCACCTCCGGCAAATCAGCTTGCTGCAAAATATAGCAGACAGTTGGATCCTCCAATAGCAGTACCCTTAGCCTGGACACTAATACATGTACTTGGCAAGCCAAAAGGTTCCCTGTGTAGTGTCTCATTCTTCTCAAGGTTAATTTTCCTTGCTACTGTTGCCTTTGCCTGCTCTCTGGAGGTTTACTCTAGACTCATTCTATTTTTATTGATTGATTGACACTTACCCTCTGACCCCTGACCTCCTGTTCAGACTGCAGGTCCTCCAGACGTCTCCTCAGCTCGGCATTCTCATTTTCAGCTCCCAGAAGTCTCAGTGACGAAGCCTCACCCACCTCCACACTCAGAGGCTTCAGATCTGACAGGGGGGGAGAGATATATAATTGCATTGCTTTGGCAACAGTGGTACCCATTCATGCCATTAAAGTTTATTTGATTTTGAATTAGAGAGGAGGGGTAGTTGACAATAATCAAACAATTTAACTGAAAAGACTCAACAGACAGGCAGACTGACTGACCAATATCTTCTCTTAGCTCCTCTCTTAGCCCAGCCTCCTCGTCAGACTCCACCTCTGATTGGTGGAAATGTCGAGCCGCTGTCATCGTGCCTGTTTTGTTGTTGTTGTGTCTAAGCACATGTCTAAGCTCCGCCTCCAGGCCCATGTTCATCTCTAACAGCTCATCGACCCTCTGCCTCTCAGTGTCCTGCTCCTACACACACACACACACACACACACACACACAGCAAATTAGGGAAATGTCTATGTGAGTCCAACCAGCAGATGCCAAATTCCTTACTTGTGATTCACAAACATGTTTGGTTAACACACACACACACACATTACCACATACACATTACCACCATTACCTACCCCTTCCAGGTCTATGAGTCTCTGTCGCAGCAGCAGATTGTGCCTCTCCAGCTCCCGTAGGCCCGAGCAGCGTTGCCGTGTGTCTGCCAGCTGCTCCTCCAGCAGGACTCGGGTCTCCTGCAGCGCCACACACAACTGCTGCTGCTCCTACAGGGGGTTCCACACAGGGACAGAGGACAGAGACACAGAGATAGACAGAGAGACACAAGGACAGAGACACAAAGAAAGACAGGGGATGGAGACAGAGAGAGAGAGACAAAGACAGAGACACAAACAAAGACATGGGATAGAGACAAAGAGAGACAAGGACAGAGACACAGAGAGAGACGGGCATGGAGACAGAGACAGGGACAGGGGATAGAGACAGAGACAGGAACAGAGACAGAGAGAGAGACAAAGACAGAGAGACATATTGTAGAGAGGGGAACATCAGGTCCTAACAGCCTGGTACTCAGCGCTCCATCAGGTCGTAATGGCCTGGTATTCAGGGCTCTATTGTCCCTCCATCAGGTCATAATGGCCTGGTACTCAGGGCTCTATATTGCCCCTCCATCAGGTCCTAATGGCCTGGTATTCAGGGCTCTATTGTCCCTCCATCAGGTCCTAACGGCCTGGTACTCAGGGCTCCATCAGGTCCTAGTGGACTGGTAATCAGGGCTCTATTGTCCCTCCATCAGGTCCTAATGGCCTGGTATTCAGGGCTCTATTTTCCCTCCATCAGGTCCTAATGGCCTCGGGAAGCGAGAGCATGCTCCTCAAAAAGGAATATCACTTGTCGGGAAGCGAGAGTATGCTCCTCAAACAGGAATATCACCTGTCAGACAGCGAGAGCATGCTCCTCAAACAGGAATATCACCTGTCAGACAGCGAGAGCATGCTCCTCAAACAAGAATATTACCTGTCATGAAGCAAGAACATGCTCCTCAAACATGAATATCACCTGTCGGGAAGCGAGAGTATGCTCCTCAAACAGGAATATCACCTGTCAGACAGCGAGAGCATGCTCCTCAAACAGGAATATCACCTGTCGGGAAGTGAGAGCATGCTCCTCAAACAGGAATATCACCTGTCGGGCAGCGAGAGCATGTTCCTCAAACAGGAATATCACCTGTCGGGCAGCGAGAGCATGCTCCTCAAACAGGAATATCACCTGTCGGGAAGCGTGAGCATGCTCCTCAAACAGGAATATCACCTGTCAGGCAGCGAGAGCATGCTCCTCAAACAGGAATATCACCTGTCAGACAGCGAGAGCATGTTCCTCAAACAGGAATATCACCTGTCGGGAAGCGAGAGCATGCTCCTCAAACAGGAATATCACCTGTCGGGAAGCGAGAGCATGCTCCTCAAACAGGAATATCACCTGTCGGGCAGCGAGAGCATGCTCCTCAAACAGGAATATCATCTGTCGGGAAGCGAGAGCATGCTCCTCAAACAGGAATATCACCTGTCAGACAGTGAGAGCATGCTCCTCTAACAGGAATATCACCTGTCAGACAGTGAGAGCATGCTCCTCTAACAGGAATATCACCTGTCAGACAGTGAGAGCATGCTCCTCTAACAGGAATATCACCTGTCAGACAGTGAGAGTATGCTCCTCTAACAGGAATATCACCGGTCAGACAGTGAGAGCATGCTCCTCTAACAGGAATATCACCTTTCAGACAGTAAGAGCATGCTCCTCTAACAGGAATATCACCTGTCAGACAGTGAGAGCATGCTCCTCTAACAGGAATATCACCTGTCAGACAGTGAGAGCATGCTCCTCTAACAGGAATATCACCTGTCAGACAGTGAGAGCATGCTCCTCTAACAGGAATATCACCTGTCAGACAGTAAGAGCATGCTCCTCTAACAGGAATATCACCTGTCAGACAGTGAGAGCATGCTCTTCAAACAGGAATATCATCTGTCAGACAGTGAGAGCATGCTCCTCAAACAGGAATATCACCTGTCAGACAGTGAGAGCATGCTCCTCTAACAGGAATATCACCTGTCAGACAGTGAGAGCATGCTCCTCAAACAGGAATATCACCTGTCAGACAGTGAGAGCATGCTCCTCACACAGGAATATCACCTGTCAGACAGCTCCTCAAACTGTGGTTGATGCGTGGAGTGAAATAAGTGTTTGTATTTATTTCTCAACTGCTCATATTACGCACAGCTCCGTTATAAAACCTAGGTATCCTACAAAATGGACCGGTGGGGAAAGTGCGTGGCCTCCATTCCCTACTCGAGTGCATACAGATAACGTCTTTTTCCCCCTGCCCCTGTTCCTACGAATCGAATCGACCGCCACAGCCCCACTAACACCTATACTACATGTAGAAACTGCAACAATGTCATGACCGCCACAGCCCCACTAACACCTATATTACATGTAGAAACTGCAACAAAGTCATCAATATTGAGGGAGCTCACCTTCTGTAAGCCCATCTGCAAACACAGAGGGGAAGTAGCTTGGGAAGGGGCTAAGGGTTGTTTTTTGGAAGGGGCTAAGGGTTGTTTTGGGAAGGGGATAAGGGTTGTTTTTTGGAATGGGCCAACCATCAGCTGTGAGGCTACAGTTGACAGTAGAGTTGGTGTGGTGTGGTACCTTCAATTGTGTCTGTCAACAGTGTGTGGTGTATTGGTGCCGATACCTTCGGTAGTGTCTCTGTGTACTAAACAGTGTGTGGTGTATTGGTGCCGATACCTTCGGTATTGTCTCTGTGTACTAAACAGTGTGTGGTGAATAGGTGCTGATACCTTCGGTAGTGTCTCTGTGTACTAAACAGTGTGTGGTGTATTGGTGCCGATACCTTCGGAATTGTCTCTGTGTACCAAACAGTGTGTGGTGTATTGGTGCCGATACCTTCGGTATTGTCTCTGTGTACTAAACAGTGTGTAGTGTATTGGTGGCGATACCTTCGGTAGTGTCTCTGTGTACTAAACAGTGTGTAGTGTATTGGTGGAGATGCCTACAGTAGTGTCTCTGTGTACTAAATAGTGTGTAGTGTATTGGTGGAGATACCCTCAGTAGTGTCTCTGTGTACTAACAGTGTGTAGTATATTGGTGGAGACACCTTCAGTAGTGTCTCTGTGTACTAAACAGTGTGTAGTGTATTGGTGGAGATACCTTCAGTAGTGTCTCTTTGTACTAAACAGTGTGTAGTGTATTGGTGGAGATACCTTCAGTAGTGCCTCTGTGTACTAAACCGTGTGTAGTGTATTGGTGGAGATACCTTCGGTAGTGTCTCTGTGTATTAAACAGTGTGTAGTGTATTAGTGGAGATACCTTCAGTTGTGTCTCTGTGTACTAAATAGTGTATGCTGTATTGGTGGAGATACCTTCAGTAGTGCCTCTGTGTACTAAACAGTGTGTAGTGTATTGGTGGAGATACCTTCAGTAGTGTCTCTGTGTACTAAACAGTGTGTAGTGTATTGGTGGAGATACCTTCAGTAGTGTCTCTGTGTACTAAATAGTGTGTAGTGTATTGGTGGAGATACCTTCAGTAGTGTCTCTGTGTACTAAACAGTGTGTAGTGTATTGGTGGAGATACCTTCAGTTGTGTCTCTGTGTACTAAACAGTGTGTAGTGTATTGTTGGAGATACCTTCAGTTGTGTCTCTGTGTACTAAACAGTGTGTGGTGTATTGGTGCCGATACCTTCGGTAGTGTCTCTGTGTACTAAACAGTGTATGGTGTATTGGTGCCGATACCTTCGGTATTGTCTCTGTGTACTAAACAGTGTGTGGTGTATTGGTGCAGATACCTTCGGTATTGTCTCTGTGTACTAAACAGTGTGTGGTGAATTGCTGCCGATACCTTCGGTAGTGTCTCTGTGTACTAAACAGTGTGTATTGTATTGGTGGAGATGCCTTCAGTAGTGTCTCTGTGTACTAATTGGAATAAACAGACTCACCCCATCGCGACGTCCCCCAAAGGTTAACTCTCTAGCCCTCGCTATCTCCCTGCTTGCTAATTCGGCCTGCTAACGGCTAGCTTGTCAAGCTCCGGTCCGCTAACTGCTACCTTGTCTAGCTCGGGCCTACGAACTGTTAGCTTGTTAGCACAGGCCTGCCAACCGTCTGAACCACCGCGTCCCAATCACTCTCTGACCCCATTTACTTTCTCTCTTTTTGATTTTTAATTGTTTATACCTTCCGGAAACCTGCCTCACCCAATGTGATACGGAATCGCTGTTACTTTTACTCTTATTTTTATTTTTATGACACACTCAAGAACCTCCAGACGCTAACCAGCTAACTAGCTAGAAGCTAGTTAGTCATTGTTAGTTTTTAAAAAAAACCTGGATAACACTCGCCAGCCCAGCCCCCCTGCCCATCCACCGCTGCCCCCTGGACACTGATCTCTTGGCTACATAGCTGACGCACGCTGGACTGTCCATTAATCACGGTACTCCTTTCTGCTTGTTTGTCTTACCTGTCGGCCCCGTTGCCTAGTCAACGCCATTTTACCTGCTGTTTGTTGTGCTAGCGGATTAGCCTCGCCTACTGTTTTTAGCTAGCTTTCCAAATTCAACACCTGTGATTACTGTATGCCTCGCTGTATGTCTCTCTCATATGTCAATATGCCTTGTATACTGTTGTTCAGGTTAGTTATAATTGTTTTAGTTCACAATGGAGCCCCTAGACCCACTCTGCATACCCCTGTTACCTCCTTTGTCCCACCTCCCACACATGCGGTGACCTCACCCATTACAACCAGCATGTCCAGAGATACAACCTGTCTCATCATCACCCAGTGCCTGGGCTTACCTCCGCTGTACCCGCACCCCACCATACCCCTGTCTGCGCATTATGCCCTGAATATATTCTACCATGCCCAGAAACCTGCTCCTCTTATCCTCTGCCCCCAAAGCTCTAGGCGACCAGTTTTGATAGCCTTTAGCCGCACCCTCATACTACTCCTTCTCTGTTCCGCGGGTGATGTGGAGGTAAACCCAGGCCCTGCATGTCCCCAGGTACCCTCATTTGTTGACTTCTGTGATCGAAAAAGCCTTGGTTTTATGCATGTCAACATCAGAAGCCTCCTCCCTAAGTTTGTTTTACTCACTGCTTTAGCACACTCTGCTAACCCTGATGTCCTTGCCGTGTCTGAATCCTGGCTCAGGAAGGCCACCAAAAATTCAGAGATTTCCATACCCAACTATAACATCTTCCGTCAAGATAGAACTACCAAAGGGGGCGGAGTTGCAGTCTACTGCAGAGATAGCCTGCAAAGTAATGTCATACTTTCCAGGTCCATACCCAAACAGTTCGAACTACTAATTTTGAAAATTACCCTCTCCAGAAATAAGTCTCTCACTGTTGCCGCCTGCTACCGGCCACCCTCAGCTCCCAGCTGTGCCCTGGACACCATTTGTGAATTGATCGCCCCCATCTAGCTTCAGAGTTTGTTCTGTTAGGTGACCTAAACTGGGATATGCTTAACACCCGGCAGTCCTACAATGTAAGCTAGATGCCCTCAATCTCACTCAAATCATCAAGGAACCCACCAGGTACAACCCTAACTCTGTAAACAAGGGCACCCTCATAGACGTCATCCTGACCAACTGGCCCTCCAAATACACCTCCGCTGTCTTCAACCAGGATCTCAGCGATCACTGCCTCATTGCCTGTATCCGCCACGGAGCCGCAGTCAAACGACCACCCCTCATCACTGTCAAACGCTCCCTAAAACACTTCTGTGAGCAGGCCTTTCTAATCGACCTGGCCCGGGTATCCTGGAAGGACATTGACCTCATCCCGTCAGTTGAGGATGCCTGGTCATTCTTTAAAAGTAACTTCCTCACCATTTTAGATAAGCATGCTCCGTTCAAAAATGCAGAACCAAGAACAGATACAGCCCTTGGTTCACTCCAGACCTGACTGCCCTCGACCAGCACAAAAACATCCTGTGGCGGACTGCAATAGCATCGAATAGCCCCGTGATATGCAACTGTTCAGGGAAGTCAGGAACCAATACACGCAGTCAGTCAGGAAAGCTAAGGCCAGCTTCTTCAGGCAGAAGTTTGCATCCTGTAGCTCCAACTCCAAAAAGTTCTGGGACACTGTGAAGTCCATGGAGAACAAGAGCACCTCCTCCCAGCTGCCCACTGCACTGAGGCTAGGTAACACGGTCTCCACCGATAAATCCACGATTATCGAAAGCTTCAATAAGCACTTCTCAACGGCTGGCCATGCCTTCCGCCTGGCTACTCCAACCTCGGCCAACAGCTCCGCCCCCCATAGCTCCTCGCCCAAGCCTCTCCAGGTTCTCCTTTACCCAAATCCAGATAGCAGATGTTCTGAAAGAGCTGCAAAACCTAGACCTGTACAAATCAGCTGGGCTTGACAATCTGGACCCTCTATTTCTGAAACTATCTGCCGCCAATGTCGCAACCCCTATTACCAGCCTGTTCAACCTCTCTTTCATATCGTCTGAGATCCCCAAGGATTGGAAAGCTGCCGCAGTCATCCCCCTCTTCAAAGGCGGAGACACCCTGGACCCAAACTGCTATAGACCTATATCCATCCTGCCCTGCCTATCTAAGGTCTTCGAAAGCCAAGTCAACAAACAGGTCACTGACCATCTCGAATCCCACCGTACCTTCTCCGCTGTGCAATCTGGTTTCCGAGCCGGTCACGGGTGCACCTCAGCCACGCTCAAGGTACTAAACGATATCATAACCGCCATCGATAAAAGACAGTACTGTGCAGCCGTCTTCATCGACCTCGCCAAGGCTTTCGACTCTGTCAATCACCATATTCTTATCGGCAGACTCAATAGCCTCGGTTTCTCGGATGACTGCCTTGCCTGGTTCACCAATTACTTTGCAGACAGAGTTCAGTGTGTCAAATCGGAGGGCATGCTGTCCGGTTCTCTGGCAGTCTCTATGGGGGTGCCACAGGGTTCAATTCTCGGGCCGACTCTTTTCTCTGTATATATCAATGATGTTGCTCTTGCTGCGGGCGATTCCCTGATCCACCTCTACGCAGACGACACCATTCTATATACTTTCGGCCCGTCATTGGACACTGTGCTATCTAACCTCCAAACGAGCTTCAATGCCATACAGCACTCCTTCCGTGGCCTCCAACTGCTCTTAAACGCGAGTAAAACCAAATGCATGCTTTTCAACCGATCGCTGCCTGCACCCGCATGCCCGACTAGCATCACCACCCTGGATGGTTCCGACCTTGAATATGTGGACATCTATAAGTACCTAGGTGTCTGGCTAGACTGCAAACTCTCCTTCCAGACTCACATCAAACATCTCCAATCGAAAATCAAATCAAGAGTCGGCTTTCTATTCCGCAACAAAGCCTCCTTCACTCACGCCGCCAAGCTTACCCTAGTAAAACTGACTATCCTACCGATCCTCGATTTCGGCGATGTCATCTACAAAATGGCTTCCAACACTCTACTCAGCAAACTGGATGCAGTCTATCATAGTGCCATCCGTTTTGTCACCAAAGCACCTTATACCACCCACCACTGCGACTTGTATGCTCTAGTCGGCTGGCCCTCGCTACATATTCGTCGCCAGACCCACTGGCTCCAGGTCATCTACAAGTCCATGCTAGGTAAAGCTCCGCCTTATCTCAGTTCACTGGTCACGATGGCAACACCCATCCGTAGCACACGCTCCAGCAGGTGTATCTCACTGATCATCCCTAAAGCCAACACCTCATTCGCCGCCTTTCGTTCCAGTACTCTGCTGCCTGTGACTGGAACGAACTGCAAAAATCGCTGAAGTTGGAGACTTTTATCTCCCTCACCAACTTCAAACATCAGCTATCCGAGCAGCTAACCGATCGCTGCAGCTGTACATAGTCTATTGGTAAATAGCCCACCCATTTTCACCTACCTCATTCCCATACTGTTTTTATACTGTTTTTATTTATTTATTTATTTACTTTTCTGCTCTTTTGCACACCAATATCTCTACCTGTACATGACCATCTGATCATTTATCACCCCAGTGTTAATCTGCAAAATTGTATTATTCGCCTACCTCCTCATGCCTTTTGCACACATTGTATATAGACTGCCCATTTTTTTTTTCTACTGTGTTATTGACTTGTTAATTGTTTACTCCATGTGTAACTCTGTGTTGTCTGTTCACACTGCTATGCTTTATCTTGGCCAGGTCGCAGTTGCAAATGAGAACTTGTTCTCAACTAGCCTACCTGGTTAAATAAAGGTGAAATAAAAAATTTAAAAAAATAAACAGTGTGTAGTGTATTGGTGGAGATACCTTCAGTTGTGTCTCTTTGTACTAAACAGTGTGTAGTGTATTTGTGGAGATACCTTCAGTAGTGTCTCTGTGTACTAAACAGTGTGTAGTAGTGTCTCTGTGTACTAAACAGTGTGTACTAAACAGTGTGTAGTGTATTGTGGAGATACCTTCAGTAGTGTCTCTGTGTACTAAACAGTGTGTAGTGTATTGGTGGAGATACCTTCAGTTGTGTGTATTGTGTGTGTATTGGTGGAGATACCTTCAGATAAACAGTGTGTAGTGTATTGGTGGAGATACCTTCAGTTGTGTCTCTGTGTACTAAATAGTGTGGTGTATTGGTGCTCCTGTAGTGTCTCTGTGTACTAAACAGTGTGTGGTGTATTGGTGCCGATACCTTCGGTAGTGTCTCTGTGTACTAAACAGTGTATGGTGTATTGGTGCCGATACCTTCGGTATTGTCTCTGTGTACTAAACAGTGTGTGGTGTATTGGTGCAGATACCTTCGGTATTGTCTCTGTGTACTAAACAGTGTGTGGTGAATTGCTGCCGATACCTTCGGTAGTGTCTCTGTGTACTAAACAGTGTGTATTGTATTGGTGGAGATGCCTTCAGTAGTGTCTCTGTGTACTAAACAGTGTGTAGTATATTGGTGGAGATACCTTCAGTAGTGTCTCTGTGTACTAAACAGTGTGTAGTGTATTGGTGGAGATACCTTCAGTAGTGTCTCTGTGTACTAAACAGTGTGTAGTGTATTGGTGGAGATACCTTCAGTTGTGTCTCTGTGTACTAAACAGTGTGTAGTGTATTGGTGGAGATGTAGTGTCTCTGTGTACTAAACAGTGTGTAGTGTATTGGTGGAGATACCTTCAGTAGTGTCTCTGTGTACTAAACAGTGTGTAGTGTATTGGTGGAGATACCTTCAGTAGTGTCTCTGTGTACTAAACAGTGTGTAGTGTATTGGTGGAGATACCTTCAGTTGTGTCTCTGTGTACTAAACAGTGTGTAGTGTATTGGTGGAGATACTTCGTAGTTTCTCTGTGTACTAACAGTGTGTAGTGTATTGGTGGAGATACCTTCAGTAGTGTCTCTGTGTACTAAACAGTGTGTAGTGTATTGGTGGAGATACCTTCAGTTGTGTCTCTGTGTACTAAACAGTGTGTAGTGTATTGGTGGAGATACCTTCAGTTGTGTCTCTGTGTACTAAACAGTGTGTAGTGTATTGGTGGAGATACCTTCAGTAGTGTCTCTGTGTACTAAACAGTGTGTAGTGTATTGGTGGAGATACCTTCAGTAGTGTCTCTGTGTACTAAACAGTGTGTAGTGTATTGGTGGAGATACCTTCAGTAGTGTCTCTGTGTACTAAACAGTGTGTAGTGTATTGGTGGAGATACCTTCAGTAGTGTCTCTGTGTACTAAACAGTGTGTAGTGTATTGGTGGAGATACCTTCAGTTGTGTCTCTGTGTACTAAACAGTGTGTAGTGTATTGGTGGAGATACCTTCAGTTGTGTCTCTGTGTACTAAACAGTGTGTAGTGTATTGGTGGAGATACCTTCAGTTGTGTCTCTGTCTACTAAACAGTGTGTAGTGTATTGGTGGAGATACCTTCAGTTGTGTCTCTATGTACTAAACAGTGTGTAGTGTATTGGTGGAGATACCTTCAGTTGTCTCTGTGTCTCTGTGTACTAAACAGTGTGTAGTGTATTGGTGGAGATACCTTCAGTTGTGTCTCTGTGTACTAAACAGTGTGTAGTGTATTGTTGGAGATACCTTCAGTTGTGTCTCTGTGTACTAAACAGTGTGTAGTATATTGGTGGAGATACCTTCAGTAGTGTCTCTGTGTACCAAACAGTGTGTGGTGTATTGGTGCCGATACCTTCGGTAGTGTCTCTGTGTACTAAACAGTGTGTAGTGTATTGGTGGAGATACCTTCAGTAGTGTCTCTGTGTACTAAACAGTGTGTACTAAACAAACAGTGTGTGTGTATTGGTGGAGATACCTTCAGTAGTGTCTCTGTGTACTAAACAGTGTGTAGTGTATTGGTGGAGATACCTTCAGTAGTGTCTCTGTGTGTAGTGTATTGGTGGAGATACCTTCACTAAACAGTGTGTAGTGTATTGGTGGAGATACCTTCAGTAGTGTCTCTGTGTACTAAACAGTGTGTAGTGTATTGGTGGAGATACCTTCAGTTGTGTCTCTGTGTACTAAACAGTGTGTATGTATTGGTGGAGATACCTTCAGTAGTGTCTCTGTGTACTAAACAGTGTGTAGTGTATTGGTGGAGATACCTTCAGTAGTGTCTCTGTGTACTAAACAGTGTGTAGTGTATTGGTGGAGATACCTTCAGTAGTGTCTCTGTGTACTAAACAGTGTGTAGTGTATTGGTGGAGATACCTTCAGTAGTGTCTCTGTGTACTAAACAGTGTGTAGTGTATTGGTGGAGATACCAAGTTGTGTCTCTGTGTACTAAACAGTGTGTAGTGTATTGTGGAGATACCTTCAGTTGTGTCTCTGTGTACTAAACAGTGTGTAGTGTATTGGTGGAGATACCTTCAGTTGTGTCTCTGTGTACTAAACAGTGTGTAGTGTATTGGTGGAGATACCTTCAGTTGTGTCTCTGTACTAAACAGTGTGTAGTGTATTGTGGAGATACCTTCAGTGTGTCTCTGTGTACTAAACAGTGTGTAGTGTATTGGTGGAGATACCTTCAGTAGTGTCTCTGTGTACTAAACAGTGTGGTGTATTGGTGCCGATACCTTCAGGTAGTGTCTCTGTGTACTAAACAGTGTGTGGTGTATTGGTGCCGATACCTTCGGTATTGTCTCTGTGTACTAAACAGTGTGTGGTGTATTGGTGGAGATACCTTCAGTTGTGTCTCTGTGTACTAAACAGTGTGTGGTGTATTGGTGGAGATACCTTCAGTAGTGTCTCTGTGTACATAAACAGTGTGTGGTGAATTGGTGGAGATACCTTCAGTAGTGTCTCTGTGTACTAAACAGTGTGTAGTGTATTGGTGGAGATACCTTCAGTAGTGTCTCTGTGTACTAAACAGTGTGTAGTGTATTGGTGGAGATACCTTCAGTAGTGTCTCTGTGTACTAAACAGTGTGTAGTGTATTGGTGGAGATACCTTCAGTAGTGTCTCTGTGTACTAAACAGTGTGTAGTGTATTGGTGGAGATACCTTCAGTAGTGTCTCTGTGTACTAAACAGTGTGTAGTGTATTGGTGGAGATACCTTCAGTTGTGTCTCTGTGTACTAAACAGTGTGTAGTGTATTGGTGGAGATACCTTCAGTAGTGTCTCTGTGTACTAAACAGTGTGTAGTGTATTGGTGGAGATACCTTCAGTAGTGTCTCTGTGTACTAAACAGTGTGTAGTGTATTGGTGGAGATACCTTCAGTAGTGTCTCTGTGTACTAAACAGTGTGTAGTGTATTGGTGGAGATACCTTCAGTAGTGTCTCTGTGTACTAAACAGTGTGTAGTGTATTGGTGGAGATACCTTCAGTAGTGTCTCTGTGTACTAAACAGTGTGTAGTGTATTGGTGGAGATACCTTCAGTAGTGTCTCTGTGTACTAAACAGTGTGTAGTGTATTGGTGGAGATACCTTCAGTAGTGTCTCTGTGTACTAAACAGTGTGTAGTGTATTGGTGGAGATACCTTCAGTTGTGTCTCTGTGTACTAAACAGTGTGTAGTGTATTGGTGGAGATACCTTCAGTTGTGTCTCTGTGTACTAAACAGTGTGTAGTGTATTGGTGGAGATACCTTCAGTTGTGTCTCTGTGTACTAAACAGTGTGTAGTGTATTGGTGGAGATACCTTCAGTTGTGTCTCTGTGTACTAAACAGTGTGTAGTGTATTGGTGGAGATACCTTCAGTTGTGTCTCTGTGTACTAAACAGTGTGTAGTGTATTGGTGGAGATACCTTCAGTTGTGTCTCTGTGTACTAAACAGTGTGTAGTGTATTGTTGGAGATACCTTCAGTTGTGTCTCTGTGTACTAAACAGTTTGTGGTGTATTGGTGCCGATACCTTCAGTAGTGTCTCTGTGTACTAAACAGTGTGTGGTGTATTGGTGGAGATACCTTCAGTAGTGTCTCTGTGTACTAAACAGTGTATGGTGTATTGGTGCCGATACCTTCGGTATTGTCTCTGTGTACTAAACAGTGTGTGGTGTATTGGTGCCGATACCTTCGGTAGTTGTCTCTGTGTACTAAACAGTGTGTGGTGAATTGCTGCCGATACCTTCAGGTAGTGTCTCTGTGTACTAAACAGTGTGTAGTGTATTGGTAGAGATACCTTCAGTAGTGTCTCTGTGTACTAAACAGTGTGTAGTATATTGGTGGAGATACCTTCAGTAGTGTCTCTGTGTACTAAACAGTGTGTAGTGTATTGGTGGAGATACCTTCAGTAGTGTATCTGTGTACTAAACAGTGTGTAGTGTATTGGTGGAGATACCTTCAGTAGTGTCTCTTTGTACTAAACAGTGTGTAGTGTATTGGTGGAGATACCTTCAGTAGTGTCTCTGTGTACTAAACAGTGTGTAGTGTATTGGTGGAGATACCTTCAGTTGTGTCTCTGTGTACTAAACAGTGTGTAGTGTATTGGTGGAGATACCTTCAGTTGTGTCTCTGTGTACTAAACAGTGTGTAGTGTATTGGTGGAGATACCTTCAGTTGTGTCTCTGTGTACTAAATAGTGTGTAGTGTATTGGTGGAGATACCTTCAGTAACAGTGTGTAGTGTATTGTTGGAGATACCTTCAGTAGTGCTCTGTGTACTAAACAGTGTGTAGTGTATTGGTGGAGATACCTTCAGTTGTGTCTCTGTGTACTAAACAGTGTGTAGTGTATTGGTGGAGATACCTTCAGTTGTGTCTCTGTGTACTAAACAGTGTGTAGTGTATTGGTGGAGATACCTTCAGTTGTGTCTCTGTGTACTAAACAGTGTGTAGTGTATTGGTGGAGATACCTTCAGTTGTGTCTCTGTGTACTAAACAGTGTGTAGTGTATTGGTGGAGATACCTTCAGTTGTGTCTCTGTGTACTAAACAGTGTGTAGTGTATTGTTGGAGATACCTTCAGTAGTGCCTCTGTGTACTAAACAGTGTGTGGTGTATTGGTGGAGATACCTTCAGTTGTGTCTCTGTGTACTAAACAGTGTGTAGTGTATTAAGATACCTTCAGTTGTGTCTCTGTGTACTAAACAGTGTGTAGTGTATTGGTGGAGATACCTTCAGTTGTGTCTCTGTGTACTAAACAGTGTGTGGTGTATTGGTGCCGATACCTTCGGTATTGTCTCTGTGTACTAAACAGTGTGTGGTGAATTGCTGCCGATACCTTCGGTAGTGTCTCTGTGTACTAAACAGTGTGTAGTGTATTGGTGGAGATACCTTCAGTAGTGTCTCTGTGTACTAAACAGTGTGTGGTGAATTGTGCCGATACCTTCAGTAGTGTCTCTGTGTACTAAACAGTGTGTAGTGTATTGGTGGAGATACCTTCAGTAGTGTCTCTGTGTACTAAACAGTGTGTAGTATATTGGTGGAGATACCTTCAGTAGTGTCTCTGTGTACTAAACAGTGTGTAGTGTATTGGTGGAGATACCTTCAGTAGTGTCTCTGTGTACTAAACAGTGTGTAGTGTATTGGTGGAGATACCTTCAGTTGTGTCTCTGTGTACTAAACAGTGTGTAGTGTATTGGTGGAGATACCTTCAGTTGTGTCTCTGTGTACTAAACAGTGTGTAGTGTATTGGTGGAGATACCTTCAGTAGTGTCTCTGTGTACTAAACAGTGTGTAGTGTATTGTTGGAGATACCTTCAGTAGTGTCTCTGTGTACTAAACAGTGTGTAGTGTATTGGTGGAGATACCTTCAGTAGTGTCTCTGTGTACTAAACAGTGTGTAGTGTATTGGTGGAGATACCTTCAGTAGTGTATCTGTGTACTAAACAGTGTGTAGTGTATTGGTGGAGATACCTTCAGTAGTGTCTCTGTGTACTAAACAGTGTG
This sequence comes from Oncorhynchus nerka, assembly GCF_034236695.1. Taxonomy (NCBI): domain Eukaryota; kingdom Metazoa; phylum Chordata; class Actinopteri; order Salmoniformes; family Salmonidae; genus Oncorhynchus; species Oncorhynchus nerka. Next base: position 20,703,951 of record NC_088400.1, read on the forward strand.
TAGTGTATTGGTGGAGATACCTTCAGTTGTGTCTCTGTGTACTAAACAGTGTGTAGTGTATTGGTGGAGATACCTTCAGTAGTGTATCTGTGTACTAAACAGTGTGTAGTGTATTGGTGGAGATACCTTCAGTAGTGTCTCTGTGTACTAAACAGTGTGTAGTGTATTGGTGGAGATACCTTCAGTAGTGTCTCTGTGTACTAAACAGTGTGTAGTGTATTGGTGGAGATACCTTCAGTTGTGTCTCTGTCTACTAAACAGTGTGTAGTGTATTGGTGGAGATACCTTCAGTTGTGTCTCTGTGTACTAAACAGTGTGTAGTGTATTGGTGGAGATACCTTCAGTTGTGTCTCTGTGTACTAAACAGTGTGTAGTGTATTGGTGGAGATACCTTCAGTTGTGTCTCTGTGTACTAAACAGTGTGTAGTGTATTGGTGGAGATACCTTCAGTTGTGTCTCTGTGTACTAAACAGTGTGTAGTGTATTGTTGGAGATACCTTCAGTTGTGTCTCTGTGTACTAAATCGTTTGTGGTGTATTGGTGCCGATACCTTCGGTAGTGTCTCTGTGTACTAAACAGTGTGTGGTGTATTGGTGCCGATACCTTCGGTAGTGTCTCTGTGTACTAAACAGTGTATGGTGTATTGGTGCCGATACCTTCGGTATTGTCTCTGTGTACTAAACAGTGTGTGGTGTATTGGTGCCGATACCTTCGGTATTGTCTCTGTGTACTAAACATTGTGTGGTGAATTGCTGCCGATACCTTCGGTAGTGTCTCTGTGTACGAAACAGTGTGTAGTGTATTGGTGGAGATACCTTCAGTAGTGTCTCTGTGTACTAAACAGTGTGTAGTATATTGGTGGAGATACCTTCAGTAGTGTCTCTGTGTACTAAACAGTGTGTAGTGTATTGGTGGAGATACCTTCAGTAGTGTATCTGTGTACTAAACAGTGTGTAGTGTATTGGTGGAGATACCTTCAGTAGTGTCTCTGTGTACTAAACAGTGTGTAGTGTATTGGTGGAGATACCTTCAGTAGTGTCTCTGTGTACTAAATAGTGTGTAGTGTATTGGTGGAGATACCTTCAGTTGTGTCTCTGTGTACTAAACAGTGTGTAGTGTATTGGTGGAGATACCTTCAGTTGTGTCTCTGTGTACTAAACAGTGTGTAGTGTATTAGTGGAGATACCTTCAGTTGTGTCTCTGTGTACTAAATAGTGTGTGGTGTATTGGTGCCGATACCTTCGGTAGTTTCTCTGTGTACTAACAGTGTGTAGTGTATTGTTGGAGATACCTTCAGTAGTGCCTCTGTGTACTAAACAGTGTGTAGTGTATTGGTGGAGATAACTTCAGTTGTGTCTCTGTGTACTAAACAGTGTGTAGTGTATTGGTGGAGATACCTTCAGTTGTGTCTCTGTGTACTAAACAGTGTGTAGTGTATTGGTGGAGATACCTTCAGTTGTGTCTCTGTGTGCTAAACAGTGTGTAGTGTATTGGTGGAGATACCTTCAGTTGTGTCTCTGTGTACTAAACAGTGTGTAGTGTATTGGTGGAGATACCTTCAGTTGTGTCTCTGTGTACTAAACAGTGTGTAGTGTATTGTTGGAGATACCTTCAGTAGTGCCTCTGTGTACTAAACAGTGTGTGGTGTATTGGTGGAGATACCTTCAGTTGTGTCTCTGTGTACTAAACAGTGTGTAGTGTATTAGTGGAGATACCTTCAGTTGTGTCTCTGTGTACTAAATAGTGTGTGGTGTATTGGTGCCGATACCTTCAGTTATTGTCTCTGTGTACTAAACAGTGTGTGGTGTATTGGTGCCGATACCTTCGGTATTGTCTCTGTGTACTAAACAGTGTGTGGTGAATTGCTGCCGATACCTTCGGTAGTGTCTCTGTGTACTAAACAGTGTGTAGTGTATTGGTGGAGATACCTTCAGTAGTGTCTCTGTGTACTAAACAGTGCGTGGTGAATTGGTGCCGATACCTTCAGTAGTGTCTCTGTGTACTAAACAGTGTGTAGTATATTGGTGGAGATACCTTCAGTAGTGTCTCTGTGTACTAAACAGTGTGTAGTGTATTGGTGTAGATACCTTCAGTAGTGTCTCTGTGTACTAAACAGTGTGTAGTGTATTGGTGGAGATACCTTCAGTTGTGTCTCTGTGTACTAAACAGTGTGTCGTGTATTGGTGGAGATACCTTCAGTAGTGTCTCTGTGTACTAAACAGTGTGTAGTGTATTGGTGGAGATACCTTCAGTAGTGTCTCTGTGTACTAAACAGTGTGTAGTGTATTGGTGGAGATACATTCAGTAGTGTATCTGTGTACTAAACAGTGTGTAGTGTATTGGTGGAGATACCTTCAGTTGTGTCTCTGTGTACTAAACAGTGTGTAGTGTATTGGTGGAGATACCTTCAGTAGTGTCTCTGTGTACTAAACAGTGTGTAGTGTATTGGTGGAGATACCTTCAGTTGTGTCTCTGTGTACTAAACAGTGTGTAGTGTATTGGTGGAGATACCTTCAGTTGTGTCTCTGTGTACTAAACAGTGTGTAGTGTATTGGTGGAGATACCTTCAGTTGTGTCTCTGTGTACTAAACAGTGTGTAGTGTATTGGTGGAGATACCTTCAGTTGTGTCTCTGTGTACTAAACAGTGTGTAGTGTATTGGTGGAGATACCTTCAGTTGTGTCTCTGTGTACTAAACAGTGTGTAGTGTATTGGTGGAGATACCTTCAGTAGTGTCTCTGTGTACTAAACAGTGTGTAGTGTATTGGTGGAGATACCTTCAGTTGTGTCTCTGTGTACTAAACAGTGTGTAGTGTATTGGTGGAGATACCTTCAGTTGTGTCTCTGTGTACTAAACAGTGTGTGGTGTATTGGTGCCGAGATACCTTCAGTAGTGTCTCTGTGTACTAAACAGTGTGTGGTGTATTGGTGGAGATACCTTCAGGTAGTGTCTCTGTGTACTAAACAGTGTGTGGTGTATTGGTGGAGATACCTTCAGTAGTGTCTCTGTGTACTAAACAGTGTGTAGTGTATTGGTGGAGATACCTTCAGTTGTGTCTCTGTGTACTAAACAGTGTGTAGTGTATTGGTGGAGATACCTTCAGTTGTGTCTCTGTGTACTAAACAGTGTGTAGTGTATTGGTGGAGATACCTTCAGTTGTGTCTCTGTGTACTAAACAGTGTGTAGTGTATTGTTGGAGATACCTTCAGTAGTGTCTCTGTGTACTAAACAGTGTGTAGTGTATTGGTGGAGATACCTTCAGTTGTGTCTCTGTGTACTAAACAATGTGTAGTGTATTAGTGGAGATACCTTCAGTTGTGTCTCTGTGTACTAAATAGTGTGTGGTGTATTGGTGCTGATACCTTCGGTAGTATCTCTGTGTACTAACATTGTGTAGTGTATTGGTGGAGATACCTTTAGTAGTGTCTCTGTGTACTAAACAGTGTGTAGTGTATTGGTGGAGATACCTTCAGTAGTGTCTCTGTGTACTAAATAGTGTGTAGTGTATTGTTGGAGATACCTTCAGTTGTGTCTCTGTGTACTAAACAGTGTGTAGTGTATTGGTGGAGATACTTTCAGTTGTGTCTCTGTGTACTAAACAGTGTGTAGTGTATTGGTGGAGATACCTTCAGTTGTGTCTCTGTGTACTAAACAGTGTGTAGTGTATTGGTGGAGATACCTTCAGTTGTGTCTCTGTGTACTAAACAGTGTGTAGTGTATTGGTGGAGATACCTTCAGTTGTGTCTCTGTGTACTAAACAGTGTGTAGTGTATTGTGGAGATACCTTCAGTTGTGTCTCTGTGTACTAAATAGTTTGTGGTGTATTGGTGTACCTCTCTGTGTACTAAACAGTGTGTGGTGTATTGGTGCCGATACCTTCAGTTGTCTCTGTGTACTAAACAGTGTGTGGTGTATTGGTGCCGATACCTTCGGTATTGTCTCTGTGTACTAAACAGTGTGTGGTGTATTGGTGCCGATACCTTCAGGTAGTGTCTCTGTGTACTAAACAGTGTGTAGTGTATTGGTGGAGATACCTTCAGTAGTGTCTCTGTGTACTAAATAGTGTGTGGTGTATTGGTGCCGATACCTTCAGTAGTGTCTCTGTGTACTAAACAGTGTGTAGTGTATTGGTGGAGATACCTTCAGTAGTGTCTCTGTGTACTAAACAGTGTGTAGTGTATTGGTGTACCTTCAGTAGTGTCTCTGTGTACTAAACAGTGTGTAGTGTATTGGTGGAGATACCTTCAGTGTAAACAGTGTGTGTGTATTGGTGGAGATACCTTCAGTAGTGTCTCTGTGTACTAAACAGTGTGTAGTGTATTGGTGGAGATACCTTCAGTAGTGTATCTGTGTACTAAACAGTGTGTAGTGTATTGGTGGAGATACCTTCAGTTGTGTCTCTGTGTACTAAACAGTGTGTAGTGTATTAGTGGAGATACCTTCAGTTGTGTCTCTGTGTACTAAATAGTGTGTGGTGTATTGGTGCCGATACCTTCGGTAGTTTCTCTGTGTACTAACAGTGTGTAGTGTATTGTTGGAGATACCTTCAGTAGTGTCTCTGTGTACTAAACAGTGTGTAGTGTATTGGTGGAGATACCTTCAGTAGTGTCTCTGTGTACTAAACAGTGTGTAGTGTATTGGTGGAGATACCTTCAGTAGTGTCTCTGTGTACTAAACAGTGTGTAGTGTATTGGTGGAGATACCTTCAGTTGTGTCTCTGTGTACTAAACAGTGTGTAGTGTATTGGTGGAGATACCTTCAGTTGTGTCTCTGTGTACTAAACAGTGTGTAGTGTATTGGTGGAGATACCTTCAGTTGTGTCTCTGTGTACTAAACAGTGTGTAGTGTATTGGTGGAGATACCTTCAGTAGTGTCTCTGTGTACTAAACAGTGTGTGGTGTATTGGTGGAGATACCTTCAGTTGTGTCTCTGTGTACTAAACAGTGTGTAGTGTATTGGTGGAGATACCTTCAGTAGTGTCTCTGTGTCTCTGTGTAGTGTATTGGTGGAACAGTGTCTCTGTGTAAACAGTGTGTAGTGTATTGGTGGAGATACCTTCAGTAGTGTCTCTGTGTACTAAACAGTGTGTAGTGTATTGGTGGAGATACCTTCAGTAGTGTCTCTGTGTACTAAACAGTGTGTAGTGTATTGGTGGAGATACCTTCAGTTGTGTCTCTGTGTACTAAACAGTGTGTAGTGTATTGGTGGAGATACCTTCAGTAGTGTCTCTGTGTACTAAACAGTGTGTAGTGTATTGGTGGAGATACCTTCAGTATTGTCTCTGTGTACTAAACAGTGTGTGGTGAATTGTGCTGATACCTTCAGTAGTGTCTCTGTGTACTAAACAGTGTGTGTGTATTGGTGCAGATACCTTCAGTTGTGTCTCTGTGTACTAAACAGTGTGTGGTGTATTGGTGCTGATACCTTCAGTAGTGTCTCTGTGTACTAAACAGTGTGTAGTGTATTGTTGGAGATACCTTCAGTTGTGTCTCTGTGTACTAAACAGTGTGTAGTATATTGGTGGAGATACCTTCAGTAGTGTCTCTGTGTACCAAACAGTGTGTGGTGTATTGGTGCCGATACCTTCGGTAGTGTCTCTGTGTACTAAACAGTGTGTGGTGTATTGGTGCCGATACCTTCGGTATTGTCTCTGTGTACTAAACAGTGTGTGGTGTATTGGTGCCGATACCTTCGGTATTGTCTCTGTGTACTAAACAGTGTGTGGTGAATTGTCTGCCATCAGATACCTTCGGTAGTGTCTCTGTGTACTAAACAGTGTGTAGTGTATTGGTGGAGATACCTTCAGTAGTGTCTCTGTGTACTAAACAGTGCGTGGTGAATTGGTGGATACCTTCAGTAGTGTCTCTGTGTACTAAATAGTGTGTAGTATATTGGTGGAGATACCTTCAGTAGTGTCTCTGTGTACTAAACAGTGTGTAGTGTATTGGTGGAGATACCTTCAGTAGTGTATCTGTGTACTAAACAGTGTGTAGTGTATTGGTGGAGATACCTTCAGTTGTGTCTCTGTGTACTAAACAGTGTGTAGTGTATTGGTGGAGATACCTTCAGTAGTGTCTCTGTGTACTAAACAGTGTGTAGTGTATTGGTGGAGATACCTTCAGTAGTGTATCTGTGTACTAAACAGTGTGTAGTGTATTGGTGGAGATACCTTCAGTTGTGTCTCTGTGTACTAAACAGTGTGTAGTGTATTAGTGGAGATACCTTCAGTTGTGTCTCTGTGTACTAAATAGTGTGTGGTGTATTGGTGCCGATACCTTCGGTAGTTTCTCTGTGTACTAACAGTGTGTAGTGTATTGTTGGAGATACCTTCAGTAGTGCCTCTGTGTACTAAACAGTGTGTAGTGTATTGGTGGAGATACCTTCAGTAGTGTCTCTGTGTACTAAACAGTGTGTAGTGTATTGGTGGAGATACCTTCAGTAGTGTATCTGTGTACTAAACAGTGTGTAGTGTATTGGTGGAGATACCTTCAGTAGTGTCTCTGTGTACTAAACAGTGTGTAGTGTATTGGTGGAGATACCTTCAGTTGTGTCTCTGTGTACTAAACAGTGTGTAGTGTATTGGTGGAGATACCTTCAGTTGTGTCTCTGTGTACTAAACAGTGTGTAGTGTATTGGTGGAGATACCTTCAGTTGTGTCTCTGTGTACTAAACAGTGTGTAGTGTATTGTTGGAGATACCTTCGGTAGTGTCTCTGTGTACTAAACAGTGCGTGGTGAATTGGTGCCGATACCTTCAGTTGTGTGTCTGTGTACTAAACAGTGTGTCGTGTATTGGTGGAGATACCTTCAGTAGTGTCTCTGTGTACTAAACAGTGTGTAGTGTATTGGTGGAGATACCTTCAGTAGTGTCTCTGTATACTAAACAGTGTGTAGTGTATTGGTGCCGATACCTTCGGTATTGTCTCTGTGTACTAAACAGTGTGTGGTGAATTGCTGCCGATACCTTCGGTAGTGTCTCTGTGTACTAAACAGTGTGTAGTGTATTGGTGGAGATACCTTCAGTAGTGTCTCTGTGTACTAAACAGTGTTTGGTGTATAGGTGCTGATACCTTCGGTAGTGTCTCTGTGTACTAAACAGTGTGTGGTGTATTGGTGCCGATACCTTCGGTATTGTCTCTGTGTACTAAACAGTGTGTGGTGAATAGGTGCTGATACCTTCGGTAGTGTCTCTGTGTACTAAACAGTGTGTGGTGTATTGGTGCCGATACCTTCGGTATTGTCTCTGTGTACTAAACAGTGTGTGGTGTATTGGTGCCGATACCTTCGGTATTGTCTCTGTGTACTAAACAGTGTGTGGTGTATTGGTGCCGATACCTTCGGTAGTGTCTCTGTGTACTAAACAGTGTGTATTGTATTGGTGGAGATGCCTTCAGTAGTGTCTCTTTGTACTAAACAGTGTGTAGTGTATTTGTGGAGATACCTTCAGTTGTGTCTCTGTGTACTAAACAGTGTGTAGTGTATTGGTGGAGATACCTTCAGTAGTGTCTCTGTGTACTAAACAGTGTGTAGTGTATTGGTGGAGATACCTTCAGTTGTGTCTCTGTGTACTAAACAGTGTGTAGTGTATTGGTGGAGATGCCTTCAGTAGTGTCTCTGTGTACTAAACAGTGTGTAGTGTATTGGTGGAGATACCTTCAGTTGTGTCTCTGTGTACTAAACAGTGTGTAGTGTATTGGTGGAGATACCTTCAGTAGTGTCTCTGTGTACTAAACAGTGTGTAGTGTATTGGTGGAGATACCTTCAGTAGTGTCTCTGTGTACTAAACAGTGTGTAGTGTATTGGTGGAGATACCTTCAGTAGTGTCTCTGTGTACTAAACAGTGTGTAGTGTATTGGTGGAGATACCTTCAGTAGTGTCTCTGTGTACTAAACAGTGTGTAGTGTATTGGTGGAGATACCTTCAGTTGTGTCTCTGTGTACTAAACAGTGTGTAGTGTATTGGTGGAGATACCTTCAGTTGTGTCTCTGTGTACTAAACAGTGTGTAGTGTATTGGTGGAGATACCTTCAGTTGTGTCTCTGTGTACTAAACAGTGTGTAGTGTATTGGTGGAGATACCTTCAGTTGTGTCTCTGTGTACTAAACAGTGTGTAGTGTATTGGTGGAGATACCTTCAGTTGTGTCTCTGTGTACTAAACAGTGTGTAGTGTATTGTTGGAGATACCTTCAGTTGTGTCTCTGTGTACTAAATAGTTTGTGGTGTATTGGTGCCGATACCTTCGGTAGTGTCTCTGTGTACTAAACAGTGTGTGGTGTATTGCTGCCGATACCTTCGGTAGTGTCTCTGTGTACTAAACAGTGTGTATTGTATTGGTGGAGATGCCTTCAGTAGTGTCTCTGTGTACTAAACAGTGTGTAGTGTATTGGTGGAGATACCTTCAGTAGTGTCTCTGTGTACTAAACAGTGTGTAGTGTATTGGTGGAGATACCTTCAGTTGTGTCTCTGTGTACTAAACAGTGTGTAGTGTATTGGTGGAGATGCCTTCAGTAGTGTCTCTGTGTACTAAACAGTGTGTAGTGTATTGGTGGAGATACCTTCAGTTGTGTCTCTGTGTACTAAACAGTGTGTAGTGTATTGGTGGAGATACCTTCAGTTGTGTCTCTGTGTACTAAACAGTGTGTAGTGTATTGGTGGAGATACCTTCAGTTGTGTCTCTGTGTACTAAACAGTGTGTAGTGTATTGGTGGAGATACCTTCAGTTGTGTCTCTGTGTACTAAACAGTGTGTAGTGTATTGTTGGAGATACCTTCAGTTGTGTCTCTGTGTACTAAATAGTTTGTGGTGTATTGGTGCCGATACCTTCAGGTAGTGTCTCTGTGTACTAAACAGTGTGTGGTGTATTGGTGCCGATACCTTCAGTAGTGTCTCTGTGTACTAAACAGTGTATGGTGTATTGGTGCCGATACCTTCAGTATTGTCTCTGTGTACTAAACAGTGTGTGGTGTATTGGTGCCGATACCTTCAGTATTGTCTCTGTGTACTAAACAGTTGTGTGTGAATTGCTGCCGATACCTTCAGTAGTGTCTCTGTGTACTAAACAGTGTGTAGTGTATTGGTGGAGATACCTTCAGTAGTGTCTCTGTGTACTAAACAGTGTGTAGTGTATTGGTGGAGATACCTTCAGTAGTGTCTCTGTGTACTAAACAGTGTGTAGTGTATTGGTGGAGATACCTTCAGTAGTGTCTCTGTGTACTAAACAGTGTGTAGTGTATTGGTGGAGATACCTTCAGTTGTGTCTCTGTGTACTAAACAGTGTGTAGTGTATTGGTGGAGATACCTTCAGTTGTGTCTCTGTGTACTAAACAGTGTGTAGTGTATTGGTGGAGATACCTTCAGTTGTGTCTCTGTGTACTAAACAGTGTGTAGTGTATTGGTGGAGATACCTTCAGTAGTGTCTCTGTGTACTAAACAGTGTGTAGTGTATTGGTGGAGATACCTTCAGTTGTGTCTCTGTGTAAAACAGTGTGTAGTGTATTGGTGGAGATACCTTCAGTAGTGTCTCTGTGTACTAAACAGTGTGTAGTGTATTGGTGGAGATACCTTCAGTAGTGTCTCTGTGTACTAAACAGTGTGTAGTGTATTGGTGGAGATACCTTCAGTATTGTCTCTGTGTACTAAACAGTGTGTGGTGAATTGCTGGAGATACCTTCAGTAGTGTCTCTGTGTACTAAACAGTGTGTAGTGTATTGGTGGAGATACCTTCAGTAGTGTCTCTGTGTACTAAACAGTGTTTGGTGTATTGGTGCTGATACCTTCAGTAGTGTCTCTGTGTACTAAACAGTGTGTGGTGTATTGGTGAGATACCTTCAGGTATTGTCTCTGTGTACTAAACAGTGTGTGGTGAATTGGTGCTGATACCTTCGGTAGTGTCTCTGTGTACTAAACAGTGTGTGGTGTATTGGTGCCGATACCTTCAGTAGTGTCTCTGTGTACTAAACAGTGTGTGTGTATTGGTGGAATACCTTCGTATTGTCTCTGTGTACTAAACAGTGTGTGTAGTGTATTGGTGGAGATACCTTCAGTAGTGTCTCTGTGTACTAAACAGTGTGTAGTGTATTGGTGGAGATACCTTCAGTAGTGTCTCTGTGTACTAAACAGTGTGTAGTGTATTGGTGGAGATACCTTCAGTTGTGTCTCTGTGTACTAAACAGTGTGTAGTGTATTGGTGGAGATACCTTCAGTAGTGTCTCTGTGTACTAAACAGTGTGTAGTGTATTGGTGGAGATACCTTCAGTAGTGTCTCTGTGTACTAAACAGTGTGTAGTGTATTGGTGGAGATACCTTCAGTTGTGTCTCTGTGTACTAAACAGTGTGTAGTGTATTGGTGGAGATGCCTTCAGTAGTGTCCTCTGTGTACTAAACAGTGTGTAGTGTATTGGTGGAGATACCTTCAGTTGTGTCTCTGTGTACTAAACAGTGTGTAGTGTATTGGTGGAGATACCTTCAGTTGTGTCTCTGTGTACTAAACAGTGTGTAGTGTATTGGTGGAGATACCTTCAGTAGTGTCTCTGTGTACTAAACAGTGTGTAGTGTATTGGTGGAGATACCTTCAGTAGTGTATCTGTGTACTAAACAGTGTGTAGTGTATTGGTGGAGATACCTTCAGTAGTGTCTCTGTGTACTAAACAGTGTGTAGTGTATTGGTGGAGATACCTTCAGTTGTGTCTCTGTGTACTAAACAGTGTGTAGTGTATTGGTGGAGATACCTTCAGTTGTGTCTCTGTGTACTAAACAGTGTGTAGTGTATTGGTGGAGATACCTTCAGTTGTGTCTCTGTGTACTAAACAGTGTGTAGTGTATTGGTGGAGATACCTTCAGTTGTGTCTCTGTGTACTAAACAGTGTGTAGTGTATTGGTGGAGATACCTTCAGTTGTGTCTCTGTGTACTAAACAGTGTGTAGTGTATTGTTGGAGATACCTTCAGTTGTGTCTCTGTGTACTAAACAGTGTGTGTGTATTGGTGCCGATACCTTCAGTAGTGTCTCTGTGTACTAAACAGTGTGTGGTGTATTGGTGGAGATACCTTCAGTAGTGTCTCTGTGTACTAAACAGTGTGTATGTATTGGTGGAGATAGTTGTCTCTGTGTACTAAACAGTGTGTAGTACCCTTCAGTAGTGTCTCTGTGTACTAAACAGTGTGTAGTGTATTGGTGGAGATACCTTCAGTTGTGTCTCTGTGTACTAAACAGTGTGTAGTGTATTGGTGGAGATACCTTCAGTAGTGTCTCTGTGTACTAAACAGTGTGTAGTGTATTGGTGGAGATACCTTCAGTTGTGTCTCTGTGTACTAAACAGTGTGTAGTGTATTGGTGGAGATACCTTCAGTTGTGTCTCTGTGTACTAAACAGTGTGTAGTGTATTGGTGGAGATACCTTCAGTTGTGTCTCTGTGTACTAAACAGTGTGTAGTGTATTGGTGGAGATACCTTCAGTTGTGTCTCTGTGTACTAAACAGTGTGTAGTGTATTGTTGGAGATACCTTCAGTTGTGTCTCTGTGTACTAAACAGTGTGGTGTATTGGTGCCGATACCTTCAGTAGTGTCTCTGTGTACTAAACAGTGTGTGGTGTATTGGTGCCGATACCTTCAGGTAGTGTCTCTGTGTACTAAACAGTGTATGGTGTATTGGTGCCGATACCTTCAGTATTGTCTCTGTGTACTAAACAGTGTGTGGTGTATTGGTGCCGATACCTTCAGGTATTGTCTCTGTGTACTAAACATTGTGTGTGTATTGGTGGAGATACCTTCAGTAGTGTCTCTGTGTACTAAACAGTGTGTAGTGTATTGGTGGAGATACCTTCAGTAGTGTCTCTGTGTACTAAACAGTGTGTAGTGTATTGGTGGAGATACCTTCAGTAGTGTCTCTGTGTACTAAACAGTGTGTAGTGTATTGGTGGAGATACCTTCAGTAGTGTCTCTGTGTACTAAACAGTGTGTAGTGTATTGGTGGAGATACCTTCAGTAGTGTCTCTGTGTACTAAACAGTGTGTAGTGTATTGGTGGAGATACCTTCAGTAGTGTCTCTGTGTACTAAACAGTGTGTAGTGTATTGGTGGAGATACCTTCAGTTGTGTCTCTGTGTACTAAACAGTGTGTAGTGTATTAAGATACCTTCAGTGTGTCTCTGTGTACTAAACAGTGTGTGTGTATTGGTGCCGATACCTTCAGTAGTGTCTCTGTGTACTAAACAGTGTGTAGTGTATTGTTGGAGATACCTTCAGTAGTGTCTCTGTGTACTAAACAGTGTGTAGTGTATTGGTGGAGATACCTTCAGTTGTGTCTCTGTGTACTAAACAGTGTGTAGTGTATTGGTGGAGATACCTTCAGTTGTGTCTCTGTGTACTAAACAGTGTGTAGTGTATTGGTGGAGATACCTTCAGTTGTGTCTCTGTGTGCTAAACAGTGTGTAGTGTATTGGTGGAGATACCTTCAGTTGTGTCTCTGTGTACTAAACAGTGTGTAGTGTATTGGTGGAGATACCTTCAGTTGTGTCTCTGTGTACTAAACAGTGTGTAGTGTATTGTTGGAGATACCTTCAGTAGTGTCTCTGTGTACTAAACAGTGTGTAGTGTATTGGTGGAGATACCTTCAGTTGTGTCTCTGTGTACTAAACAGTGTGTAGTGTATTGTGGAGATACCTTCAGTTGTGTCTCTGTGTACTAAACAGTGTGTGGTGTATTGGTGGAGATACCTTCAGTATTGTCTCTGTGTACTAAACAGTGTGTGGTGTATTGGTGCCGATACCTTCAGGTGTGTCTCTGTGTACTAAACAGTGTGTAGTGTATTGGTGGAGATACCTTCAGTAGTGTCTCTGTGTACTAAACAGTGTGTGGTGAATTGGTGCCGATACCTTCGGTAGTGTCTCTGTGTACTAAACAGTGTGTAGTGTATTGGTGGAGATACCTTCAGTAGTGTCTCTGTGTACTAAACAGTGTGTAGTGTATTGGTGGAGATACCTTCAGTAGTGTCTCTGTGTACTAAACAGTGTGTAGTGTATTGGTGGAGATACCTTCAGTTGTGTCTCTGTGTACTAAACAGTGTGTAGTGTATTGGTGGAGATACCTTCAGTAGTGTCTCTGTGTACTAAACAGTGTGTAGTGTATTGGTGGAGATACCTTCAGTAGTGTCTCTGTGTACTAAACAGTGTGTAGTGTATTGGTGGAGATACCTTCAGTAGTGTCTCTGTGTACTAAACAGTGTGTAGTGTATTGGTGGAGATACCTTCAGTTGTGTCTCTGTGTACTAAACAGTGTGTAGTGTATTGGTGGAGATACCTTCAGTAGTGTCTCTGTGTACTAAACAGTGTGTAGTGTATTGGTGGAGATACCTTCAGTTGTGTCTCTGTGTACTAAACAGTGTGTAGTGTATTGGTGGAGATACCTTCAGTAGTGTCTCTGTGTACTAAACAGTGTGTAGTGTATTGGTGGAGATACCTTCAGTTGTGTCTCTGTGTACTAAACAGTGTGTAGTGTATTGGTGGAGATACCTTCAGTTGTGTCTCTGTGTACTAAACAGTGTGTAGTGTATTGGTGGAGATACCTTCAGTTGTGTCTCTGTGTACTAAACAGTGTGTAGTGTATTGGTGGAGATACCTTCAGTTGTGTCTCTGTGTACTAAACAGTGTGTAGTGTATTGTTGGAGATACCTTCAGTTGTGTCTCTGTGTACTAAATAGTTTGTGGTGTATTGGTGGAGATACCTTCAGTAGTGTCTCTGTGTACTAAACAGTGTGTGGTGTATTGGTGGAGATACCTTCAGTAGTGTCTCTGTGTACTAAACAGTGTGTGGTGTATTGGTGGAGATACCTTCAGTAGTGTCTCTGTGTACTAAACAGTGTGTAGTGTATTGGTGGAGATACCTTCAGTAGTGTCTCTGTGTACTAAACAGTGTGTAGTGTATTGGTGGAGATACCTTCAGTAGTGTCTCTGTGTACTAAACAGTGTGTAGTGTATTGGTGGAGATACCTTCAGTTGTGTCTCTGTGTACTAAACAGTGTGTAGTGTATTGGTGGAGATACCTTCAGTAGTGTCTCTGTGTACTAAACAGTGTGTAGTGTATTGGTGGAGATACCTTCAGTTGTGTCTCTGTGTACTAAACAGTGTGTAGTGTATTGGTGGAGATACCTTCAGTTGTGTCTCTGTGTATAAACAGTGTGTAGTGTATTGGTGGAGATACCTTCAGTTGTGTCTCTGTGTACTAAACAGTGTGTAGTGTATTGGTGGAGATACCTTCAGTTGTGTCTCTGTGTACTAAACAGTGTGTAGTGTATTGTTGGAGATACCTTCAGTTGTGTCTCTGTGTACTAAATAGTTTGTGGTGTATTGGTGCCGATACCTTCGGTAGTGTCTCTGTGTACTAAACAGTGTGTGGTGTATTGGTGCCGATACCTTCGGTAGTGTCTCTGTGTACTAAACAGTGTATGGTGTATTGGTGCCGATACCTTCGGTATTGTCTCTGTGTACTAAACAGTGTGTGGTGTATTGGTGCCGATACCTTCGGTATTGTCTCTGTGTACTAAACAGTGTGTGGTGTATTGGTGCCGATACCTTCAGGTAGTGTCTCTGTGTACTAAACAGTGTGTAGTGTATTGGTGGAGATACCTTCAGTAGTGTCTCTGTGTACTAAACAGTGTGTAGTATATTGGTGGAGATACCTTCAGTAGTGTCTCTGTGTACTAAACAGTGTGTAGTGTATTGGTGGAGATACCTTCAGTAGTGTATCTGTGTACTAAACAGTGTGTAGTGTATTGGTGGAGATACCTTCAGTAGTGTCTCTGTGTACTAAACAGTGTGTAGTGTATTGGTGGAGATACCTTCAGTAGTGTCTCTGTGTACTAAATAGTGTGTAGTGTATTGGTGGAGATACCTTCAGTTGTGTCTCTGTGTACTAAACAGTGTGTAGTGTATTGGTGGAGATACCTTCAGTTGTGTCTCTGTGTACTAAACAGTGTGTAGTGTATTAGTGGAGATACCTTCAGTTGTGTCTCTGTGTACTAAATAGTGTGTGGTGTATTGGTGCCGATACCTTCGGTAGTTTCTCTGTGTACTAACAGTGTGTAGTGTATTGTTGGAGATACCTTCAGTAGTGCCTCTGTGTACTAAACAGTGTGTAGTGTATTGGTGGAGATAACTTCAGTTGTGTCTCTGTGTACTAAACAGTGTGTAGTGTATTGGTGGAGATACCTTCAGTTGTGTCTCTGTGTACTAAACAGTGTGTAGTGTATTGGTGGAGATACCTTCAGTTGTGTCTCTGTGTGCTAAACAGTGTGTAGTGTATTGGTGGAGATACCTTCAGTTGTGTCTCTGTGTACTAAACAGTGTGTAGTGTATTGGTGGAGATACCTTCAGTTGTGTCTCTGTGTACTAAACAGTGTGTAGTGTATTGTTGGAGATACCTTCAGTAGTGCCTCTGTGTACTAAACAGTGTGTGGTGTATTGGTGGAGATACCTTCAGTTGTGTCTCTGTGTACTAAACAGTGTGTAGTGTATTAGTGGAGATACCTTCAGTTGTGTCTCTGTGTACTAAATAGTGTGTGGTGTATTGGTGCCGATACCTTCGGTATTGTCTCTGTGTACTAAACAGTGTGTGGTGTATTGGTGCCGATACCTTCGGTATTGTCTCTGTGTACTAAACAGTGTGTGGTGAATTGCTGCCGATACCTTCGGTAGTGTCTCTGTGTACTAAACAGTGTGTAGTGTATTGGTGGAGATACCTTCAGTAGTGTCTCTGTGTACTAAACAGTGCGTGGTGAATTGGTGCCGATACCTTCAGTAGTGTCTCTGTGTACTAAACAGTGTGTAGTATATTGGTGGAGATACCTTCAGTAGTGTCTCTGTGTACTAAACAGTGTGTAGTGTATTGGTGTAGATACCTTCAGTAGTGTCTCTGTGTACTAAACAGTGTGTAGTGTATTGGTGGAGATACCTTCAGTTGTGTCTCTGTGTACTAAACAGTGTGTAGTGTATTGGTGGAGATACCTTCAGTAGTGTCTCTGTGTACTAAACAGTGTGTAGTGTATTGGTGGAGATACCTTCAGTAGTGTCTCTGTGTACTAAACAGTGTGTAGTGTATTGGTGGAGATACCTTCAGTAGTGTCTCTGTGTACTAAACAGTGTGTAGTGTATTGGTGGAGATACCTTCAGTTGTGTCTCTGTGTACTAAACAGTGTGTAGTGTATTGGTGGAGATACCTTCAGTAGTGTCTCTGTGTACTAAACAGTGTGTAGTGTATTGGTGGAGATACCTTCAGTTGTGTCTCTGTGTACTAAACAGTGTGTAGTGTATTGGTGGAGATACCTTCAGTTGTGTCTCTGTGTACTAAACAGTGTGTAGTGTATTGGTGGAGATACCTTCAGTTGTGTCTCTGTGTACTAAACAGTGTGTAGTGTATTGGTGGAGATACCTTCAGTTGTGTCTCTGTGTACTAAACAGTGTGTAGTGTATTGGTGGAGATACCTTCAGTTGTGTCTCTGTGTACTAAACAGTGTGTAGTGTATTGTTGGAGATACCTTCAGTAGTGCCTCTGTGTACTAAACAGTGTGTAGTGTATTGGTGGAGATACCTTCAGTAGTGTCTCTGTGTACTAAACAGTGTGTAGTGTATTGGTGGAGATACCTTCAGTTGTGTCTCTGTGTACTAAACAGTGTGTGTGTATTGGTGCCGATACCTTCAGGTAGTGTCTCTGTGTACTAAACAGTGTGTGTGTATTGGTGCCGATACCTTCAGTAGTGTCTCTGTGTACTAAACAGTGTGTGTATTGGTGCCGATACCTTCAGTATTGTCTCTGTGTACTAAACAGTGTGTGGTGTATTGGTGGAGATACCTTCAGTAGTGTCTCTGTGTACTAAACAGTGTGTGTGTATTGGTGGAGATACCTTCAGTTGTGTCTCTGTGTACTAAACAGTGTGTAGTGTATTGGTGGAGATACCTTCAGTTGTGTCTCTGTGTACTAAACAGTGTGTAGTGTATTGGTGGAGATACCTTCAGTAGTGTCTCTGTGTACTAAACAGTGTGTAGTGTATTGTGGAGATACCTTCAGTTGTGTCTCTGTGTACTAAACAGTGTGTAGTGTATTGGTGGAGATACCTTCAGTTGTGTCTCTGTGTACTAAACAGTGTGTAGTGTATTGGTGGAGATACCTTCAGTTGTGTCTCTGTGTACTAAACAGTGTGTAGTGTATTGGTGGAGATACCTTCAGTTGTGTCTCTGTGTACTAAACAGTGTGTAGTGTATTAGTGGAGATACCTTCAGTTGTGTCTCTGTGTACTAAATAGTGTGTGGTGTATTGGTGCCGATACCTTCGGTAGTGTCTCTGTGTACTAAACAGTGTGTGGTGTATTGGTGCCGATACCTTCAGGTGTGTCTCTGTGTACTAAACAGTGTATGGTGTATTGGTGCCGATACCTTCGGTATTGTCTCTGTGTACTAAACAGTGTGTGGTGTATTGGTGCCGATACCTTCGGTATTGTCTCTGTGTACTAAACAGTGTGTGGTGTATTGGTGGAGATACCTTCAGTTGTGTCTCTGTGTACTAAACAGTGTGTAGTGTATTGGTGGAGATACCTTCAGTTGTGTCTCTGTGTACTAAACAGTGTGTAGTGTATTGTTGGAGATACCTTCAGTAGTGTCTCTGTGTACTAAACAGTGTGTAGTGTATTGGTGGAGATACCTTCAGTTGTGTCTCTGTGTACTAAACAATGTGTAGTGTATTAGTGGAGATACCTTCAGTTGTGTCTCTGTGTACTAAATAGTGTGTGGTGTATTGGTGCTGATACCTTCGGTAGTATCTCTGTGTACTAACATTGTGTAGTGTATTGGTGGAGATACCTTTAGTAGTGTCTCTGTGTACTAAACAGTGTGTAGTGTATTGGTGGAGATACCTTCAGTAGTGTCTCTGTGTACTAAATAGTGTGTAGTGTATTGTTGGAGATACCTTCAGTTGTGTCTCTGTGTACTAAACAGTGTGTAGTGTATTGGTGGAGATACTTTCAGTTGTGTCTCTGTGTACTAAACAGTGTGTAGTGTATTGGTGGAGATACCTTCAGTTGTGTCTCTGTGTACTAAACAGTGTGTAGTGTATTGGTGGAGATACCTTCAGTAGTGTCTCTGTGTACTAAACAGTGTGTAGTGTATTGGTGGAGATACCTTCAGTTGTGTCTCTGTGTACTAAACAGTGTGTAGTGTATTGGTGGAGATACCTTCAGTTGTGTCTCTGTGTACTAAACAGTGTGTAGTGTATTGGTGGAGATACCTTCAGTTGTGTCTCTGTGTACTAAACAGTGTGTAGTGTATTGGTGGAGATACCTTCAGTTGTGTCTCTGTGTACTAAACAGTGTGTAGTGTATTGGTGGAGATACCTTCAGTTGTGTCTCTGTGTACTAAACAGTGTGTAGTGTATTGTTGGAGATACCTTCAGTAGTGCCTCTGTGTACTAAACAGTGTGTGGTGTATTGGTGGAGATACCTTCAGTTGTGTCTCTGTGTACTAAACAGTGTGTAGTGTATTGGTGGAGATACCTTCCGTTGTGTCTCTGTGTACTAAACATTTTGTAGTGTATTGTTGGAGATACCTTCAGTTGTGTCTCTGTGTACTAAATAGTTTGTGGTGTATTGGTGCCGATACCTTCGGTAGTGTCTCTGTGTACTAAACAGTGTGTGGTGTATTGGTGCCGATACCTTCGGTATTGTCTCTGTGTACTAAACAGTGTGTGGTGTATTGGTGCCGATACCTTCGGTATTGTCTCTGTGTACTAAACAGTGTGTGGTGAATTGCTGCCGATACCTTCGGTAGTGTCTCTGTGTACTAAACAGTGTGTAGTGTATTGGTGGAGATACCTTCAGTAGTGTCTCTGTGTACTAAACAGTGCGTGGTGAATTGGTGCCGATACCTTCAGTAGTGTCTCTGTGTACTAAACAGTGTGTAGTATATTGGTGGAGATACCTTCAGTAGTGTCTCTGTGTACTAAACAGTGTGTAGTGTATTGGTGTAGATACCTTCAGTAGTGTATCTGTGTACTAAACAGTGTGTAGTGTATTGGTGGAGATACCTTCAGTTGTGTCTCTGTGTACTAAACAGTGTGTCGTGTATTGGTGGAGATTCCTTCAGTAGTGTATCTGTGTACTAAACAGTGTGTAGTGTATTGGTGGAGATACCTTCAGTAGTGTCTCTGTGTACTAAACAGTGTGTAGTGTATTGGTGGAGATACCTTCAGTTGTGTCTCTGTGTACTAAACAGTGTGTAGTGTATTAGTGGAGATACCTTCAGTTGTGTCTCTGTGTACTAAATAGTGTGTAGTGTATTGGTGCCGATACCTTAGGTAGTTTCTCTGTGTACTAACAGTGTGTAGTGTATTGTTGGAGATACCTTCAGTAGTGCCTCTGTGTACTAAACAGTGTGTAGTGTATTGGTGGAGATACCTTCAGTAGTGTATCTGTGTACTAAACAGTGTGTAGTGAATTGGTGGAGATACCTTCAGTAGTGTCTCTGTGTACTAAACAGTGTGTAGTGTATTGGTGGAGATACCTTCAGTAGTGACTCTGTGTACTAAACAGTGTGTAGTGTATTGGTGGAGATACCTTCAGTAGTGTCTCTGTGTACTAAATAGTGTGTAGTGTATTGGTGGAGATACCTTCAGTTGTGTCTCTGTGTACTAAACAGTGTGTAGTGTATTGGTGGAGATACCTTCAGTTGTGTCTCTGTGTACTAAACAGTGTGTAGTGTATTGTTGGAGATACCTTCGGTAGTGTCTCTGTGTACTAAACAGTGCGTGGTGAATTGGTGCCGATACCTTCAGTTGTGTGTCTGTGTACTAAACAGTGTGTCGTGTATTGGTGGAGATACCTTCAGTAGTGTCTCTGTGTACTAAACAGTGTGTAGTGTATTGGTGGAGATACCTTCAGTAGTGTCTCTGTATACTAAACAGTGTGTAGTGTATTGGTGCCGAGATACCTTCAGTCTCTGTGTACTAAACAGTGTGTGGTGAATTGCTGCCGATACCTTCGGTAGTGTCTCTGTGTACTAAACAGTGTGTAGTGTATTGGTGGAGATACCTTCAGTAGTGTCTCTGTGTACTAAACAGTGTTTGGTGTATAGGTGCTGATACCTTCGGTAGTGTCTCTGTGTACTAAACAGTGTGTGGTGTATTGGTGCCGATACCTTCGGTATTGTCTCTGTGTACTAAACAGTGTGTGGTGAATAGGTGCTGATACCTTCGGTAGTGTCTCTGTGTACTAAACAGTGTGTGGTGTATTGGTGCCGATACCTTCGGTATTGTCTCTGTGTACTAAACAGTGTGTGGTGTATTGGTGCCGATACCTTCGGTATTGTCTCTGTGTACTAAACAGTGTGTGGTGTATTGGTGCCGATACCTTCGGTAGTGTCTCTGTGTACTAAACAGTGTGTATTGTATTGGTGGAGATGCCTTCAGTAGTGTCTCTTTGTACTAAACAGTGTGTAGTGTATTTGTGGAGATACCTTCAGTTGTGTCTCTGTGTACTAAACAGTGTGTAGTGTATTGGTGGAGATACCTTCAGTAGTGTCTCTGTGTACTAAACAGTGTGTAGTGTATTGGTGGAGATACCTTCAGTAGTGTCTCTGTGTACTAAACAGTGTGTAGTGTATTGGTGGAGATACCTTCAGTTGTGTCTCTGTGTACTAAACAGTGTGTAGTGTATTGGTGGAGATGCCTTCAGTAGTGTCTCTGTGTACTAAACAGTGTGTAGTGTATTGGTGGAGATACCTTCAGTTGTGTCTCTGTGTACTAAACAGTATGTAGTGTATTGGTGCCGATACCTTCGGTATTGTCTCTGTGTACTAAACAGTGTGTGGTGTATTGGTGCCGATACCTTCGGTATTGTCTCTGTGTACTAAACAGTGTGTAGTGTATTGGTGGAGATACCTTCAGTAGTGTCTCTGTGTACTAAACAGTGTGTAGTGTATTGGTGGAGATACCTTCAGTTGTGTCTCTGTGTACTAAACAGTGTGTAGTGTATTGGTGGAGATACCTTCAGTTGTGTCTCTGTGTACTAAACAGTGTGTAGTGTATTGTTGGAGATACCTTCAGTTGTGTCTCTGTGTACTAAATAGTTTGTGGTGTATTGGTGCCGATACCTTCGGTAGTGTCTCTGTGTACTAAACAGTGTGTGGTGTATTGGTGCAGATACCTTCGGTATTGTCTCTGTGTACTAAACAGTGTGTGGTGATTGGTGGAGATACCTTCGGTAGTGTCTCTGTGTACTAAACAGTGTGTATTGTATTGGTGGAGATGCCTTCAGTAGTGTCTCTGTGTACTAAACAGTGTGTAGTATATTGGTGGAGATACCTTCAGTAGTGTCTCTGTGTACTAAACAGTGTGTAGTGTATTGGTGGAGATACCTTCAGTTGTGTCTCTGTGTACTAAACAGTGTGTAGTGTATTGGTGGAGATGCCTTCAGTAGTGTCTCTGTGTACTAAACAGTGTGTAGTGTATTGGTGGAGATACCTTCAGTTGTGTCTCTGTGTACTAAACAGTATGTAGTGTATTGGTGGAGATACCTTCAGTTGTGTCTCTGTGTACTAAACAGTGTGTAGTGTATTGGTGGAGATACCTTCAGTAGTGTCTCTGTGTACTAAACAGTGTGGAGTGTATTGGTGGAGATACCTTCAGTAGTGTATCTGTGTCCTAAACAGTGTGTAGTGTATTGGTGGAGATACCTTCAGTAGTGTCTCTGTGTACTAAACAGTGTGTAGTGTATTGGTGGAGATACCTTCAGTTGTGTCTCTGTGTACTAAACAGTGTGTAGTGTATTGGTGGAGATACCTTCGTTGTGTCTCTGTGTACTAAACAGTGTGTAGTGTATTGGTGGAGATACCTTCAGTTGTGTCTCTGTGTACTAAACAGTGTGTAGTGTATTGGTGGAATACCTTCAGTTGTGTCTCTGTGTACTAAACAGTGTGTAGTGTATTGGTGGAGATACCTTCAGTTGTGTCTCTGTGTACTAAACAGTGTGTAGTGTATTGGTGGAGATACCTTCAGTTGTGTCTCTGTGTACTAAATAGTGTGTGGTGTATTGGTGGAGATACCTTCAGTAGTGTCTCTGTGTACTAAACAGTGTGTAGTGTATTGGTGGAGATACCTTCAGTTGTGTCTCTGTGTACTAAACAGTGTGTAGTGTATTGGTGGAGATACCTTCAGTAGTGTCTCTGTGTACTAAACAGTGTGTAGTGTATTGGTGGAGATACCTTCAGTTGTGTCTCTGTGTACTAAACAGTGTGTAGTGTATTGGTGGAGATACCTTCAGTTGTGTCTCTGTGTACTAAACAGTGTGTAGTGTATTGGTGGAGATACCTTCAGTAGTGTCTCTGTGTACTAAACAGTGTGTAGTGTATTGGTGGAGATACCTTCAGTTGTGTCTCTGTGTACTAAACAGTGTGTAGTGTATTGGTGGAGATACCTTCAGTTGTGTCTCTGTGTACTAAACAGTGTGTAGTGTATTGGTGGAGATACCTTCAGTTGTGTCTCTGTGTACTAAACAGTGTGTAGTGTATTGGTGGAGATACCTTCAGTTGTGTCTCTGTGTACTAAACAGTGTGTAGTGTATTGGTGGAGATGCCTTCAGTAGTGTCTCTGTGTACTAAACAGTGTGTAGTGTATTGGTGGAGATACCTTCAGTTGTGTCTCTGTGTACTAAATAGTTTGTGGTGTATTGGTGCCGATACCTTCGGTAGTGTCTCTGTGTACTAAACAGTGTGTGGTGTATTGGTGCAGATACCTTCGGTATTGTCTCTGTGTACTAAACAGTGTGTGGTGAATTGCTGCCGATACCCTTCAGTAGTGTCTCTGTGTACTAAACAGTGTGTAGTGTATTGGTGGAGATACCTTCAGTAGTGTCTCTGTGTACTAAACAGTGTGTAGTGTATTGGTGGAGATACCTTCAGTAGTGTCTCTGTGTACTAAACAGTGTGTAGTGTATTGGTGGAGATACCTTCAGTAGTGTCTCTGTGTACTAAACAGTGTGTAGTGTATTGGTGGAGATACCTTCAGTAGTGTCTCTGTGTACTAAACAGTGTGTAGTGTATTGGTGGAGATACCTTCAGTTGTGTCTCTGTGTACTAAACAGTGTGTAGTGTATTGGTGGAGATACCTTCAGTTGTGTCTCTGTGTACTAAACAGTGTGTAGTGTATTGGTGGAGATACCTTCAGTAGTGTCTCTGTGTACTAAACAGTGTGGAGTGTATTGGTGGAGATACCTTCAGTAGTGTCTCTGTGTACTAAACAGTGTGTAGTGTATTGGTGGAGATACCTTCAGTAGTGTCTCTGTGTACTAAACAGTGTGTAGTGTATTGGTGGAGATACCTTCAGTTGTGTCTCTGTGTACTAAACAGTGTGTAGTGTATTGGTGGAGATACCTTCAGTTGTGTCTCTGTGTACTAAACAGTGTGTAGTGTATTGGTGGAGATACCTTCAGTTGTGTCTCTGTGTACTAAACAGTGTGTAGTGTATTGGTGGAGATACCTTCAGTTGTGTCTCTGTGTACTAAACAGTGTGTAGTGTATTGGTGGAGATACCTTCAGTTGTGTCTCTGTGTACTAAACAGTGTGTAGTGTATTGGTGGAGATACCTTCAGTTGTGTCTCTGTGTACTAAATAGTTTGTAATTGGTGCATACCTTCAGTAGTGTCTCTGTGTACTAAACAGTGTGTAGTGTATTGGTGGAGATACCTTCAGTTGTGTCTCTGTGTACTAAACAGTGTGTAGTGTATTGGTGGAGATACCTTCAGTTGTGTCTCTGTGTACTAAACAGTGTGTAGTGTATTGGTGGAGATACCTTCAGTAGTGTCTCTGTGTACTAAACAGTGTGTAGTGTATTTGTGGAGATACCTTCAGTAGTGTCTCTGTGTACTAAACAGTGTGTAGTGTATTGGTGGAGATACCTTCAGTAGTGTCTCTGTGTACTAAATAGTGTGTGGTGTATTGGTGCCGATACCTTCGGTAGTGTCTCTGTGTACTAAACAGTGTGTGGTGTATTGGTGCCGATACCTTCGGTAGTGTCTCTGTGTACTAAACAGTGTATGGTGTATTGTGCCGATACCTTCTCTGTGTACTAAACAGTGTGTGGTGTATTGGTGCTCTGTGTGTACTAAACAGTGTGTGGTGAATTGCTGCCGATACCTTCGGTAGTGTCTCTGTGTACTAAACAGTGTGTAGTGTATTGGTGGAGATACCTTCAGTAGTGTCTCTGTGTACTAAACAGTGCATGGTGAATTGGTGCCGATACCTTCGGTAGTGTCTCTGTGTACTAAACAGTGTGTAGTATATTGGTGGAGATACCTTCAGTAGTGTCTCTGTGTACTAAACAGTGTGTAGTGTATTGGTGTAGATACCTTCAGTAGTGTCTCTGTGTACTAAACAGTGTGTAGTGTATTGGTGGAGATACCTTCAGTTGTGTCTCTGTGTACTAAACAGTGTGTAGTGTATTGGTGGAGATACCTTCAGTAGTGTCTCTGTGTACTAAACAGTGTGTAGTGTATTGGTGGAGATACCTTCAGTAGTGTCTCTGTGTACTAAACAGTGTGTAGTGTATTGGTGGAGATACCTTCAGTAGTGTCTCTGTGTACTAAACAGTGTGTAGTGTATTGGTGGAGATACCTTCAGTAGTGTCTCTGTGTACTAAACAGTGTATGGTGTATAGGTGCTGATACCTTCGGTAGTGTCTCTGTGTACTAAACAGTGTGTGGTGTATTGGTGCCGATACCTTCGGTATTGTCTCTGTGTACTAAACAGTGTGTAGTGTATTGGTGGAGATGCCTTCAGTAGTGTCTCTGTGTACTAAACAGTGTGTAGTGTATTGGTGGAGATACCTTCAGTTGTGTCTCTGTGTACTAAACAGTATGTAGTGTATTGGTGGAGATACCTTCAGTTGTGTCTCTGTGTACTAAACAGTGTGTAGTGTATTGGTGGAGATACCTTCAGTAGTGTCTCTGTGTACTAAACAGTGTGTAGTGTATTGGTGGAGATACCTTCAGTAGTGTCTCTGTGTACTAAACAGTGTGTAGTGTATTGGTGGAGATACCTTCAGTAGTGTCTCTGTGTACTAAACAGTGTGTAGTGTATTGGTGGAGATACCTTCAGTTGTGTCTCTGTGTACTAAACAGTGTGTAGTGTATTGGTGGAGATACCTTCAGTTGTGTCTCTGTGTACTAAACAGTGTGTAGTGTATTGGTGGAGATACCTTCAGTTGTGTCTCTGTGTACTAAACAGTGTGTAGTGTATTGGTGGAGATACCTTCAGTTGTGTCTCTGTGTACTAAACAGTGTGTAGTGTATTGGTGGAGATACCTTCAGTTGTGTCTCTGTGTACTAAACAGTGTGTAGTGTATTGTTGGAGATACCTTCAGTTGTGTCTCTGTGTACTAAATAGTTTGTGGTGTATTGGTGCCGATACCTTCGGTAGTGTCTCTGTGTACTAAACAGTGTGTAGTGTATTGGTGGAGATACCTTCAGTAGTGTCTCTGTGTACTAAACAGTGTGTAGTGTATTGGTGGAGATACCTTCAGTAGTGTCTCTGTGTACTAAACAGTGTGTAGTGTATTGGTGGAGATACCTTCAGTAGTGTCTCTGTGTACTAAACAGTGTGTAGTGTATTGGTGGAGATACCTTCAGTTGTGTCTCTGTGTACTAAACAGTGTGTAGTGTATTGGTGGAGATACCTTCAGTAGTGTCTCTGTGTACTAAACAGTGTGTAGTGTATTGGTGGAGATACCTTCAGTTGTGTCTCTGTGTACTAAACAGTGTGTAGTGTATTGGTGGAGATACCTTCAGTTGTGTCTCTGTGTACTAAACAGTGTGTAGTGTATTGGTGGAGATACCTTCAGTTGTGTCTCTGTGTACTAAACAGTGTGTAGTGTATTGGTGGAGATACCTTCAGTTGTGTCTCTGTGTACTAAACAGTGTGTAGTGTATTGGTGGAGATACCTTCAGTTGTGTCTCTGTGTACTAAACAGTGTGTAGTGTATTGTTGGAGATACCTTCAGTTGTGTCTCTGTGTACTAAATAGTTTGTGGTGTATTGGTGCCGATACCTTCGGTAGTGTCTCTGTGTACTAAACAGTGTGTGGTGTATTGGTGCAGATACCTTCGGTATTGTCTCTGTGTACTAAACAGTGTGTGGTGAATTGCTGCCGATACCTTCGGTAGTGTCTCTGTGTACTAAACAGTGTGTATTGTATTGGTGGAGATGCCTTCAGTAGTGTCTCTGTGTACTAAACAGTGTGTAGTATATTGGTGGAGATACCTTCAGTAGTGTCTCTGTGTACTAAACAGTGTGTAGTGTATTGGTGGAGATACCTTCAGTTGTGTCTCTGTGTACTAAACAGTGTGTAGTGTATTGGTGGAGATACCTTCAGTAGTGTCTCTGTGTACTAAACAGTGTGTAGTGTATTGGTGGAGATACCTTCAGTTGTGTCTCTGTGTACTAAACAGTGTGTAGTGTATTGGTGGAGATACCTTCAGTTGTGTCTCTGTGTACTAAACAGTGTGTAGTGTATTGGTGGAGATACCTTCAGTAGTGTCTCTGTGTACTAAACAGTGTGTAGTGTATTGGTGGAGATACCTTCAGTAGTGTCTCTGTGTGGTGTGTAGTGTATTGGTGGAGATACCTTCAGTAGTGTCTCTGTGTACTAAACAGTGTGTAGTGTATTGGTGGAGATACCTTCAGTTGTGTCTCTGTGTACTAAACAGTGTGTAGTGTATTGGTGGAGATACCTTCAGTTGTGTCTCTGTGTACTAAACAGTGTGTAGTGTATTGGTGGAGATACCTTCAGTTGTGTCTCTGTGTACTAAACAGTGTGTAGTGTATTGGTGGAGATACCTTCAGTTGTGTCTCTGTGTACTAAACAGTGTGTAGTGTATTGGTGGAGATACCTTCAGTTGTGTCTCTGTGTACTAAACAGTGTGTAGTGTATTGTTGGAGATACCTTCAGTTGTGTCTCTGTGTACTAAATAGTTTGTGGTGTATTGGTGCCGATACCTTCGGTAGTGTCTCTGTGTACTAAACAGTGTGTAGTGTATTGGTGTAGATACCTTCAGTAGTGTCTCTGTGTACTAAACAGTTTGTAGTGTATTGGTGGAGATACCTTCAGTAGTGTCTCTGTGTACTAAACAGTGTGTAGTGTATTGGTGGAGATACCTTCAGTAGTGTCTCTTTGTACTAAACAGTGTGTAGTGTATTTGTGGAGATACCTTCAGTAGTGTCTCTGCGTACTAAACAGTGTGTAGTGTATTGGTGTAGATACCTTCAGTAGTGTCTCTGTGTACTAAATAGTTTGTGGTGTATTGGTGCCGATACCTTCAGTTAGTGTCTCTGTGTACTAAACAGTGTGTGGTGTATTGGTGCCGATACCTTCAGTAGTGTCTCTGTGTACTAAACAGTGTGTGGTGTATTGGTGCCGATACCTTCAGTATGTCTCTGTGTACTAAACAGTGTGTGGTGTATTGGTGCCGATACCTTCGGTATTGTCTCTGTGTACTAAACAGTGTGTGGTGAATTGCTGCCGATACCTTCGGTAGTGTCTCTGTGTACTAAACAGTGTGTAGTGTATTGGTGGAGATACCTTCAGTAGTGTCTCTGTGTACTAAACAGTGCATGGTGAATTGGTGCCGATACCTTCGGTAGTGTCTCTGTGTACTAAACAGTGTGTAGTATATTGGTGGAGATACCTTCAGTAGTGTCTCTGTGTACTAAACAGTGTGTAGTGTATTGGTGGAGATACCTTCAGTAGTGTCTCTGTGTACTAAACAGTTTGTAGTGTATTGGTGGAGATACCTTCAGTTGTGTCTCTGTGTACTAAACAGTGTGTAGTGTATTGGTGGAGATACCTTCAGTAGTGTCTCTGTGTACTAAACAGTGTGTAGTGTATTGGTGGAGATACCTTCAGTAGTGTCTCTGTGTACTAAACAGTGTGTAGTGTATTGGTGGAGATACCTTCAGTAGTGTCTCTGTGTACTAAACAGTGTGTAGTGTATTGGTGGAGATACCTTCAGTAGTGTCTCTGTGTACTAAACAGTGTATGGTGTATAGGTGCTGATACCTTCGGTAGTGTCTCTGTGTACTAAACAGTGTGTGGTGTATTGGTGGAGATACCTTCAGTATTGTCTCTGTGTACTAAACAGTGTGTGTGAATAGGTGCTGATACCTTCTGTGTCTCTGTGTACTAAACAGTGTGTGGTGTATTGGTGCCGATACCTTCAGGTAGTGTCTCTGTGTACTAAACAGTGTGTGGTGTATTGGTGCCGATACCTTCGGTATTGTCTCTGTGTACTAAACCGTGTGTAGTGTATTGGTGGAGATACCTTCAGTAGTGTCTCTGTGTACTAAACAGTGTGTGGTGAATTGGTGCCGATACCTTCAGTAGTGTCTCTGTGTACTAAACAGTGTGTAGTGTATTGGTGGAGATACCTTCAGTAGTGTCTCTGTGTACTAAACAGTGTGTAGTGTTTTGGTGGAGATAGCTTCAGTAGTGTCTCTGTGTCCTAAACAGTGTGTAGTGTATTGGTGGAGATACCTTCAGTAGTGTCTCTGTACTAAACAGTGTGTAGTGTATTTGTGGAGATACCTTCAGTTGTGTCTCTGTGTACTAAACAGTGTGAAGTGTATTGGTGGAGATACCTTCAGTTGTGTATCTGTGTACTAAACAGTGTGTAGTGTATTGGTCGAGATACCTTCAGTTGTGTCTCTGTGTACTAAACAGTGTGTAGTGTATTTTGGAGATACCTTCAGTTGTGTCTCTGTGTACTAAATAGTTTGTGGTGTATTGGTGCCGATACCTTCGGTAGTGTCTCTGTGTACTAAACAGTGTGTGGTGTATTGGTGCCGATACCTTCGGTAGTGTCTCTGTGTACTAAACAGTGTGTGGTGTATTGGTGCCGATACCTTCGGTATTGTCTCTGTGTACTAAACAGTGTGTGGTGAATTGCTGCCGATACCTTCGGTAGTGTCTCTGTGTACTAAACAGTGTGTAGTGTATTGGTGGAGATACCTTCAGTAGTGTCTCTGTGTACTAAACAGTGTGTAGTGTATTGGTGTAGATACCTTCAGTAGTGTCTCTGTGTACTAAACAGTGTGTAGTGTATTGGTGGAGATACCTTCAGTTGTGTCTCTGTGTACTAAACAGTGTGTAGTGTATTGGTGGAGATGCCTTCAGTAGTGTCTCTGTGTACTAAACAGTGTGTAGTGTATTGGTGGAGATACCTTCAGTTGTGTCTCTGTGTACTAAACAGTATGTAGTGTATTGGTGGAGATACCTTCAGTTGTGTCTCTGTGTACTAAACAGTGTGTAGTGTATTGGTGGAGATACCTTCAGTAGTGTCTCTGTGTACTAAACAGTGTGTAGTGTATTGGTGGAGATACCTTCAGTAGTGTCTCTGTGTACTAAACAGTGTGTAGTGTATTGGTGGAGATACCTTCAGTAGTGTCTCTGTGTACTAAACAGTGTGTAGTGTATTGGTGGAGATACCTTCAGTTGTGTCTCTGTGTACTAAACAGTGTGTAGTGTATTGGTGGAGATACCTTCAGTTGTGTCTCTGTGTACTAAACAGTGTGTAGTGTATTGGTGGAGATACCTTCAGTTGTGTCTCTGTGTACTAAACAGTGTGTAGTGTATTGGTGGAGATACCTTCAGTTGTGTCTCTGTGTACTAAACAGTGTGTAGTGTATTGGTGGAGATACCTTCAGTTGTGTCTCTGTGTACTAAACAGTGTGTAGTGTATTGTTGGAGATACCTTCAGTTGTGTCTCTGTGTACTAAATAGTTTGTGGTGTATTGGTGCCGATACCTTCGGTAGTGTCTCTGTGTACTAAACAGTGTGTAGTGTATTGGTGGAGATACCTTCAGTTGTGTCTCTGTGTACTAAACAGTGTGTAGTGTATTGGTGGAGATGCCTTCAGTAGTGTCTCTGTGTACTAAACAGTGTGTAGTGTATTGGTGGAGATACCTTCAGTTGTGTCTCTGTGTACTAAACAGTATGTAGTGTATTGGTGGAGATACCTTCAGTTGTGTCTCTGTGTACTAAACAGTGTGTAGTGTATTGGTGGAGATACCTTCAGTAGTGTCTCTGTGTACTAAACAGTGTGTAGTGTATTGGTGGAGATACCTTCAGTTGTGTCTCTGTGTACTAAACAGTGTGTAGTGTATTGGTGGAGATACCTTCAGTTGTGTCTCTGTGTACTAAACAGTGTGTAGTGTATTGGTGGAGATACCTTCAGTTGTGTCTCTGTGTACTAAACAGTGTGTAGTGTATTGGTGGAGATACCTTCAGTTGTGTCTCTGTGTACTAAACAGTGTGTAGTGTATTGGTGGAGATACCTTCAGTTGTGTCTCTGTGTACTAAACAGTGTGTAGTGTATTGTTGGAGATACCTTCAGTTGTGTCTCTGTGTACTAAATAGTTTGTGGTGTATTGGTGCCGATACCTTCGGTAGTGTCTCTGTGTACTAAACAGTGTGTGGTGTATTGGTGCAGATACCTTCGGTATTGTCTCTGTGTACTAAACAGTGTGTGGTGAATTGCTGCCGATACCTTCGGTAGTGTCTCTGTGTACTAAACAGTGTGTAGTGTATTGGTGGAGATACCTTCAGTAGTGTCTCTGTGTACTAAACAGTGTGTAGTGTATTGGTGGAGATACCTTCAGTAGTGTCTCTGTGTACTAAACAGTGTGTAGTGTATTGGTGGAGATACCTTCAGTTGTGTCTCTGTGTACTAAACAGTGTGTAGTGTATTGGTGGAGATGCCTTCAGTAGTGTCTCTGTGTACTAAACAGTGTGTAGTGTATTGGTGGAGATACCTTCAGTTGTGTCTCTGTGTACTAAACAGTATGTAGTGTATTGGTGGAGATACCTTCAGTTGTGTCTCTGTGTACTAAACAGTGTGTAGTGTATTGGTGGAGATACCTTCAGTAGTGTCTCTGTGTACTAAACAGTGTGGAGTGTATTGGTGGAGATACCTTCAGTAGTGTATCTGTGTCCTAAACAGTGTGTAGTGTATTGGTGGAGATACCTTCAGTAGTGTCTCTGTGTACTAAACAGTGTGTAGTGTATTGGTGGAGATACCTTCAGTTGTGTCTCTGTGTACTAAACAGTGTGTAGTGTATTGGTGGAGATACCTTCAGTTGTGTCTCTGTGTACTAAACAGTGTGTAGTGTATTGGTGGAGATACCTTCAGTTGTGTCTCTGTGTACTAAACAGTGTGTAGTGTATTGGTGGAGATACCTTCAGTTGTGTCTCTGTGTACTAAACAGTGTGTAGTGTATTGGTGGAGATACCTTCAGTTGTGTCTCTGTGTACTAAACAGTGTGTAGTGTATTGGTGGAGATACCTTCAGTTGTGTCTCTGTGTACTAAATAGTGTGTGTGTATTGGTGGAGATACCTTCAGTAGTGTCTCTGTGTACTAAACAGTGTGTAGTGTATTGGTGTAGATACCTTCAGTAGTGTCTCTGTGTACTAAACAGTTTGTAGTGTATTGGTGGAGATACCTTCAGTAGTGTCTCTGTGTACTAAACAGTGTGTAGTGTATTGGTGGAGATACCTTCAGTAGTGTCTCTTTGTACTAAACAGTGTGTAGTGTATTTGTGGAGATACCTTCAGTAGTGTCTCTGCGTACTAAACAGTGTGTAGTGTATTGGTGTAGATACCTTCAGTAGTGTCTCTGTGTACTAAATAGTTTGTGGTGTATTGGTGCCGATACCTTCGGTAGTGTCTCTGTGTACTAAACAGTGTGTGGTGTATTGGTGCCGATACCTTCGGTAGTGTCTCTGTGTACTAAACAGTGTATGGTGTATTGGTGCCGATACCTTCGGTATTGTCTCTGTGTACTAAACAGTGTGTGGTGTATTGGTGCCGATACCTTCGGTATTGTCTCTGTGTACTAAACAGTGTGTGGTGAATTGCTGCCGATACCTTCGGTAGTGTCTCTGTGTACTAAACAGTGTGTAGTGTATTGGTGGAGATACCTTCAGTAGTGTCTCTGTGTACTAAACAGTGTGGTGAATTGGTGGATACCTTCAGTAGTGTCTCTGTGTACTAAACAGTGTGTAGTATATTGGTGGAGATACCTTCAGTAGTGTCTCTGTGTACTAAACAGTGTGTAGTGTATTGGTGTAGATACCTTCAGTAGTGTCTCTGTGTACTAAACAGTTTGTAGTGTATTGGTGGAGATACCTTCAGTTGTGTGTCTGTGTACTAAACAGTGTGTCGTGTATTGGTGGAGATACCTTCAGTAGTGTCTCTGTGTACTAAACAGTGTGTAGTGTATTGGTGGAGATACCTTCAGTAGTGTCTCTGTGTACTAAACAGTGTGTAGTGTATTGGTGGAGATACCTTCAGTAGTGTCTCTGTGTACTAAACAGTGTGTAGTGTATTGGTGGAGATACCTTCAGTAGTGTCTCTGTGTACTAAACAGTGTATGGTGTATAGGTGCTGATACCTTCGGTAGTGTCTCTGTGTACTAAACAGTGTGTGGTGTATTGGTGCCGATACCTTCGGTATTGTCTCTGTGTACTAAACAGTGTGTGGTGAATAGGTGCTGATACCTTCGGTAGTGTCTCTGTGTACTAAACAGTGTGTGGTGTATTGGTGCCGATACCTTCGGTATTGTCTCTGTGTACTAAACAGTGTGTGGTGTATTGGTGCCGATACCTTCGGTATTGTCTCTGTGTACTAAACCGTGTGTAGTGTATTGGTGGAGATACCTTCGGTAGTGTCTCTGTGTACTAAACAGTGTGTGGTGAATTGGTGCCGATACCTTCAGTAGTGTCTCTGTGTACTAAACAGTGCGTAGTGTATATGTGGCGATACCTTCGGTAGTGTCTCTGTGTACTAACCAGTGTGTAGTGTTTTGGTGGAGATAGCTTCAGTAGTGCCTCTGTGTCCTAAACAGTGTGTAGTGTATTGGTGGAGATACCTTCAGTAGTGTCTCTTTGTACTAAACAGTGTGTAGTGTATTTGTGGAGATACCTTCAGTTGTGTCTCTGTGTACTAAACAGTGTGAAGTGTATTGGTGGAGATACCTTCAGTTGTGTATCTGTGTACTAAACAGTGTGTAGTGTATTGGTCGAGATACCTTCAGTTGTGTCTCTGTGTACTAAACAGTGTGTAGTGTATTTTGGAGATACCTTCAGTTGTGTCTCTGTGTACTAAATAGTTTGTGGTGTATTGGTGCCGATACCTTCGGTAGTGTCTCTGTGTACTAAACAGTGTGTGGTGTATTGGTGCCGATACCTTCGGTAGTGTCTCTGTGTACTAAACAGTGTGTGGTGTATTGGTGCCGATACCTTCGGTATTGTCTCTGTGTACTAAACAGTGTGTGGTGAATTGCTGCCGATACCTTCGGTAGTGTCTCTGTGTACTAAACAGTGTGTAGTGTATTGGTGGAGATACCTTCAGTAGTGTCTCTGTGTACTAAACAGTGTGTAGTGTATTGGTGGAGATACCTTCAGTAGTGTCTCTGTGTACTAAACAGTTTGTAGTGTATTGGTGGAGATACCTTCAGTTGTGTGTCTGTGTATTAAACAGTGTGTCGTGTATTGGTGGAGATACCTTCAGTAGTGTCTCTGTGTACTAAACAGTGTGTAGTGTATTGGTGGAGATACCTTCAGTAGTGTCTCTGTGTACTAAACAGTGTGTAGTGTATTGGTGGAGATACATTCAGTAGTGTATCTGTGTACTAAACAGTGTGTAGTGTATTGGTGGAGATACCTTCAGTAGTGTCTCTGTGTACTAAACAGTGCGTGGTGAATTGGTGCCGATACCTTCAGTAGTGTCTCTGTGTACTAAACAGTGTGTAGTATATTGGTGGAGATACCTTCAGTAGTGTCTCTATGTACTAAACAGTGTATGGTGTATAGGTGCTGATACCTTCGGTAGTGTCTCTGTGTACTAAACAGTGTGTGGTGTATTGGTGCCGATACCTTCGGTATTGTCTCTGTGTACTAAACAGTGTGTGGTGAATAGGTGCTGATACCTTCGGTAGTGTCTCTGTGTACTAAACAGTGTGTGGTGTATTGGTGCCGATACCTTCGGTATTGTCTCTGTGTACTAAACCGTGTGTAGTGTATTGGTGGAGATACCTTCGGTAGTGTCTCTGTGTACTAAACAGTGTGTGGTGAATTGGTGCCGATACCTTCAGTAGTGTCTCTGTGTACTAAACAGTGCGTAGTGTATTGGTGGCGATACCTTCGGTAGTGTCTCTGTGTACTAACCAGTGTGTAGTGTTTTGGTGGAGATAGCTTCAGTAGTGCCTCTGTGTCCTAAACAGTGTGTAGTGTATTGGTGGAGATACCTTCAGTAGTGTCTCTTTGTACTAAACAGTGTGTAGTGTATTTGTGGAGATACCTTCAGTTGTGTCTCTGTGTACTAAACAGTGTGAAGTGTATTGGTGGAGATACCTTCAGTTGTGTATCTGTGTACTAAACAGTGTGTAGTGTATTGGTCGAGATACCTTCAGTTGTGTCTCTGTGTACTAAACAGTGTGTAGTGTATTTTGGAGATACCTTCAGTTGTGTCTCTGTGTACTAAATAGTTTGTGGTGTATTGGTGCCGATACCTTCGGTAGTGTCTCTGTGTACTAAACAGTGTGTGGTGTATTGGTGCCGATACCTTCGGTATTGTCTCTGTGTACTAAACAGTGTGTGGTGAATTGCTGCCGATACCTTCGGTAGTGTCTCTGTGTACTAAACAGTGTGTAGTGTATTTTGGAGATACCTTCAGTTGTGTCTCTGTGTACTAAATAGTTTGTGGTGTATTGGTGCCGATACCTTCGGTAGTGTCTCTGTGTACTAAACAGTGTGTGGTTATTGGTGCCGATACCTTCGGTAGTGTCTCTGTGTACTAAACAGTGTATGGTGTATTGGTGCCGATACCTTCGGTATTGTCTCTGTGTACTAAACAGTGTGTGGTGTATTGGTGCCGATACCTTCGGTATTGTCTCTGTGTACTAAACAGTGTGTGGTGAATTGCTGCCGATACCTTCGGTAGTGTCTCTGTGTACTAAACAGTGTGTAGTGTATTGGTGGAGATACCTTCAGTAGTGTCTCTGTGTACTAAACAGTGTGTAGTGTATTGGTGTAGATACCTTCAGTAGTGTCTCTGTGTACTAAACAGTTTGTAGTGTATTGGTGGAGATACCTTCAGTTGTGTGTCTGTGTATTAAACAGTGTGTCGTGTATTGGTGGAGATACCTTCAGTAGTGTCTCTGTGTACTAAACAGTGTGTAGTGTATTGGTGGAGATACCTTCAGTAGTGTCTCTGTGTACTAAACAGTGTGTAGTGTATTGGTGGAGATACATTCAGTAGTGTATCTGTGTACTAAACAGTGTGTAGTGTATTGGTGGAGATACCTTCAGTAGTGTCTCTGTGTACTAAACAGTGCGTGGTGTATTGGTGCCGATACCTTCGGTATTGTCTCTGTGTACTAAACAGTGTGTGGTGAATAGGTGCTGATACCTTCGGTAGTGTCTCTGTGTACTAAACAGTGTGTGGTGTATTGGTGCCGATACCTTCGGTATTGTCTCTGTGTACTAAACCGTGTGTAGTGTATTGGTGGAGATACCTTCGGTAGTGTCTCTGTGTACTAAACAGTGTGTGGTGAATTGGTGCCGATACCTTCAGTAGTGTCTCTGTGTACTAAACAGTGTGTAGTGTATTGGTGGCGATACCTTCGGTAGTGTCTCTGTGTACTAACCAGTGTGTAGTGTTTTGGTGGAGATAGCTTCAGTAGTGCCTCTGTGTCCTAAACAGTGTGTAGTGTATTGGTGGAGATACCTTCAGTAGTGTCTCTTTGTACTAAACAGTGTGTAGTGTATTTGTGGAGATACCTTCAGTTGTGTCTCTGTGTACTAAACAGTGTGAAGTGTATTGGTGGAGATACCTTCAGTTGTGTATCTGTGTACTAAACAGTGTGTAGTGTATTGGTCGAGATACCTTCAGTTGTGTCTCTGTGTACTAAACAGTGTGTAGTGTATTTTGGAGATACCTTCAGTTGTGTCTCTGTGTACTAAATAGTTTGTGGTGTATTGGTGCCGATACCTTCGGTAGTGTCTCTGTGTACTAAACAGTGTGTGGTGTATTGGTGCCGATACCTTCGGTATTGTCTCTGTGTACTAAACAGTGTGTGGTGAATTGCTGCCGATACCTTCGGTAGTGTCTCTGTGTACTAAACAGTGTGTAGTGTATTGGTGGAGATACCTTCAGTAGTGTCTCTGTGTACTAAACAGTGCGTGGTGAATTGGTGCCGATACCTTCGGTAGTGTCTCTGTGTACTAAACAGTGTGTAGTATATTGGTGGAGATACCTTCAGTAGTGTCTCTGTGTACTAAACAGTGTGTAGTGTATTGGTGTAGATACCTTCAGTAGTGTCTCTGTGTACTAAACAGTTTGTAGTGTATTGGTGGAGATACCTTCAGTTGTGTGTCTGTGTACTAAACAGTGTGTCGTGTATTGGTGGAGATACCTTCAGTAGTGTCTCTGTGTACTAAACAGTGTGTAGTGTATTGGTGGAGATACCTTCAGTAGTGTCTCTGTGTACTAAACAGTGTGTAGTGTATTGGTGGAGATACATTCAGTAGTGTATCTGTGTACTAAACAGTGTGTAGTGTATTGGTGGAGATACCTTCAGTAGTGTCTCTGTGTACTAAACAGTGTGTAGTGTATTGGTGGAGATACCTTCAGTAGTGTCTCTGTGTACTAAACAGTGTGTAGTGTATTGGTGGAGATACCTTCAGTAGTGTCTCTGTGTACTAAACAGTGTATGGTGTATAGGTGCTGATACCTTCGGTAGTGTCTCTGTGTACTAAACAGTGTGTGGTGAATTGGTGCCGATACCTTCAGTAGTGTCTCTGTGTACTAAACAGTGCATAGTGTATTGGTGGCGATACCTTCGGTAGTGTCTCTGTGTACTAACCAGTGCGTAGTGTTTTGGTGGAGATACCTTCAGTAGTGCCTCTGTGTCCTAAACAGTGTGTAGTGTATTGGTGGAGATACCTTCAGTAGTGTCTCTTTGTACTAAACAGTGTGTAGTGTATTTGTGGAGATACCTTCAGTAGTGTCTCTGCGTACTAAACAGTGTGTAGTGTATTGGTGTAGATACCTTCAGTAGTGTCTCTGTGTACTAAATAGTTTGTGGTGTATTGGTGCCGATACCTTCGGTAGTGTCTCTGTGTACTAAACAGTGTGTGGTGTATTGGTGCCGATACCTTCGGTAGTGTCTCTGTGTACTAAACAGTGTATGGTGTATTGGTGCCGATACCTTCGGTATTGTCTCTGTGTACTAAACAGTGTGTGGTGTATTGGTGCAGATACCTTCGGTATTGTCTCTGTGTACTAAACAGTGTGTGGTGAATTGCTGCCGATACCTTCGGTAGTGTCTCTGTGTACTAAACAGTGTGTATTGTATTGGTGGAGATGCCTTCAGTAGTGTCTCTGTGTACTAAACAGTGTGTAGTATATTGGTGGAGATACCTTCAGTAGTGTCTCTGTGTACTAAACAGTGTGTAGTGTATTGGTGGAGATACCTTCAGTTGTGTCTCTGTGTACTAAACAGTGTGTAGTGTATTGGTGGAGATACCTTCAGTAGTGTCTCTGTGTACTAAACAGTGTGTAGTGTATTGGTGGAGATACCTTCAGTAGTGTCTCTGTGTACTAAACAGTGTGTAGTGTATTGGTGGAGATACCTTCAGTAGTGTCTCTGTGTACTAAACAGTGTGTAGTGTATTGGTGGAGATACCTTCAGTAGTGTCTCTTTGTACTAAACAGTGTGTAGTGTATTGGTGGAGATACCTTCAGTTGTGTCTCTGTGTACTAAACAGTGTGTAGTGTATTGGTGGAGATACCTTCAGTAGTGTCTCTGTGTACTAAACAGTGTGTAGTGTATTGGTGGAGATACCTTCAGTTGTGTCTCTGTGTACTAAACAGTGTGTAGTGTATTGGTGGAGATACCTTCAGTAGTGTCTCTGTGTACTAAACAGTGTGTAGTGTATTGTTGGAGATACCTTCAGTTGTGTCTCTGTGTACTAAATAGTTTGTGGTGTATTGGTGCCGATACCTTCGGTAGTGTCTCTGTGTACTAAACAGTGTGTGGTGTATTGGTGCCGATACCTTCGGTAGTGTCTCTGTGTACTAAACAGTGTATGGTGTATTGGTGCCGATACCTTCGGTATTGTCTCTGTGTACTAAACAGTGTGTGGTGTATTGGTGGAGATACCTTCAGTAGTGTCTCTGTGTACTAAACAGTGTGTGGTGAATTGCTGCCGATACCTTCAGTAGTGTCTCTGTGTACTAAACAGTGTGTATTGTATTGGTGGAGATGCCTTCAGTAGTGTCTCTGTGTACTAAACAGTGTGTAGTATATTGGTGGAGATACCTTCAGTAGTGTCTCTGTGTACTAAACAGTGTGTAGTGTATTGGTGGAGATACCTTCAGTAGTGTCTCTTTGTACTAAACAGTGTGTAGTGTATTTGTGGAGATACCTTCAGTAGTGTCTCTGTGTACTAAACAGTGTGTAGTGTATTGTGTACCTTCAGTAGTGTCTCTGTGTACTAAATAGTTTGTGGTGTATTGGTGCCGATACCTTCAGTAGTGTCTCTGTGTACTAAAAAGTGTGTGTGTATTGGTGCAGATACCTTCGGTAGTGTCTCTGTGTACTAAACAGTGTGTGTATTGGTGGAGATACCTTCGGTATGTCTCTGTGTACTAAACAGTGTGTGGTGTATTGGTGGAGATACCTTCAGTAGTGTCTCTGTGTACTAAACAGTGTGTGGTGAATTGCTGCCGATACCTTCGGTAGTGTCTCTGTGTACTAAACAGTGTGTATTGTATTGGTGGAGATGACTTCAGTAGTGTCTCTGTGTACTAAACAGTGTGTAGTATATTGGTGGAGATACCTTCAGTAGTGTCTCTGTGTACCAAACAGTGTGTAGTGTATTGGTGGAGATACCTTCAGTAGTGTCTCTTTGTACTAAACAGTGTGTAGTGTATTGGTCGAGATACCTTCAGTTGTGTCTCTGTGTACTAAACAGTGTGTAGTGTATTTTGGAGATACCTTCAGTTGTGTCTCTGTGTACTAAATAGTTTGTGGTGTATTGGTGCCGATACCTTCGGTAGTGTCTCTGTGTACTAAACAGTGTGTGGTGTATTGGTGCCGATACCTTCGGTAGTGTCTCTGTGTACTAAACAGTGTGTGGTGAATTGGTGCCGATACCTTCAGTAGTGTCTCTGTGTACTAAACAGTGCGTAGTGTATTGGTGGCGATACCTTCGGTAGTGTCTCTGTGTACTAACCAGTGTGTAGTGTTTTGGTGGAGATAGCTTCAGTAGTGCCTCTGTGTCCTAAACAGTGTGTAGTGTATTGGTGGAGATACCTTCAGTAGTGTCTCTTTGTACTAAACAGTGTGTAGTGTATTTGTGGAGATACCTTCAGTTGTGTCTCTGTGTACTAAACAGTGTGAAGTGTATTGGTGGAGATACCTTCAGTTGTGTATCTGTGTACTAAACAGTGTGTAGTGTATTGGTCGAGATACCTTCAGTTGTGTCTCTGTGTACTAAACAGTGTGTAGTGTATTTTGGAGATACCTTCAGTTGTGTCTCTGTGTACTAAATAGTGTGGTGTATTGGTGCCGATACCTTCGGTAGTGTCTCTGTGTACTAAACAGTGTGTGGTGTATTGGTGCCGATACCTTCGGTAGTGTCTCTGTGTACTAAACAGTGTATGGTGTATTGGTGCCGATACCTTCGGTATTGTCTCTGTGTACTAAACAGTGTGTGGTGTATTGGTGCCGATACCTTCGGTATTGTCTCTGTGTACTAAACAGTGTGTGGTGAATTGCTGCCGATACCTTCGGTAGTGTCTCTGTGTACTAAACAGTGTGTAGTGTATTGGTGGAGATACCTTCAGTAGTGTCTCTGTGTACTAAACAGTGCGTGGTGAATTGGTGCCGATACCTTCGGTAGTGTCTCTGTGTACTAAACAGTGTGTAGTATATTGGTGGAGATACCTTCAGTAGTGTCTCTGTGTACTAAACAGTGTGTAGTGTATTGGTGGAGATACCTTCAGTAGTGTCTCTGTGTACTAAACAGTTTGTAGTGTATTGGTGGAGATACCTTCAGTTGTGTGTCTGTGTATTAAACAGTGTGTCGTGTATTGGTGGAGATACCTTCAGTAGTGTCTCTGTGTACTAAACAGTGTGTAGTGTATTGGTGGAGATACCTTCAGTAGTGTCTCTGTGTACTAAACAGTGTGTAGTGTATTGGTGGAGATACATTCAGTAGTGTATCTGTGTACTAAACAGTGTGTAGTGTATTGGTGGAGATACCTTCAGTAGTGTCTCTGTGTACTAAACAGTGCGTGTGTGAATTGGTGCAGTAGTGTCTCTGTGTACTAAACAGTGTGTAGTATATTGGTGGAGATACCTTCAGTAGTGTCTCTGTGTACTAAACAGTGTATGGTGTATAGGTGCTGATACCTTCGGTAGTGTCTCTGTGTACTAAACAGTGTGTGGTGTATTGGTGCCGATACCTTCGGTATTGTCTCTGTGTACTAAACAGTGTGTGGTGAATAGGTGGATACCTTCAGTAGTGTCTCTGTGTACTAAACAGTGTGTGGTGTATTGGTGCCGATACCTTCGGTATTGTCTCTGTGTACTAAACCGTGTGTAGTGTATTGGTGGAGATACCTTCGGTAGTGTCTCTGTGTACTAAACAGTGTGTGGTGAATTGGTGCTGATACCTTCAGTAGTGTCTCTGTGTACTAAACAGTGCGTAGTGTATTGGTGGCGATACCTTCGGTAGTGTCTCTGTGTACTAACCAGTGTGTAGTGTTTTGGTGGAGATAGCTTCAGTAGTGCCTCTGTGTCCTAAACAGTGTGTAGTGTATTGGTGGAGATACCTTCAGTAGTGTCTCTTTGTACTAAACAGTGTGTAGTGTATTTGTGGAGATACCTTCAGTTGTGTCTCTGTGTACTAAACAGTGTGAAGTGTATTGGTGGAGATACCTTCAGTTGTGTATCTGTGTACTAAACAGTGTGTAGTGTATTGGTCGAGATACCTTCAGTTGTGTCTCTGTGTACTAAACAGTGTGTAGTGTATTTTGGAGATACCTTCAGTTGTGTCTCTGTGTACTAAATAGTTTGTGGTGTATTGGTGCCGATACCTTCGGTAGTGTCTCTGTGTACTAAACAGTGTGTGGTGTATTGGTGCCGATACCTTGGTATTGTCTCTGTGTACTAAACAGTGTGTGGTGAATTGCTGCCGATACCTTGAGTAGTGTCTCTGTGTACTAAACAGTGTGTAGTGTATTGGTGGAGATACCTTCAGTAGTGTCTCTGTGTACTAAACAGTGTGGTGAATTGGTGGAGATACCTTCAGTAGTGTCTCTGTGTACTAAACAGTGTGTAGTATATTGGTGGAGATACCTTCAGTAGTGTCTCTGTGTACTAAACAGTGTGTAGTGTATTGGTGGAGATACCTTCAGTAGTGTCTCTGTGTACTAAACAGTTTGTAGTGTATTGGTGGAGATACCTTCAGTTGTGTCTCTGTGTACTAAACAGTGTGTAGTGTATTGGTGGAGATACCTTCAGTAGTGTCTCTGTGTACTAAACAGTGTGTAGTGTATTGGTGGAGATACCTTCAGTAGTGTCTCTGTGTACTAAACAGTGTGTAGTGTATTGGTGGAGATACATTCAGTAGTGTATCTGTGTACTAAACAGTGTGTAGTGTATTGGTGGAGATACCTTCAGTAGTGTCTCTGTGTACTAAACAGTGTGTAGTGTATTGGTGGAGATACCTTCAGTAGTGTCTCTGTGTACTAAACAGTGTGTAGTGTATTGGTGGAGATACCTTCAGTAGTGTCTCTGTGTACTAAACAGTGTATGGTGTATAGGTGCTGATACCTTCGGTAGTGTCTCTGTGTACTAAACAGTGTGTGGTGAATTGGTGCCGATACCTTCAGTAGTGTCTCTGTGTACTAAACAGTGCGTAGTGTATTGGTGGCGATACCTTCGGTAGTGTCTCTGTGTACTAACCAGTGCGTAGTGTTTTGGTGGAGATACCTTCAGTAGTGCCTCTGTGTCCTAAACAGTGTGTAGTGTATTGGTGGAGATACCTTCAGTAGTGTCTCTTTGTACTAAACAGTGTGTAGTGTATTTGTGGAGATACCTTCAGTAGTGTCTCTGCGTACTAAACAGTGTGTAGTGTATTGGTGTAGATACCTTCAGTAGTGTCTCTGTGTACTAAATAGTTTGTGGTGTATTGGTGCTGATAGCTTCGGTAGTGTCTCTGTGTACTAAACAGTGTGTGGTGTATTGGTGCCGATACCTTCGGTAGTGTCTCTGTGTACTAAACAGTGTATGGTGTATTGGTGCCGATACCTTCGGTATTGTCTCTGTGTACTAAACAGTGTGTGGTGTATTGGTGCTGATACCTTCGGTATTGTCTCTGTGTACTAAACAGTGTGTGGTGAATTGCTGCCGATACCTTCGGTAGTGTCTCTGTGTACTAAACAGTGTGTATTGTATTGGTGGAGATGCCTTCAGTAGTGTCTCTTTGTACTAAACAGTGTGTAGTGTATTTGTGGAGATACCTTCAGTTGTGTCTCTGTGTACTAAACAGTGTGTAGTGTATTGGTGGAGATACCTTCAGTAGTGTCTCTGTGTACTAAACAGTGTGTAGTGTATTGGTGGAGATACCTTCAGTAGTGTCTCTGTGTACTAAACAGTGTGTAGTGTATTGGTGGAGATACCTTCAGTAGTGTCTCTGTGTACTAAACAGTGTGTAGTGTATTGGTGGAGATACCTTCAGTAGTGTCTCTTTGTACTAAACAGTGTGTAGTGTATTGGTGGAGATACCTTCAGTTGTGTCTCTGTGTACTAAACAGTGTGTAGTGTATTGGTGGAGATACCTTCAGTAGTGTCTCTGTGTACTAAACAGTGTGTAGTGTATTGGTGGAGATACCTTCAGTTGTGTCTCTGTGTACTAAACAGTGTGTAGTGTATTGGTGGAGATACCTTCAGTAGTGTCTCTGTGTACTAAACAGTGTGTAGTGTATTGGTGGAGATACCTTCAGTTGTGTCTCTGTGTACTAAACAGTGTGTAGTGTATTGGTGGAGATACCTTCAGTTGTGTCTCTGTGTACTAAACAGTGTGTAGTGTATTGGTGGAGATACCTTCAGTAGTGTCTCTGTGTACTAAACAGTGTGTAGTGTATTGTTGGAGATACCTTCAGTTGTGTCTCTGTGTACTAAATAGTTTGTGGTGTATTGGTGCCGATACCTTCGGTAGTGTCTCTGTGTACTAAACAGTGTGTGGTGTATTGGTGCCGATACCTTCGGTAGTGTCTCTGTGTACTAAACAGTGTATGGTGTATTGGTGCCGATACCTTCGGTATTGTCTCTGTGTACTAAACAGTGTGTGGTGTATTGGTGCAGATACCTTCGGTATTGTCTCTGTGTACTAAACAGTGTGTGGTGAATTGCTGCCGATACCTTCGGTAGTGTCTCTGTGTACTAAACAGTGTGTATTGTATTGGTGGAGATGCCTTCAGTAGTGTCTCTGTGTACTAAACAGTGTGTAGTATATTGGTGGAGATACCTTCAGTAGTGTCTCTGTGTACTAAACAGTGTGTAGTGTATTGGTGGAGATACCTTCAGTAGTGTCTCTTTGTACTAAACAGTGTGTAGTGTATTGGTGGAGATACCTTCAGTAGTGTCTCTGTGTACCAAACAGTGTGTAGTGTATTGGTGGAGATACCTTCAGTAGTGTCTCTTTGTACTAAACAGTGTGTAGTGTATTGGTGGAGATACCTTCAGTAGTGTCTCTTT
Organism: Oncorhynchus nerka; assembly: GCF_034236695.1. Lineage (NCBI taxonomy): Eukaryota > Metazoa > Chordata > Actinopteri > Salmoniformes > Salmonidae > Oncorhynchus > Oncorhynchus nerka. Next base: position 20,747,795 of record NC_088400.1, read on the forward strand.
GTACTAAACAGTGTGTAGTGTATTGGTGGAGATACCTTCAGTAGTGTCTCTGTGTACTAAACAGTGTGTAGTGTATTGGTGGAAATACCTTCAGTAGTGTCTCTGTGTACTAAACAGTGTGTAGTGTATTGGTGGAGATACCTTCAGTAGTGTCTCTGTGTACTAAACAGTGTGTAGTGTATTGGTGGAGATACCTTCAGTAGTGTCTCTGTGTACTAAACAGTGTGTAGTGTATTGGTGGAGATACATTCAGTAGTGTATCTGTGTACTAAACAGTGTGTAGTGTATTGGTGGAGATACCTTCAGTAGTGTCTCTGTGTACTAAACAGTGCGTGGTGAATTGGTGCCGATACCTTCAGTAGTGTCTCTGTGTACTAAACAGTGTGTAGTATATTGGTGGAGATACCTTCAGTAGTGTCTCTATGTACTAAACAGTGTATGGTGTATAGGTGCTGATACCTTCGGTAGTGTCTCTGTGTACTAAACAGTGTGTGGTGTATTGGTGCCGATACCTTCGGTATTGTCTCTGTGTACTAAACAGTGTGTGGTGAATAGGTGCTGATACCTTCGGTAGTGTCTCTGTGTACTAAACAGTGTGTGGTCTATTGGTGGAGATACCTTCCGTTGTGTCTCTGTGTACTAAACATTTTGTAGTGTATTGGTGGAGATACCTTCAGTAGTGTCTCTGTGTACTAAACAGTGTGTGGTGAATTGGTGGATACCTTCAGTAGTGTCTCTGTGTACTAAACAGTGTGTAGTGTATTGGTGGAGATACCTTCAGGTAGTGTCTCTGTGTACTAACCAGTGTGTAGTGTTTTGGTGGAGATAGCCTTCAGTAGTGCCTCTGTGTCCTAAACAGTGTGTAGTGTATTGGTGGAGATACCTTCAGTAGTGTCTCTTTGTACTAAACAGTGTGTAGTGTATTGGTGGAGATACCTTCAGTTGTGTCTCTGTGTACTAAACAGTGTGAAGTGTATTGGTGGAGATACTTCAGTTGTGTATCTGTGTAAAACAGTGTGTAGTGTATTGGTGGAGATACCTTCAGTAGTGTCTCTGTGTACTAAACAGTGTGTAGTGTATTGGTGGAGATACCTTCAGTTGTGTCTCTGTGTACTAAACAGTGTGTGGTGTATTGGTGGAGATACCTTCAGTAGTGTCTCTGTGTACTAAACAGTGTGTAGTGTATTGGTGGAGATACCTTCAGTAGTGTCTGTATGTACTAAACAGTGTATGGTGTATAGGTGCTGATACCTTCAGTAGTGTCTCTGTGTACTAAACAGTGTGTGGTGTATTGGTGGAGATACCTTCAGTATTGTCTCTGTGTACTAAACAGTGTGTGGTGAATAGGTGCTGATACCTTCGGTAGTGTCTCTGTGTACTAAACAGTGTGTAGTGTATTGGTGGAGATACCTTCAGTATTGTCTCTGTGTACTAAACAGTGTGTAGTGTATTGGTGGAGATACCTTCAGTAGTGTCTCTGTGTACTAAACAGTGTGTGGTGAATTGGTGGAGATACCTTCAGTAGTGTCTCTGTGTACTAAACAGTGCGTAGTGTATTGGTGGCGATACCTAAAGTGTCTCTGTGTACTAACCAGTGTGTAGTGTTTTGGTGGAGATAGCTTCAGTAGTGTCTCTGTGTCCTAAACAGTGTGTAGTGTATTGGTGGAGATACCTTCAGTAGTGTCTCTTTGTACTAAACAGTGTGTAGTGTATTTGTGGAGATACCTTCAGTTGTGTCTCTGTGTACTAAACAGTGTGAAGTGTATTGGTGGAGATACCTTCAGTTGTGTATCTGTGTACTAAACAGTGTGTAGTGTATTGGTCGAGATACCTTCAGTTGTGTCTCTGTGTACTAAACAGTGTGTAGTGTATTTTGGAGATACCTTCAGTTGTGTCTCTGTGTACTAAATAGTGTGTGGTGTATTGGTGGAGATACCTTCAGTAGTGTCTCTGTGTACTAAACAGTGTGTGGTGTATTGGTGCCGATACCTTCGGTATTGTCTCTGTCAAACAGTGTGTGGTGTGATACTCTGTGTCTCTGTGTACTAAACAGTGTGTAGTGTATTGTGGAGATACCTTCAGTAGTGTCTCTGTGTACTAAACAGTGTGTAGTATATTGGTGGAGATACCTTCAGTAGTGTCTCTGTGTACCAAACAGTGTGTAGTGTATTGGTGGAGATACCTTCAGTAGTGTCTCTTTGTACTAAACAGTGTGTAGTGTATTTGTGGAGATACCTTCAGTTGTGTCTCTGTGTACTAAACAGTGTGTAGTGTATTGGTGGAGATACCTTCAGTAGTGTCTCTGTGTACTAAACAGTGTGTAGTGTATTGGTGGAGATACCTTCAGTAGTGTCTCTGTGTACTAAACAGTGTGTAGTGTATTGGTGGAGATACCTTCAGTAGTGTCTCTGTGTACTAAACAGTGTGTAGTGTATTGGTGGAGATACCTTCAGTAGTGTCTCTTTGTACTAAACAGTGTGTAGTGTATTGGTGGAGATACCTTCAGTTGTGTCTCTGTGTACTAAACAGTGTGTAGTGTATTTGTGGAGATACCTTCACTAGTGTCTCTGTGTACTAAACAGTGTGTAGTGTATTGGTGGAGATACCTTCAGTTGTGTCTCTGTGTACTAAACAGTGTGTAGTGTATTGGTGGAGATGCCTTCAGTAGTGTCTCTGTGTACTAAACAGTGTGTAGTGTATTGGTGGAGATACCTTCAGTAGTGTCTCTGTGTACTAAACAGTGTGTAGTGTATTGGTGGAGATGCCTTCAGTAGTGTCTCTGTGTACTAAACAGTGTGTAGTGTATTGGTGGAGATACCTTCAGTTGTGTCTCTGTGTACTAAACAGTGTGTAGTGTATTGGTGGAGATACCTTCAGTTGTGTCTCTGTCTACTAAACAGTGTGTAGTGTATTGGTGGAGATACCTTCAGTTGTGTCTCTGTGTACTAAACAGTGTGTAGTGTATTGTTGGAGATACCTTCAGTTGTGTCTCTGTGTACTAAACAGTGTGTAGTGTATTGGTGGAGATACCTTCAGTTGTGTCTCTGTGTACTAAACAGTGTGTAGTGTATTGGTGGATATACCTTCAGTTGTGTCTCTGTGTACTAAACAGTGTGTAGTGTATTGGTGGAGATACCTTCAGTTGTGTCTCTGTGTACTAAACAGTGTGTAGTGTATTGGTGGAGATACCTTCAGTTGTTTCTCTGTGTACTAAACAGTGTGTAGTGTATTGGTGGAGATACCTTCAGATGTGTCTCTGTGTACTAAACAGTGTGTAGTGTATTGGTGGAGATACCTTCGGTTGTGTCTCTGTGTACTAAACAGTGTGTAGTGTATTGGTGGAGATACCTTCAGTTGTGTCTCTGTGTACTAAAGAGTGTGTAGTGTATTGGTGGAGATCCCATCAGTTGTGTCTCTGTGTACTAAACAGTGTGTAGTGTATTGGTGGAGATACCTTCAGTTGTGTGCGAGTGACTTCCAGGCTGCGTAGTCTATGAGTGCAGCTCTGTAGTTCTGTCTGCAGCTGCTCAGCTCTGCCTGCACGGTCACGAAGACAGTCCAGCTCGTCACGCAACGCACGCATTCCCCGCACCTCACCCTGAAGACTGCGGTTCTGCCCAACACACACAAGATGGAGGTGAGTTCAGAGGAGGACAAAAGTTGTGGAATGTTCCGGTACAGTTACTGGTAGTGCTGCTACAGAAAATCTTACCTCTTTCTGAAGTTTCTTCAATTGCTCCTCCATAGTTTGAACTTCCTGCTTGTAATCCAATAGTTGATCTCCTTTGTCTTCCCTATAGAAACCAATGTCATTATTTCGATAGTATTGTGCTACTAAACCACAGACATCTATTACAAAATAGTCCTCTTCCAATTTAAAAACCTTTAACACACACACAAACTTGCCTTTGTCTTCCCTAGAAATGGACGACATAGTTCTAACAGTTACCAGACATGTCTCAAAGAAATGTCTTCCTCCAACCTTTTTGATGCACACAAGGACATGACCGTCTCACACACACCCACACACACACACACACCCACACACACACACACCCACACACACACCCACACACACACACACACACACACACACACACACACACACACACACACACACACACACACGTCTTACAGTTCTTGTTTGAGGAATCGTAGTTTGGCCCTGCTGTCTGCTAGCTGGACAGCCAGACTCTGGGGCAGCTCCTCAGTATGACCACCTGGGAGCGCCATGAGAGACTCAACCTGCTGGACCTCGCGTGTCCAACACAACTCTGCTATCCTCTGAGGGGGGGGGGGGGGAGGGCAGCAAGAGGTGACAGGTAGGTGATAAAATTCGGACCAGGGTCTGTGTGAATCTGTTAGTGTAAGAAACCCTTAGAGCCTTTTAAATCGAGTTTGACACAGTGACGCTTTAACTGGGAATACACTCTCCTATAAGAGGCTGAATGGCTGAAAGGCCTGGTTTGTAATTAAATTCCTCTTCTGTTGTTCTGGACATTATTTGTGAGTATGTGTGTGTACCTCCAGGTGTGTGTCTCTCTGTGCCAGCAGGCCTTGGATCTGTCTGGCCATGGAGCCAAACAGCACCTGTAGCTCCACCTCCTCCAGCCCTCCCAGCTCCTCCCACTGCAGAGGCAGCACCACTCTGGGGTCCTGGGTCACCTGCAGGAGCAACAGTTTCTTACCTCTCTATGGTAATAACGGTATTTGACTGAGCATTCCGGGACAAAATGGCAAACTTGTGGTGAACGTTAATGGTGGATATGGGTAGATGAGTAGGGAACTGAACCAACCTCCTGGATACAGTTGGCAATGGAAGTTTGAGTCTCGATGTCCAGCGACTGGATTTGCTGTATGAATGTTTCCTTCCTCTCACACTGTTGCTGACCAACAATGAGTAGTCAGTAAGGTTGGTAAAGTTACAATTGCAGTGTGTGTGTGTGTGTGTGTGTGTGTGTGTGTGTGTGTGTGTGTGTGTGTGTGTGTGTGTGTGTGTGTGTGTGTGTGTGTGTGTGAGAGAGACATCACCTGTATCGCACATCCCAGTAAAAGCAGTAGCAATCTCCTCAACTCCTCCACTGCTGCCTCTGCAAGTTACAGCTCTGATGACTATCTTGTTCCCATCACACTCTCATAGACAACATAGAAGGCCAATCAGAGATACTGTTCTTTTAACAGGCTCTTTTTACCTGTTAGGGGGTCTTGCCCCAAAATGGCAGTGTTTGGAAGAGGCATCAGAATCAGCTGCTGTAGGTCTTCCTATAGACAGAATGACAGGGTTTGAGCATATTCCACTGCATCCTGTTGGCCAATTCAGATTCAAATACAAACACAGACGACGTTAGTGGGGAAAGTAGGGCTACTTGTTCACGTCTGTTCTATGTAGTACAATGGCTATATTTGGTTCTCAGACACAAGCCCTGGTAGAGAGAAATTAGGCTGCAGAGTGACCACGTGCTGATGGTGTTTTAAGGTTCCACAACACAAAGCAAAAAGTGAAACCACAAGAAATAAAATTACATAGTAGGACCACCAGACATGACAAAAATCTTGTCATGACAAACAGTCCTGTCAATAAATTGTATCCAAAATATTTCTGAATATTCCTTGAATATTCCTTGAAACTCACTGGTGTCCCTCCCATGATGATCAACTGTTCAGAGGGTTTGAATGACTTTAAAAAAGCAGGAACTGAAACAGCGAAGACTCATGTTTTTGTGTGTTTAATGCATTGTATCAGACTTAAATTCATTTCTCAGAGAGATTTGACTGGATGTCTCCCTAGGCTTAAGTCTGGACCTTGTACAGTAAATTGCTCTGACTAAGACATGATTGTGTATCAAACACGACACAAATAACAATACCTGGTAGAAGGCCCTGAGGTGTCGGTTGAGGATGGAGAAGTTCTGGACTCTGAGAATCTGGTCGTCTCTTCCACTGTGGTACAAATGCTCCAGCTTCGGGTTGGGGTCTCTGGGAATGACAGACAGACAGACAGACAGACAGACAGACAGACAGACAGACAGACAGACAGACAGACAGACAGACAGACAGACAGACAGACAGACAGTAAAAATAAAATGTATTTAATTGAATACACATTCATTTAGCCATAACATTTGAAGCCTCTGCAAAAGTGTGAACTTACATGATCCTCATGACCTCGTTGAGAAAGATCCCATTGGTCAGCCTCAGGTAGCGGTCATGGGAATTCTGGGACTTGTAGTCCACGTCCACGTACTGGTTGTAGAGCATGACATTGTCCTCCCTGTCCACTACACCATCAAAGAGCTGTACCTGAGGGAGGATGGATCCTATTAGGAGCTCAATTCAATCCGTGGAGCTGAAGATCCTCTTCATAGCGCGATTGACAATTAAAGGCTTTGTTCTTAACTGACTTGCCTAGTTAAATAAAGGTTGAATAAAATAAATAAGGGGGTTTCGCTGCTAATATAGAAAACTGTTATCTAGAATCTGTGGTGTAGATCAATGAAAGCAGAGATGGTCATATTTTACTGGGAAAAAAACAGGGAAGGGAATAAGAAGTGACCTCTATAAGGAAAAACAACAAGAGACATTCTAAGAGCCAGGGTATAGGAAGTGACAGCTATAAGGAAAAACAACAAGAGACATTCTAAGAGCCAGGGTATAGGAAGTGACAGCTATAAGGAAAAACAACAAGAGACATTCTAAGAGCCAGGGTATAGGAAGTGACAGCTATAAGGAAAAACAACAAGAGACATTCTAAGAGCCAGGGTATAGGAAGTGACAGCTATAAGGAAAAACAACAAGAGACATTCTAAGAGCCAGGGTATAGGAAGTGACAGCTATAAGGAAAAACAACAAGAGACATTATAAGAGCCAGGGTATAGGAAGTGACAGCTATAAGGAAAAACAACAAGAGACATTCTAAGAGCCAGGGTATAGGAAGCTGTGAAAAGGAGAAGTTAGAGAACTAAGTGTTGTTTGCTGTCCTTTTCATGTGACAATTGTTTTGACAAGCATTTGCATCTGATTCAAGTTCAACTCAATCATGTTTGTTTATAACTCCTGTAAATAAAGAGCAATAAATGATTCATAAAATGGCATGATCTCATGTGAGAAAAAAAATCTTATTTACAGGTTGTTTATGTACAGGATTTTAACCATGTTAAATTAAAGACTATTCATCATCATGTATATCTAGGCCTACTACTGTAGAATCTTAAAGTGATTTAAATAAGCTTTCAGACATACCCAAGTCACCAACGCACTCTCCATGAATTCTTCTAGAAATGCCATTATGTTAGAGTCCATGGTGTCGCATAAAGAATTTACAAACTTCTATATAAATATAAATAAAATATATCCTACATTAGAGCAATTTTACTAAAAAGTGAAAAAGAGAATCCATCTTGCGTTAAATCAAGTGGTTTGACATTTCTGTTCCCCTGTTCTCCTCTTTCTTCCTCTATTTCACTTTTTCAGTTAGTGCTGGTGGTGATGACTGTTCTCCTAGCAGCAGGACATTAAAACTGGCATGATCGCAGATTTATTTTTAAAAATAAGAGTCACCCTGCAAAGACATGCTAAACTTTGGGAATGTCTAGTGCCGTAGAACTGTTTTTCACAGCACTGCAACCACCTTTGAAAAAGAATATTGATCATTTGACATATTCCATTTTTTATATTGTATTATTTATGACAGAATTTATTTTGAAAGTTTACACAAATAGTGGTATGTGTAGGTTGACTTTTTCAACATGTTGTTACTTTACAGCTTTATTCTAATCTACACACAATACCCCATAATGATGAGGCAAAAACAGAATACATAAGTATTCAGACTCAAAATTAAGCTCAGGTGCATCCTGTTTCCATTGATCATCCTTGAGATGTTTCTACAACTTGATTGGAATTGAATTGAATTGAATGGACATGATTTGTAAAGGCACACACCTGTCTATATAAGGTCCCACTGTTGACAGTGATTGTCAGAGCAAAAACCAAGCCATGAGGTCGAAGGAATTGTCCGTAGAGGTCCGAGACAGGATTGTGTCGAGACACAGATCTGGGGAAAGGTACCAAAAAATGTCTGCAGCATTGAAGGTCCCCAAGAACAGTGCCCTCCATCATTCTTAAATGGAAGAAATTTGGAACCACCAAGACTCTTTCTAGAGCTGGCCGCCCAGACAAACTGAGCAACCGGGGGAGAAGGGCCTTGGTCAGGGAGGTGACCAAAAACCCGATGGTCACTCTGACAGAGATCTAGAATTCCTCTGTGGAGATGGGAGAACCTTCCAGAAGGACAACCATCTCTACAGCACTAAACCAATCAGGCCTTTATGGTAGAGTGGCCAGACTGAAGCCACTCCTCCGTAAAAGGCACATGACAGCCTGCTTGGAGTTTGCTAAAAGACACCTAAAGACTCTCAGACCATGAGAAACAAGATTCTGTGGTCTTATGAAACCAAGATTGAACTATTTTCCTGAATGCCAAGTGTCACATCTGGATGAAACCTGGCACCATCCCTACGGTGAAGCATGGTGGTGGCAGCATCATGAGGTGGGGATGTTTTTCAGTGGCAGAGACTAGTCAGAATCGAGGCAAAGATGAACGGAGCAAAGTACAGAGAGATCCTTGATGAAAACCTGCTCCAGAGCGCTTAGGACCTCAGACTGAGGTGAAGGTTAACCTTCCAACAGGAAAACGACCGTAAGCACACAGCCAAGACAAGTCTCTGAATGAGTCTCCTTGAGTGACCCAGCCCGTACTTGAACCAGATTGAACTTCTCTGGAGAGACCTGAATAAGCTGTGCAGCAATGCTCCCCATCCAACCTGACAGAGCTTGAGAGGATCTGCAGAGAGGAATGGGAGAAACTCCCCAATACAGGTGTGCCAAGTTTGTAGCATCATACCCAAGAAGACTCGAGGCTGTAATCGCTGCAAAAGGTGCTTCAACAAAGTACTGAGTAAAGGGTCCGAATACATATGTAAATGTGATATTTCAGTTTCACTTTTTAAAAATAAATTAGACAACATTTCTAAACCTTTGTCATTATGGGATATTGTGTGTAGATTGATGGAGGGGGGGGGGGGACAATTGAATCAATTATAGAATAAGGCTGTAAGGTAACAAAATGTGGAAAAAGTTAAGGGGTCTTAATACTTTCCGAATTCACTGTATGTTATTGGAATTACTCAATAAGTCTGCAAAACTTCAATTGGTCTATTATGCTGGGCAACAGGTTTAATATAGGGTGCTGATGACTCCTTACTCCAGCTTACCCACTCCATTCACTTGCGTACAATACACTGTACATAGGATACTTATTGGGTTGTAGAGAGAACCTGTACTACCTGTCTCATAAACTGGGGTGGGAAATACTCAGTAGGGTCTTTACTAACCAAATGGTTTGTTTTTCAGGGGAACTGTGTCGCACATATTCAGCAACTCTTCGTTTTCACTCTCCATAGCTCACAATGCAATACACTGTATTAGACTGTGCATGGGATACATATATGCTTGTAGAGATCTTTTCGTCTCAGCTAAAGTGGGGTGGAAAATACTCAATTTGGTCTCCACTAACCGTTTTTAGTTTGTTTTAATGTATGACACAGTCCCCCCCCCCAAAACTATACATATTTGGTTAGTAGTAGTAGAGACCCTACTGAGTATTTTTCACCCCCTTTACCTGAGCCAGGTAGAAAATATCTCTCTACAGCCCAATATTTTCAACATACCAGTGTCAACATTGTTGGTCCCAAAATAATAATAATAATTAAACCCATATTATTATTTTATTTTTTCATAAATTAATTATTGCCTTTTCTTGTTGGCACAATAAAAGTGTAAATTTATTAAAATTCAGTATGTTTTGAATTAGTTATCTAGATTTTGAAATGCCTGCGTTTATTTTTTAAGCTTTCGTCATTACCATACGAACGTGACGTAATTTGTGCTGCTGGCAGAATACTAGTCTGGTGGCATAGTCATCACCACCTTTACCAGTGAGTATTTTTCCATAAAACAAAGCCTCTCAAAGACAAATGAGTAGGTGGATTTAGATGTTGGGAATATGTAAGACTACTTTGTGCGCACTCTGTGGTATCTTGCTTGTTACAATGTTTCTATTACAATTCACTTATTCAGCTGCTTGTAGCCTATACATCAAGATTGATCAAGATATACTGTAACCAATTTCGGGTACAGTAGTAGGCCTCGAAATGGTCAATTCAATAGGATGGGGGTTCGATGCACTTTCAGGTGTAATGAAATGGCGAACCCTGGTGGAAATCTGGTGGAAAAGTCGGTAGGCTACTATCTATGAACGTTCTACTTATCAAAGGATGACATGTAAACATTGTCGTAAAACACAGTGTATGAACCATTTGACAAAGGAACCAAATAAACAGCAAATAAAATGTTACAAATATGTTGGCTATATGTGCGTTAATAATGCGCTCAACATGTGTTGTTGTTGGTCAAAACATAATGAAAAATGTCAATTACAACTTTTTACATGATCACACTTCGACGTGACCTTTCTCCAAACCCTGTCCATTGTTAAGGTATGTTTTTACTCCATCTCTCTCAGTGTTCCTGTTGCTGTGCAGAGAACTGCTGTAACAGTAGCCTAAGGATTAGCTATGTTTGGATTACGAAGGTGTTATGAGATGTGTCAGAGTATACCTAGCAGCCCAGATTACATTGTACAGTCACTCCGCTCCATATTGTCAGACCTACAGTATCACTAGCATCACGTTGTCATTACACACACATCCTCCTATACCTCTGGGTGAACTGAAATAACCCAACTCAGTTGTATGTCTATCTAGTACAAAAGGACTCAACTCCGCAAATCCATTAAAAGCAACTAACTTTAATATATTAAATGCCTGATGCCAACTTCACATCATCTTGACACGCTACTTAGCAGTGCGTTAACAAACTCTATAGCCATTTCAGTATTCAATTGACTGTAGGCCTTCTTCACACGGTGAGTGTTTGTATTATAGGCCTTCTTCACACGGTGAGTGTTTGTATTATAGGCCTTCTTCACACGGTGAGTGTTTGTATTATAGGCCTTCTTCACACGGTGAGTGTTTGTGTTATTACGTTAACTGTGTGCTTTAGATTTAGTCAGATCTGAATCGAAGATCATCAGAACATTAGTGTACTTCAAAGTGTGTGTGTTTTCATTTACTCCTGTACCAGTATGTGAGTATTCTTTTTGAGTATTTATCAAATGTGTGTGTGAATTATTTTGTGAATGTGTGTGTTCTTCGGTGCCTTCCAGTGTCTTCTTGACTTTCATGTTTTGTTCTTGACTCAAAGATTATCATTCCAAATTTTGTCAGGTTAAAAACCCTCTGCATTGTTAGATCTTGTCTTGTCTGTGCAGAGCATGATAAGATAAGATTCCTTATGTATTTTAGTGCTCGTACATTGTTGCAGTATAAATCAAGACAAAAAGTTCAATGCATGTGTCAAAGCCAACACAGAGCTCTAGCTAGCCCACCATTAGCCTGGTCACAGGCTAGACCACCATGAGGTCACAGAACTAAGATGCCTCCCTCCCTGTCTCAAACCCATATATGGTTAAATATTATATTTCATCTAGCTGGACGTGTCTGCCTTCTCGCCGTCCGCCCCTGCTTCTGCCTCATCACCTGCTTCCACCTGTTTTGATAAAGAGACGGGACACCATTAGGTTATCTTCAAATGTATTACACAAGGCATTGTGGGTACTGTGGTACATCATGCTAAACCAGGGTCTGATCAGGAGGATGTGTTGTTACAGACGGTTAAAATATACATGTTTTGTGTTGAACATATACAGATGTAGGATCTTCATTTGAATAACGCTTTTGTTGCTGAGAATTGTCTAGCACAGTAGGAAATGCACATTTGTAGTGTATTTGCGTTTTAAAAAGGTCAGCTCTATTCATTCTCCTATCTGAAACGTTTAGAGCGTTCCACATCCCTAAACACACCCCTGGTATGTTTCACATAGCATTGTGGGTACTGTAGTACACTACCTGTCCAAACTGGAGCAGTGTGAACATGGTGTTCTTGACGTCCATCATGGTTTCTTTCACCCCCTTTGCCAGGATGTAGCCCTCACTGTCAGCTTCGGGGTTCTCCGGGTCCACGCCATCTAGAGACGTCTGCAGGTACCGCAGACTCACCAACACTGACATCTGTGGAGATGATGTCACAGGGGGTCAAAGCCATGGTTACAAAATGTATATCTAAAGCCACCTTATCACAGGGGCAAGAGGTTGATGGTAACAAAATCACCACTGAAAACTACCATCACCACACTACAGGGCAAGAGTCAATGTTCATATTTTGTCTGTGCTTGTGCATGTGTATACCTGCAAGGAGATGACCGACAGTATCCCGGGGCCGATGGTGTTCATGAGGCCCATGTAGTAGTCGACCAGCGCCTGTCTGCAGCCGCGGTTGTACAGGTTCAGCTCCTCACTCTGGTGCTCATAGTTGTAGTGGGCAGTGTTGTCAGTCAGGTGGTTCTGGAGACAGGGCCGAGGGGAGCCGGGGTTACAGCAGCTGAACGGGACTCCATCCATCAGGTAACGACCGTCCACGTTGCTACGCACACGACTGGAGAGGAGAGAGGTTAACGGTTTGATTGAGTGTTTCCATTGTAAAATGTTACCTTACATAAATGACACTGGCTTTAATGATGGATGACACATTTATGAGACATGATGTATAGAAATCTCATGTGAGTCATCATCACCTCAGACAAGTCAGAGAATGGTGGTTTGTGGGCAAAACTTCACTTCTCCTCTCCACCCCCTCTCTCTCACTCCCTCTCCTCCTCCCCCCTCCATCCCCCTCTCTCTCTCACTCCCTCTCATCCTCCCCCTCCATCCCCCCTCTCTCACTCCCTCTCCTCCTCCCCCTCCATCCCCCTCTCTCTCACTCCCTCTCCTCCTCCCCCCTCCATCCCCCTCTCTCACTCTTTGACTTCTTTAGAGGTGAAGTCCAGGTATCTGTTGCTGATCCACTGCACCTCGAACCAGTCCCTGTAGTTGGTGTTGCCGCAGCAACGCAGTTCCATTTGCAGCCTGTCGATGGTCTCCTTCTGGAAGCAGCGGCCCGGGACATCCGTGTCCCGGTAGAACCGGATACCGTTCCTCAGGCCCACCTGGGATTGGACAGAGATTATGTCATAAAATAGATCAGGAAGTACTCATGGGAGCCAAGGCTTGTTCTCAATTAATCTTTCCTGGATTCCTCAGTTCCTATATCCTCGCCTTCTTCTCAAAACACATTGGAGAAGAAGATCTGGGGGGGCTTGTCCTCCAATACAGATGTGACGCAGGCGAGGAGATAGGATGCGGGGAATCACAGAAAGACTACTTGAGATGGGGTCTAAGTGTTATTCAGTTGCATTCACTGTCTCATTCTTCTTCATCCCAGCCCAGAGGCTCTTACCTTGAGGGACTCCTCGAGGTGTCCCTGCAGGGCATAGCTGAGCACCACAGCAGACAGCAACCAGACACACACCATCCAGGCCAGGCCATACCAGGGCAGCAGGAAGGGCTTCCAGGGAGGGAATCGGGCAGAGTCCAGGGAGTCCTGACACACCCGCCCAGCAAACAGGTTGATCCCGATGGTTATCAAGCCCACCAGCATCAAAATGTTGGGCACCACGTGGATCTCTGTGTTATCCATCACCTGGAGGGTCAAAGGTCAAATCTAGGGTCACATTACTATACCAGTTATAACACAGTAATAAAACTACATCGAAATGATCTATATATGTTACATTACAGCGCTAAGCATCAGAGTATTTGTTCTGGAATGTTCCATTCCATGATGATGATTCAATTTATGTACGTTCATGTAAGGCAATATGAGTAATGGTAGTCAGCACCCTACATAACTACTTCCATTGCTCCACTATATCCACTGTATGTAAAGTGCAATCAACTACTTCCTTTGTCAGTTATTTTCTGTTGTATTGGTGTTATTGAGTTTAGGAATGTTGACGTTCTTGTTATTTTTCAGTAACATTCATGTTACGTGTAACAACTTGTCAAATCCAGGTCATTGCATATAGAAAATCCTTGAGTATTGAAGCTAGGAGGATGCACTGGGAAACACTTTCCTTTTTGATAGGCCCCAGATTGAGGTCACCCTTAATCAATGGTTCATTGGAGATATACCAGCAAACCCTACATATCTGGATGATGCGTTACGGCCTCCAATATGTCAGTGTGAATCTTCGAGCGACCCCTCCGCCTCCCTCCATTCATATAATCCATACATAGCATGAGTGATGAACACAGCCACATACATACAGCCACACACCTATAAGCCCCTCTACCCCCCACATACACACAGCCACACACCTATAAGCCCCTCTACCCCCCACATACATACAGCCACACACCTATAAGCCCCTCTACCCCCCACATACATACAGCCACACACCTATAAGCACCTCTACCCCCACATACATACAGCCACACACCTATAAGCCCCTCTACCCCCACATACATACAGCCACACACCTATAAGCACCTCTACCCCCCACATACATACAGCCACACACCTATAAGCCCTCTACCCCCACATACACACAGCCACACACCTATAAGCCCCTCTACCCCCCACATACATACAGCCACACATCTATAAGCACCTCTACCCCCACATACACACAGCCACACACCTATAAGCCCCTCTACCCCCACATACATACAGCCACACACCTATAAACTCCTCTACCCCCACATACACACAGCCACACACCTATAAGCACCTCTACCCCCCCACATACATACAGCCACACATCTATAAGCACCTCTACCCCCCACATACATACAGCCACACATCTATAAGCCCCTCTACCCCCACATATACACAGCCACACACCTATAAACTCCTCTACCCCCACATACATACAGCCACACACCTATAAACCTCTACCCCCACATACACACAGCCACACACCTATAAGCCCCTCTACCCCCCACATACATACAGCCACACACCTATAAGCCCCTCTACCCCCACATACATACAGCCACACACCTATAAGCACCTCTACCCCCACATACATACAGCCACACACCTATAAGCCCCTCTACCCCCCACATACATACAGCCACACACCTATAAGCACCTCTACCCCCACATACATACAGCCACACACCTATAAGCCCCTCTACCCCCACATACACACAGCCACACACCTATAAGCCCTCTCTACCCCCACATACATACAGCCACACATCTATAAGCACCTCTACCCCCCACATACACACAGCCACACACCTATAAGCCCCTCTACCCCCACATACATACAGCCACACACCTATAAACTCCTCTACCCCCACATACACACAGCCACACACCTATAAGCACCTCTACCCCCACATACATACAGCCACACATCTATAAGCACCTCTACCCCCACATACATACAGCCACACATCTATAAGCCCCTCTACCCCCACATATACACAGCCACACACCTATAAACTCCTCTACCCCCACATACATACAGCCACACACCTATAAGCACCTCTACCCCCACATACACACAGCCACACACCTATAAGCACCTCTACCCCCACATATACACAGCCACACACCTATAAACTCCTCCACCCCCACATACATACAGCCACACACCTATAAGCTCCTCTACCCCCACATATACACAGCCACACACCTATAAACTCCTCTACCCCCACATACACATAGCCACACACCTATAAACTCCTCTACCCCCACATACACACAGCCACACACCTATAAGCACCTCTACCCCCACATACATACAGCCACACATCTATAAGCACCTCTACCCCCACATACATACAGCCACACATCTATAAGCCCCTCTACCCCCACATATACACAGCCACACACCTATAAACTCCTCTACCCCCACATACATACAGCCACACACCTATAAGCACCTCTACCCCCACATACACACAGCCACACACCTATAAGCTCCTACCCCCACATATACACAGCCACACACCTATAAACTCCTCTACCCCCACATACATACAGCCACACACCTATAAACACCTCTACCCCCCCCACATATACACAGCCACACACCTATAAGCACCTCTACCCCCACATACACACAGCCACACACCTATAAGCACCTCTACCCCCACATACACATAGCCACACACCTATAAGCACATCTACCCCCCACATACACACAGCCACACACCTATAAGCACCTCTACCCCCACATACACACAGCCACACACCTATAAGCACCTCTACCCCCACATACACACAGCCACACATCTATAAGCACCTCTACCCCCACATACATACAGCCACACACCTATAAGCACCTCTACCCCCCACATACATACAGACAGCCACACACCTATAAGCACCTCTACCCCCCCACATACACACAGCCACACACCTATAAGCACCTCTACCCCCCACATACATACAGACGACAGCCACACACCTATAAGCACCTCTACCCCCCACATACACACAGCCACACACCTATAAGCACCTCTACCCCCACATATACATACAGCCACACACCTATAAGCACCTCTACCCCCACATACACACAGCCACACACCTATAAGCACCTCTACCCCCCACATACACACAGCCACACACCTATAAGCACCTCTACCCCCCACATAGACACACCAATAAGCACCTCTACCCCCACATACACACAGCCACACACCTATAAGCACCTCTACCCCCACATATACATACAGCCACACACCTATAAGCACCTCTACCCCCCACATACATACAGCCACACACCTATAAGCACCTCTACCCACCACATACATACAGCCACACACCTATAAGCACCTCTACCCCCACATATACATATAGACACACACCTATAAGCCCCTCTACCCACCACATACATACAGCCACACACCTATAAGCTCCTCTACCCCACATATACACAGCCACACACCTATAAACTCCTCTACCCCCACATACATACAGCCACACACCTATAAGCACCTCTACCCCCACATATACACAGCCACACACCTATAAACTCCTCTACCCCCCCACATATACACAGCCACACACCTATAAACTCCTCTACCCCCACATACACATAGCCACACACCTATAAACTCCTCTACCCCCACATACATACAGCCACACACCTATAAGCTCCTCTACCCCCACATATACACAGCCACACACCTATAAACTCCTCTACCCCCCACATACATACAGCCACACACCTATAAACTCCTCTACCCCCCACATATACACAGCCACACACCTATAAGCACCTCTACCCCCACATACACACAGCCACACACCTATAAGCACCTCTACCCCCCACATACACATAGCCACACACCTATAAGCACATCTACCCCCACATACACACAGCCACACACCTATAAGCACCTCTACCCCCACATACACACAGCCACACACCTATAAGCACCTCTACCCCCACATACACACAGCCACACATCTATAAGCACCTCTACCCCCCACATACATACAGCCACACACCTATAAGCACCTCTACCCCCACATACATACAGACCAGCCACACACCTATAAGCACCTCTACCCCCACATACACACAGCCACACACCTATAAGCACCTCTACCCCCCACATACATACAGACAGCCACACACCTATAAGCACCTCTACCCCCCACATACACACAGCCACACACCTATAAGCACCTCTACCCCCACATATACATACAGCCACACACCTATAAGCACCTCTACCCCCCACATACACACAGCCACACACCTATAAGCACCTCTACCCCCCACATACACACAGCCACACACCTATAAGCACCTCTACCCCCACATAGACACTATAAGCACCTCTACCCCCCCACATACACACAGCCACACACCTACCTATAAGCACCTCTACCCCCCCCACATACATACAGCCACACACCTATAAGCACCTCTACCCACCACATACATACAGCCACACACCTATAAGCACCTCTACCCCACACATACATATAGACACACACCTATAAGCCCCTCTACCCACCACATACATACAGCCACACACCTATAAGCACCTCTACCCCACATATACACAGCCACACACCTATAAACTCCTCTACCCCCACATACATACAGCCACACACCTATAAGCACCTCTACCCCCCACATATACACAGCCACACACCTATAAACTCCTCTACCCCCCACATATACACAGCCACACACCTATAAACTCCTCTACCCCCACATATACATAGCCACACACCTATAAACTCCTCTACCCCCCACATACATACAGCCACACACCTATAAACTCCTCTACCCCCCACATACATACAGCCACACACCTATAAACACCTCTACCCCCACATACACACAGCCACACACCTATAAACACCTCTACCCCCCACATACACATAGCCACACACCTATAAGCACATCTACCCCCACATACACACAGCCACACACCTATAAGCACCTCTACCCCCACATACACACAGCCACACACCTATAAGCACCTCTACCCCCACATACACACAGCCACACACCTATAAGCACATCTACCCCCACATACACACAGCCACACACCTATAAGCACCTCTACCCCCCACATACACACAGCCACACATCTATAAGCACATCTACCCCCACATACACACAGCCACACACCTATAAGCACCTCTACCCCCACATACATACAGCCACACACCTATAAGCACCTCTACCCCCACATACATACAGCCACACACCTATAAGCACCGCTACCCCCCACATACATACAGACGACAGCCACACACCTATAAGCACCTCTACCCCCCACATACACACAGCCACACACCTATAAGCACCTCTACCCCCACATACATACAGACGACAGCCACACACCTATAAGCACCTCTACCCCCACATACACACAGCCACACACCTATAAGCACCTCTACCCCCACATATACATACAGCCACACACCTATAAGCACCTCTACCCCCCATACACACAGCCACACACCTATAAGCACCTCTACCCCCCCCACATACACACACCAATAAGCACCTCTACCCCCACATACACACAGCCACACACCTATAAGCACCTCTACCCCCCACATACATACAGCCACACACCTATAAGCACCTCTACCCCCCACATACATACAGCCACACACCTATAAGCACCTCTACCCACCACATACATACAGCCACACACCTATAAGCACCTCTACCCCCACATACATACAGACACACACCTATAAGCACCTCTACCCACCACATACATACAGCCACACACCTATAAGCACCTCTACCCCCACATATACATACAGACACACACCTATAAGCCCCTCTACCCCCACATACATACAGCCACACACCTATAAGCCCCTCTACCCCCACATATATCTCCACCGGCACAGCCACAAGAGGACACCCCATATAGCCTGGTTCCTCTCTAGGTTTCTTCCTAGGTTTTGGCCTTTCTATAGTTTTTCCTAGCCAGCTTTTACACCTGCATTGCTTGCTGTTTGGGGTTTTAGGCTGGGTTTCTGTACCTTTGAGATATCAGCTGATGTACCTATAAATACATTTTATTTTATTTTATTTGATACATACAGCCACACACCTATAAGCACCTCTACCCCCACATACATACAGCCACACACCTATAAGCACCTCTACCCCCCACATACATACAGCCACACACCTATAAGCACCTCTACCCCCACATACATACAGCCACACACCTATAAGCACCTCTACCCCCACATACACACAGCCACACACCTATAAGCACCTCTACCCCCACATACATACAGCCACACACCTATAAGCACCTCTACCCCCCACATACACACAGCCACACACCTATAAGCACCTCTACCCCCACATACACACAGCCACACACCTATAAGCACCTCTACCCCCACATATACATACAGCCACACACCTATAAGCACCTCTACCCACCACATACATACAGCCACACACCAATAAGCATCTCTACCCCCCACATATACACAGCCACACACCTATAAACTCCTCTACCCCCACATACATACAGACGACAGCCACACACCAATAAGCACCTCTACCCCCACAGACACACACCAATAAGCATCTCTACCCCCCACATACATACAGACACCACACACCAATAAGCACCTCTACCCCCACAGACACACACCAATAAGCATCTCTACCCCCACATACATACAGACGACAGCCACACACCTATAAGCACCTCTACCCCCACATACACACAGCCACACACCTAATAAGCACCTCTACACCCCACATACACACAGCCACACATCTATAAGCACCTCTACCCCCACATACACACACCTATAAGCACCTCTACCCCCCACATACACACCTATAAGCACCTCTACCCCCACATACACACACACCAATAAGCACCTCTACACCCCACATACACACAGCCACACACCTATAAGCACCTCTACCCCCCACATACACACAGCCACACACCTATAAGCATCTCTACCCCCCACATACACACAGCCACACACCTATAAGCACCTCTACCCCCACATACACACAGCCACACACCAATAAGCATCTCTACCCC
The DNA here is from genome assembly GCF_034236695.1 of Oncorhynchus nerka. Classification (NCBI taxonomy): domain Eukaryota; kingdom Metazoa; phylum Chordata; class Actinopteri; order Salmoniformes; family Salmonidae; genus Oncorhynchus; species Oncorhynchus nerka. The sequence continues at coordinate 20,768,377 of NC_088400.1, forward strand.
CACATACACACAGCCACACACCTATAAGCACCTCTACCCCCACATATACATACAGCCACACACCTATAAGCACCTCTACCCCCACATATACACAGCCACACACCTATAAACTCCTCTACCCCCCACATGCATACAGCCACACACCTATAAGCACCTCTACCCCCACATATACATACAGCCACACACCTATAAGCACCTCTACCCCCCACATACATACAGCCACACACCTATAAGCACCTCTACCCCCCACATACATACAGCCACACACCTATAAGCACCTCTACCCACCACATACATACAGCCACACACCTATAAGCACCTCTACCCCCACATATACATACAGACACACACCTATAAGCCCCTCTACCCACCACATACATACAGACACACACCTATAAGCCCCTCTACCCACCACATACATACAGACACACACCTATAAGCACCTCTACCCACCACATACATACAGCCACACACCTATAAGCACCTCTACCCCCACATATACATACAGCCACACACCTATAAGCACCTCTACACCCCACATACACACAGCCACACACCTATAAGCACCTCTACCCCCCCACATACACACAGCCACACACCAATAAGCATCTCTACCCCCACATACACACAGCCACACACCTATAAGCACCTCTACCCCCACATACACACAGCCACACACCAATAAGCATCTCTACCCCCCCACATACACACAGCCACACACCTATAAGCACCTCTACCCCCACATATACATACAGCCACACACCTATAAGCACCTCTACCCCCACATATACACAGCCACACACCTATAAACTCCTCTACCCCCACATGCATACAGCCACACACCTATAAGCACCTCTACCCCCCACATATACATACAGCCACACACCTATAAGCACCTCTACCCCCCACATACATACAGCCACACACCTATAAGCACCTCTACCCCCACATACATACAGCCACACACCTATAAGCACCTCTACCCACCACATACATACAGCCACACACCTATAAGCACCTCTACCCCCACATATACATACAGACACACACCTATAAGCCCCTCTACCCACCACATACATACAGACACACACCTATAAGCCCCTCTACCCACCACATACATACAGACACACACCTATAAGCACCTCTACCCACCACATACATACAGCCACACACCTATAAGCACCTCTACCCCCACATATACATACAGACACACACCTATAAGCCCCTCTACCCCCCACATACATACAGCCACACACCTATAAGCCCCTCTACCCCCACATATATCTCCACCCGGCACAGCCAGAAGAGGACTGGCCACCCCACATAGCCTGGTTCCTCTCTAGGTTTCTTCCTAGGTTTTGGCCTTTCTAGGGAGTTTTTCCTAGCCACCGTGCTTTTACACCTGCATTGCTTGCTGTTTGGGGTTTTAGGCTGGGTTTCTGTACAGCACTTTGAGATATCAGCTGATGTACGAAGGGCTATATAAATACATTTTATTTTATTTTATTTGATACATACAGCCACACACCTATAAGCACCTCTACCCCCACATACATACAGCCACACACCTATAAGCACCTCTACCCCCACATACATACAGCCACACACCTATAAGCACCTCTACCCCCACATACATACAGCCACACACCTATAAACTCCTCTACCCCCACATACATACAGCCACACACCTATAAGCACCTCTACCCCCACATACACACAGCCACACACCTATAAGCACCTCTACCCCCACATACATACAGCCACACACCTATAAGCACCTCTACCCCCACATACATACAGCCACACACCTATAAGCACCTCTACCCCCACATACACACAGCCACACACCTATAAGCACCTCTACCCCCCACATACACACAGCCACACACCTATAAGCACCTCTACCCCCACATATACATACAGACACACACCTATAAGCCCCTCTACCCACCACATACATACAGCCACACACCTATAAGCACCTCTACCTCCCACATATACACAACCACACACCTATAAGCACCTCTACCCCCACATATACATACAGCCACACACCTATAAGCCCCTCTACCCACCACATACATACAGCCACACACCAATAAGCATCTCTAACCCCACATATACACAGCCACACACCTATAAACTCCTCTACCCCCCACATACATACAGACGACAGCCACACACCAATAAGCACCTCTACCCCCACAGACACACACCAATAAGCATCTCTACCCCCACATACATACAGACGACAGCCACACACCAATAAGCACCTCTACCCCCCACATACACACAGCCACACACCAATAAGCACCTCTATACCCCACATACACACAGCCACACATCTATAAGCACCTCTACCCCCACATACATACAGCCACACACCTATAAGCACCTCTACCCCCCACATACACACACCAATAAGTACCTCTACCCCCCACATATACACAGCCACACACCAATAAGCTCCTCTACCCCCACATACACACAGCCACACACAAAGCTTGGCCAGATTCAAGCCAACTGCATCATGCCAGCCCAATGTTGTTCTGTGCTGTATGAATAAAGCTTTGATAGGTGAAGGTGTGTGAAACAGACGCCACACTGAGAGACACATGGAAAACACAGCAGCGTGTTTAATTGAACCAGCCAGGACAGACGACAGGAACAGTAGTGACACAGACAGACGGACAGTTGTGTGTGCTGTGTGATTTCCAAGTGCCAGAAACGTGTGTGTCGTGTGAAATACATAAGGTTTGTGTGTGTGTTATAGTGTTCGCCAGTACCTCTGCCCTGCGGAGCAGCTCAGTCTTGAGGTACACTCCCAGGGAGAAGGTGAAGGCCCCAGCCAGCACGGCCAGCCAGGACAGCAGCCACAGACCCTGGGCCAGACGCACACGCCTCTGCAGGGGGAACTGCAGCTTCAGCAGTGCCATGGCAACAACCAACAGAGACAAAGGACGAGAGAGAGAGAAAAAGAAGAGGACGGAGGGAGGAGATGTTGGGATAATCAAGTAGAGAGAGATAACGGTGAAGGATGGGGGAAAGAATATCGGTAGGTTCAAAGAAGGAAAGTTCTGGAGGAAAAAGGTGGACTACTGCGATTCATAGGAGTAGGTTATGCAAAGGTTGTTGTATTAGACAGACAGGTACGGCTTGGCCTTTCCAGGGTGCGTTGGTAAGTTATTATTAGGTTGATCTCTTGTAAGTTGTTCCTGTGGGTTGAAATAAGAAGGAAGATCCGTCTGATGGTGAAGGACAGGTTCAGGTTGGGACGATAATCCAAAGCTTTCACGTAGAAAGGAAAATATAAAACATCTCTTGAAGTAATCCAAATAAATTAGTGAGACAAAAACTGAAGGCCAAGAAAATAATGAATCTAATAGATAATTGATAATTCACGTCCTCTTTTGACAGCAACTATGATCCTCTAAATCATCAGGTTATGGTTGCACCACAACAGTGACCCTTCGTTTCACACAATTGCTGACAATGACAACCCCAGTTTGTTTAGGATGGGACCCCTCTGGTGTGGTCAAGGTGCACCCCTAAATTCCCGCTGTGCCCATGGTGGAGAACACGGACTGGCCAATGTCGAGGGTACAGTATGGTTATGGTAATCCCCCAATCATAGTCCCTGGGATCCTATTAGGACAGGAGCACCAATGGGAAAGCAGGCCAGTGTCTGATCAGCAAACCTGCACTGGGCCAACAGGTTGGATTTGACAGTTATGACAGGTATACTCACAGAGAGTTGAGACAGGACGGAGAGGGCCAGGGCTATGGTTTATACATGCAGATAGAGAGAGATGGATAAAGCTTACAGGCTGAGGGACTGGGGGAGGGGGAGAGTGATCGCTTACCACAGGAAGTGGGTAATGTTTGGGAGAAAGACAAATCAAGAAACCATACATCTTAGAATTAGTCATTTTATTGATCTACAACATAAAAAGCCTGGGGGGGGGGGGGCAGCAGCTTTATACAGTTTTAGCTAAGATAGTTCATTAGGATGGACAGCATAGCATTCATGTAGAGCCCTGTGTTTTGGACAATCATGTCACAAGTTCTGGATTTGAACCTTTATTTAAAGCTTTTTCATCAAACTGTCCCCTTTTCCTTTTTGGGTCAGATGGTCCAGCATCATTGTCCAACACCATCCTCAGACAATTGCTTTCATAGTTGGTGTAATTCTCATTTGTGGAAAAGGCTTAAAATGAAGGTTAAACTCTAGGTCATGTGACATGACAGTGGGTAATACGTTAATGACAGCTGGATCGATGTTATTCAGATATGAAGGTTACTTCATTGGCTTACTGGAGCTTACAAAATAGCGGTCATTGTTATAAAATAGAAAATTCTGCTCACTGTCTAGACATTAACAAAATAAACTTTAAATTATGCATCACTTCATAAGGAAAAGGAGGGACTGTACCACATTGCACATTTGGATTAATGATTATATTCTGTATATATGTCAATGAATTGTTGAAGTCTAATACTTTCTTTACCACTGCACCACAATACCTTTGGGAAAGAAACAGAATGTAATATTTACAATGCCATCACTCAAATGTATAGTGACATTAAAATGTTAAATAAATGCAGAACTACAGGCCCCAAACCATCACATCTTGAACAATCCTAGCTATGTAATATAAGGTTATAATTACAGCAATTCATAGGTTCCTTTCACTCCGCCCCCCTCTCTTCAGCTGTTCCCCCTCCCCCGTTGGCCTTGTGCCCCCTCTCCCCACCTCCACCCCCATCCTCTGGGTGTGTCAGCTGGTGCATGAAGTCATCCAGAACCCTCTGGGCCGTCAGATAGGACACATCAACAACAGCACCCTGCTTACTCTCAGCTGCTCTCCCTGCAACTGCCACGCCCCCCTTGACAGCAGGCACAAGGTAACCCTCCTCCCATGCACCTTCTGCACCCCCTGTTCCCAACTCCACCAGAGGGTAGGGGTTGGGAGGGGTGTCAGTGTGAGGTTGGTAGTTGGAAGGCCGGGGCTGTCTTGCTGCTTGGCTGGCAGCTAGTTTCTTATAGATAGCCATACTGATGTCAGCGACGGAGAAAGGGGGACTCATCGGGCGAGAATCCTCATTTCCTGTCTGATCTATCACCCCAAACCCCTCCTCCTGCTTCCAGGGCATAAAAGCAGTGACCTTTTGTGGACCCGCCTCAAACTCCCTGAGTCCTGCACCTGACCAATCAGACGGCTTCTGCTCCAGTTTTGTAGCGGGTGATTGGATGTCGCTTGTGGATTGGCCGGTTTTCAAGGCGTTCTTCAGAAACTGCTTGACAGTGTCTCCAGAGTCAAAGTGCTTCTCTATGAGCTCCTTGATCAGACAGGGAACCTGGAGGACAGCACAGACATCCTATCAGTTCATACAATACAACAGACATAGAGAAACCAGTAGATGAGGTAGAATAAATGGTGAGCTGAACATGAGTTGAGGAGATTATGGATAGTCTTTTCATGTACGGACACTTTCAACTTTACAAATACAAAATCATCATATTGATTTTCCACCACTCTTTCTGTTGCCAGTATGTAAACTATTCTAAATGTGCGTTTTGGTTCATGTATTGCTCAGTAGATGGTGCTGTGCTCACATTGATGTTCTCCAGAGAGGCGATGGTGGCGTTGGCCTGCTCCAGCTCTGTGCTTAGATGGGCGATACGCTGCACCATATACTTCCTCTCAGAGCTAAGGCTCTCAGTCTGCAGGGATAGAGGAGAGTACCTGACTCAACATATTCACTACAGTTTGTTCTAGAGATGGTATAACAGTAGTACTAATTGTGCTCTCAGTCTTCAAGGACAGAACAGAGCAGAGGACATCAGTCAACACAACACTGTGTGTTGTAGAGGTGACAGAGAGGGAGAAGGATATTCAGAGCATGTTTCTATACCTGGGTGGGGGTATGAGTTTATATAGTGGCAGGAGTCTTTCTTAACCATATGAAAAAAACGAATTTGGCGTTACTCTGGACCCTGATCTCTCTTTTGACGAACATAGCAAGACTGTTTCAAGGACAGCTTTTTTCCATCTACGTAACATTCCAAAAATGATGCAGAAAAATGAATCCATGCTTTTGTTACTTCTAGGTTAGACTACTGCAATGCTCTACTGTAACGCTCGGGGTGTCGCGGGTGTGGAGTCAGACGCAGGAAACAGAGAGTGCAATGCTGTGCTCTTTAATGCACAAAACGCAACACAGGGTGCTCACAACCAAACTGCCCCAAACACGGACGAAAATAGTACAACCGAAATACACGACCAGGAACAAACACGTTCCTCTACTACAGAACCGAAGGTCACAATAATTAATCCTGCACAAAGAAACAGGCTAATAAAGCCCAACTAATCATTCACGAACAGGTGCTAACAATAAACATACAAGGAGGGGGAGGAAAGACAATCAGTGGCAGCTAATAGGCCGGTGACAACTACCCGGATAAAGCACTAAATAAACTTCAGTTAGTGCTAAATACGGCTGCTAATCCTGACTAGAACCAAAAAATGTGATCATATTACTCCAGTGCTAGCCTCCCTACACTGGCTTCCTGTTAAGGCAAGGGCTGATTTCAAGGTTTTACTGCTAACCTACAAAGCATTACATGGGCTTGCTCCTACCTATCTTTCTGATTTGGTCCTGCCGTACATACCTACATGTACGTTACGGTCACAAGACGCAGGCCTCCTAATTGTCCCTAGAATTTCTAACAGCTGGAGGCAGGGCTTTCTCCTATAGAGCTCCATTTTTTTGGAATGGTCTGCCTACCCATGTGAGAGACGCAGACTCGGTCTCAACCTTTAAGTCTTTACTGAAGACTCATCTCTTCAGTGGGTCATATGATTGAGTGTAGTCTGGTCCAGGAGTGTGAACGGTGAACGGAAAGGCTCTGGAACAACGAACCGCCCTTGCTGTCTCTGCCTGGCCGGGTCCCCTCTTTCCACTGGGATTCTCTGCCTCTAACCCTATTACAGGGGCTGAGTCACTGGCTTACTTGTGCTCTTTCATGCCGTCCCTAGGAGGGGTGCGTCACTTGAGTGGGTTGAGTCACTGATGTGATCTTCCTGTCTGGGTTGGAGCACCCCCTTGGGTTGTGCCGTGGCGGAGATCTTTATGGGCTATACTCGGCCTTGTCTCAGGATGGTAAGTTGGTGGTTGAAGATATCCCTCTAGTGGTGTGGGGGCTGTGCTTTGGCAAAGTGGGTGGGGTTATGTCCTTCCTGTTTGGCCCTGTCCGGGGATAGCATCAGATGGGGCCACAATGTCTCCTGACCCCTACTGTCTCAGCCTCCAGTATTTATGCTGCAGTAGTTTATGTGTCGGGACCTAGGGTCAGTTTGTTATATCTGGAGTACTTCTCCTGTCTTATCCGGTTTCCTGTGTGAATTTAAGTATGCTCTCTCTAATTCTCTCTTTCTCTCTCTCAGAGGACCTGAGCCCTAGGACCATGCCTCAGGACTACCTGGCATGATGACTCCTTGCTGTCCCCAGTCCACCTGGCCGTGCTGCTGCTCCAGTTTCAACTGTTCTGCCTGCGGCTATGGAATCCTGACCTGTTCACCGGACGTGCTACCTGTCCCAGACCTGCTGTTTTCAAATCTCTAGAGACAGCAGGAGTGGTAGAAATACTCTTAATGATCGGCTATGAAAAGCCAACTGACATTTACTCCTGAGGTGCTGACTTGCTGCACCCTCGACAACTACTGTGATTATTATTATTTGACCATGCTGGTCATTTATGAACATTTGAACATCTTGGCCATGTTCTGTTATAATCTCCACCCGGCACAGCCAGAAGAGGTCTGGCCACCCCTCATAGCCTGGTTCCTCTCTAGGTTTCTTCCTAGGTTTTTAGCCTTTCTAGGGAGTTTTTCCTATCCACCGTGCTTCTACACCTGCATTGCTTGCTGTCTGGGGTTTTAGGCTGGGTTTCTGTGCAGCACTTTGAGATATCAGCTGAGGTACGATTTGATTATAGGCCAGGGACCACAGTTCAACCTGGTCAGGTTCTGGCCCTAAATAAGATAATCTCAGTGTCTCTCCGTCTCTGTCTTTGTCTCTCCGTCTGTCATGTTTGACCTAATTCTTACCGCTGAGTGCAGTTTCTCCCCCAGAAGGCTGTTGGTGTGCTGGGTACCTGTGTGTGTGTCCTGGAGTCTGTAGCAAAGAGAGACAGCATCACGGCTATGAATTTTGGGCTCATGTTGTATACCATTAACCCCACCCACCCCCAAGTCCTTGGTCATGAGGCCATCTGACCTCTGACCGTAACAATAGATCAGACCATACAGATGGCAGGCAGAGAACCACTCAATTTAACCACACCAATCAGTCACACAAAGCTATTGATCAGTGGAATTTGCCTTCCAGGACAAAAATGTAGGGCAAAAAAGGGCTATTTCACAGGTTCAACAGAATGAGACATTCATAAAGTCTACTCTGTAAATCACAAAGGCCAAGCCTAGATGTGCTGCATGCCTTCCCTGGTGCTCACGGTAACTTGAAAAGGGAGAGGCAGATGTATTGTAATCACATCAAAGACATACGAGGACAAGAGCAAGCATTGTTACTACAGTATTATACAATGATTATTGTTTCTATTGACGCACTTTACACTATAGTCGTCATCAAATTAATAATGTTACTATATAACACTATAGATTCATCATATTATCATGTTACTATATAACACTATAGCATCATCATATTATCATGTTACTATATAACACTATAGATTCATCATATTATCATGTTACTATATAACACTATAGCATCATCATATTATCATGTTACTATATAACACTATAGCATCATCATATTATCATGTTACTATATAACACTATAGCATCATCATATTATCATGTTACTATATAACACTATAGATTCATCATATTATCATGTTACTATATAACACTATAGCATCATCATATTATCATGTTACTATATAACACTATAGCATCATCATATTATCATGTTACTATATAACACTATAGCATCATCATATTATCATGTTACTATATAACACTATAGCATCATCATATTATCATGTTACTATATAACACTATAGCATCATCATATTATCATGTTACTATATAACACTATAGCATCATCATATTATCATGTTACTATATAACACTAGCATCATCATATTATAATTAGCTCTGACCTCTTGAACTTCTCCTTCATGTGGCTAAGCTCCTCCCTGGCCCTGGCTAGCTCCGCCTCCAGACTCTCAATGCAGACCACTGTTTGCATCAGGTTCTGGTGCAGCTCAGCATTCTCCTCCTGCAGTGCCCTATTTACACACAGAAGGGTCATGGGAGATGGAATTTTATTACAAAAATGCACAGTCACATTTCCTAAGGCCATTTTAGCACATTAGATGCTATGGATGTAGCTCAGGTCAGCTTCTAGAGATGTTACATTTCACATAGCCTTGTTAATCCAGACTGAACGCTGTGCGTTGTACCATCATTACACACATTTCTCCTTCATCTTGTTCTTCATCCATCTTTACTGATAGAGGTGGTGAGAGAGCTCTGGAAGCCATTAGTGGAATCGATATTCAGTGACCTTTCACAATCAAACGGATGCTCTTTAGAGTGTATTGATAAACAGAGAGGAGAGGGGAGAAAGAAGGGGAAAAAATCACACTCACTGGAGTTCGCCTTTGTCACCTGTCAAGGCCTGTGGAAAGAGACAGCAGAAGAGAAGAGACGATTAGAGATGTTGATGATTTTCTAATTCAATAACTTTCAGTACAGTTGTATTAGCAATGTTATCATCTGCAGTTTTTTTCTTTGATTATTATTTGTCATTACCATATACATCAGGGATATTGTTATTGGAAGCTTTGACAAGGTACAATGCAGTTTCTTCACTTCCTAATAAAGTTTCATAAACTGAATGGAATGTTTTTTTTACAGAGATGAAAAGGGCAGAGAGAATGATAGGGACATAACAGAGCCAAAGTAATTGATTATTGAACTTAAGTTCATACGCTCCAGGAAAAGCTATTGATTGTGCGTCAGTGAGGTTAATAAAGTCAGAGCCACAGCATGGTTACTCTGGCCCTCTCTGTGCTAGCTGGCACTCAGGCAGTCTCGGGTTGGGTAGCGTGTTGTTCCCAATGCAACACATTGCCTATAAAGGTTACCTGTTACCTAATGTGGTTCATTGTGGACAAGCGTCACAGACAGAGGATGACGCTTGAGTTCTCTTTATATAACTGCTGCTTTGTGGTTTAGGGCACTAACTGACACTCCCTGTGTGGTTTGAACTTCAATAACTTTAAAGAACTTTGGGACAAATCCTAATTTACATGAATGCATGATTTACCTAACTCTACAGCTAGGACCTACTATCTATAGTATGTATTTAGACCCCTCGACTCCACCAGCATACAGATGTAAGATCTTAATTTGATCACTCTTTTGTTGCTGAGAATCCTCCTGCACAGAAAGAAATGCAAACTTATAGTGTATTTGAGTTTTAAAATGGCTTTTAAAGTCTGTCATTTCCCATTTGAAATTTCAGACTTGATTTGTCCTAACGCAAAATGTATCAACCCCTACAAAAACATCCATTAATTATAATCCACATAATAATTCACATTTCCTGTTGATGCAGGATTATTTTCCTTCTGTAGCAAACTGGCTCAAATTCAGACCCTACATCTGTAGTTGACATCAGTTAGACTCACCCTGTGTGGCTTTGGACGCCAGCGGTAGGTTGACCGGTTGTGGCGGTCGCTCTGCTCGGAGCTGGGGCTGGCCGTGTCTCGGTCTCTGTTCCGGGATGAGTCAGACTTGCTGGAGGGAGACTCCGACTCGGGCCCTGGCACTGGAGGAGGGGAGTGTGTGCGGATTGGGGTGCGGTGGGGTAGCTGGGGTTGCTGGGTGTGTGGAGATGAAGGTGGGCTATGGGTGGACCTGTGGCTCTGGTCAAGGTGTTTGTAGCTCCGGTGTTTGTGATGGCTGGGCTCAGGGCTGGAGCTGACAGTGCCGTCTGTAAGAAGGGAGCCATACCGCCCATGCCTATTACCGACAGGACCCTGGAAGTCAGGCAGGGAGGCCGGTTGGTCTTCATAGCCAGCCGGTGGGTGGGGAGGGTAGGGTTGGCTGGAGTGGCGAGTTGGGGGGCTGCCTAGACGAGGAGTGTGGTTCTTGCTTTCATACCCAAACTTTGTAGGGAGAGATATTTTCCGTGATCGTGTGTCAGAGTCATTCCTCAGTTTCCTAGGTTTAGTAACCGTCTCCCTCTCCTCCCCCTGCCCATCTCCCTGCTTTTTCAAGGGAAGCTGGGGCTGACTTTTCAGTTGAGATTTGGGGGATGCTGGGGTTTTGGCTGGACCCGGTCCTACAGTCTCGACAGGGACCCCCAGAGTATTGAGACGGGCGGGGCTGATGACCTGTTTAGTGATCTCATCCAGGAAGGCAGAGAACTGTATCTTCCCCTTCACCATGCTCTGCCTGGCTGCATCCTTCAGAGCCTCCACATCCTGCTTCCCCTTGGGCCCTGCTGTCTTGCCTGCCACACGGGGGGACAGCACCTCCATGGATTTGGCCTTGCGGATGTCCGGCGGCGCCTCCTTGTTTTTCAGGATGCCTTTACTGGGGAGCTGGATCGAGGACACTGCCCTCTTTGGCCCAGCCAGGACCTCTTCACTGAAGGCCAGGCTACGGCCCAGGCTGGCTGTCTTGTAGAGGGGTCCGTGCTTCAGGTGTGGGGGTGTCCGTGCTTTCCCTCTGTCAGTGCCTGTATTCTGCAGCAACCCCTCTTCACTGCGGCTGTGGCTCCGGTTGAGCTCGGAGTAGCTGGGCTCTTGTCCTCCCCTCCCCTGGGCCCGATGGTTGGTCCCAGGGCTTCCTCCTCCGTGCAGTTGCCCCTGTTTGACCGTGGCATACACCTGCAACTCACTGTCATCCTCCCGGAACTGTCGTCCTCCTGCAATGTTGGAGCAGGACATGGTATGCTGCGGCCGGCTGGCGTGCTTCAGGGAGAACTTGTCGTCAATGCCGGACCATTCGATGGAAGAGTCGGAGGAGGAAGAGTCGGAAGATGAGAGGGAGGAGGAAGATGCTCTGGAGAGGGTGACTGTGGTGTGGTGGTCCGACATCTCGTCGTCGTGATGAAGGTGCTGAGGATGATGATGGTGACGTCTATGGGATTGCTCCTGGTCATCTTGGAAATGGTTACCACGGTGAGGGTGGTGAACGTGGCGTTCGCTGCTGCGTCTATCATTGTCCCGTGACCTCCTGTAGCTGATATGGAGAGATGACGTAGTAATTATGTATTCATCCAATTACCACACTCAATTGTAATCTTCATCAAATGTGCATTCCTCATTACTGTTTAAAAAAGGAAACTTTAATGAAAGGGAAACTCAAAAGTGATCTTACCTGTGTATCTCCCTTTCTTGATCCCGGTGATGGTGGTGCTTCTGTGATGTGATCCCACCTGGAGGAGGACTATGAACAGGAGTGAAAAACTTCTCCATCATTTGTCTCTTCCCTGCAGGAAGGTCGTTGATGCCCTCTTGATGTCTCTCATGTAAATAGTGTTGGTCAGCTTCTGATCTCCGTCTGGGGCTGAAGTCCCTATCCCTGTCCCTATCCCTGTGTCCGTCTGATGGTGACCTCTTGGGTCTGACTGCTCCCTGTCTGTCAGCCTCAGAGATCATAGCTCCAGAGCTGAAGATGAACAACCATCACTCTGTCAGCATGTTACCCTTGTTACTTCTGTTCTGTCTGAATGAGAAATTAATAAGAAGTCCCGCAAGATAAGCACACCACAAATGCCTAAATGTCCAAAAGGATTTTTTTAAAGTCTGGGTTTAAAAAAAATCTTAAATGTTTCCAATTAACGAACCCAAAGTTGTTTCTGCTGAAAGGGGAAAGTAATTATCTCAACTAAGTATCCAGCTGTTAAGTTATTCTGGACAGTTTATTAGCCTCTCATCTTGTTGCTATCCATCTGTCTCCCTCGCCCTCCAACTCTAGAATAGCTGCGTGACAGTAGAAGGGATATGTTTGACTTGCTTTGCCACATCCCTGACTCAATATCAGTCAAACCACATCGAATCCTGATGTAATGGTGTTTCATCGAACCAATTAAAAGCGTGAGACTGACAGTTGTCCTCGTGAATGCAGAACAGGATGGAACCGATACAGCTGGAACAAGAACATTGGTGCAGTTCATTTATCCGATTGCTGTGGATTATTGTTATAAGTGTGGGGTTATCCTTGGCCTCTAGTGGCACACTTGTAGTGCTTATAGGACTATTATCATTCATTATTATGGGTCAGTGGCCTTGTCAGTGGTGGAAAAAGTAGCCAATTGTCATACATGATTTAAAGTAAATATACCTTAAAACAGAAAAATGACTCAAGTAAAAGGGAAAGCCACCCAGTAAAATACTACTTGGGTAATAGTATAAAAGTATTTGATTTAAATATAGTTAAGTATTAAATGTAAATGTAATTTCAAAAATATACTTCGGTATCAAAAGTTAAAATTAAAGTATAAATCATTTCAAATTCCTTATATCAGGCAAACCAGACGGCACCATTTTATTGTTTGTTTAATTGATGGATAGTCAGTGGCACACTAAATCACTGACATAATAACAAATGAAGCATTTGTGTTTAGTGAGGCCACCAAACCAGAGGCAGGGGATGAGCGGGGATGTTCTCTTGATAAGTGCGTGAATTGGAACATTTTCATGCCATGCTATGCAGTCAAAATGTAAGGAGTATTTGGGTGTCAGGGAAAATGTAAGGAGTAAAAAGTACATTGTTTTCTTTAGGAATGTACTGAAGTTAAAGTAAAAGTAATCAAAAATATAAATAGTAAAGTACAGATGCCCCAAAAAACTACTTAAGTAGTACTTTAAAATATGTGTACACCTCTGGGCCTTGCATAACATTGTAACCTATGTTTGAGATGAGAACAATACGTGGCCACGTCTTTGTGAGTAGTGTGAGTAGCGCTCCTGTATCTCTCACAGAACTAGAATGAGATGCACTTTCTATGATCGCTCTCCCTCTTTCTGCAGGGTTGCACTTCTTTATAGAAGTGCATTTATTTCTTTATAAAATCATCTCAGCGCGAAGCGTTCTGGAGGAGCTGTAGCACCCCTGATAAATTGAAATACATTTGCCAAAGTTATAGAATAACTGCTGTCTGTTCAGAAAGAAATTAAATCATTCAGAGTAGCCTACTACACTGCGAGAAGGCCTATAATTTAGCCACAGAGGATCAATAGTTTTTTATTAGCCTAGCTGTGGATTGTGTGTAGCCCAATAACAAGGCATAGCCTACTGTCAGGAACTCACAAAAATCTGTTTTTTATTAGCCTAGCTGTGGATTGTGTGTAGCCCAATAACAAGGCATAGCCTACTGTCAGGAACTCACAAAAATCTGTTTTTTATTAGCCTAGCTGTGGATTGTGTGTAGCCCAATAACAAGGCATAGCCTACTGTCAGGAACTCACAAAAATCTGTCAGGGAACAAACAGCATGCAGACAAAACAAGCCTTTCACAATATTTCAAATACAATCGCGGGAAAACACAGGTTGGAAACCGAATGCATTCTGCTGAAAAGAGAAGACTAATCTGTCTGCTGTGGGCTAACAAAATGTTTGATCAACTCCGAAATATTGTTTTATAAAGTACAGGTACAACTCTCCTTCCGTGGCCTCCAACTGCTCTTAAATGCAAGTAACACTAAATACATGCTCTTCATCCGATCGCTGCCCGCACCTGCCTGCCCATCCAGCATCACTAATCTGGACGGTTCTGACTTAGAATATGTGGACAACTACAAATACCTAGGTGTCTGGTTTAGACTGTAAACTCTCCTTCCAGACTAACATGAGGCATCTCCAGTCCAAAATTAAATCTAGAATCGGCTTCCTATTTCACAACAAAGCATCCTTCACTCATGCTGCCCAACATACCCTCATAAAACTGACCATCCTACCGATCCTCGACTTTGGCGATGTCATTTGCAAAATAGTCTCCAACACTCTACTCAACAAATTGGATGCAGTCTATCACAGTGCCATCCATTTTGTCACCAAAGGCCCATATACTACCCACCACAGAGACCTGTACTCTCTCGTTGGCTGGCCCTCGCTTCATACTCGTCCCCAAACACACTGGCTCCAGGTCATCTACAAGTCTTTGCTAGGCAAAGCTCCACCTTATCTCAGCTCACTGGTCACCATAGCAGCACCCACCCGTAGCACGCACTCCAGCAGGTATATCTCACTGGTCACCATAGCAGCACCCACCCGTAGCACGCACTCTAGCAGGTATATCTCACTGGTCACCATAGCAGCACCCACCCGTAGCACGCACTCCAGCAGGTATATCTCACTGGTCACCATCGCAGCACCCACCTGTAGCACGCACTCCAGCAGGTATATCTCACTGGTCACCATAGCAGCACCCACCCGTAGCACGCACTCAAATCAAATCAAATCAAATCACATTTATTTATATAGCCCTTCGTACCTCAGCTGATATCTCAAAGTGCTGTACAGAAACCCAGCCTAAAACCCCAATCAGCAAGCAATGCAGGTGTAGAGGCTAGGAAAAACTCCTTAGAAAGGCCAAAACCTAGGAAGAAACCTAGAGAGGAACCAGGCTATGTGGGGTGGCCAGTCCTCTTCTGGCTGTGCCGGGTGGAGATTATAACAGAACATGGTCAAGATGTTCAAATGTTCATAAATGACCAGCATGGTCCAATAATAATAAGGCAGAACAGTTGAAACTGGAGCAGCAGCACGGTCAGGTGGACTGGGGACAGCAAGGAGTCATCATTTCAGGTAGTCCTGGGGCATGGTCCTAGGGCTCAGGTCCTCCGAGAGAGAGAAAGAAAGAGAGAATTAGAGAGAGCATATGTGGGGTGGCCAGTCCTCTTCTGGCTGTGCCGGGTGGAGATTATAACAGAACATGGCCAAGATGTTCAAATGTTCATAAATGACCAGCATGGTCCAATAATAATAAGGCAGAACAGTTGAAACTGGAGCAGCAGCACGGCCAGGTGGACCAATTTGTAAGTCGCTCTGGATAAGAGCGTCTGCTAAATGACTTAAATGTAAATGTAAATGGACTGGGGACAGCAAGGAGTCATCATGTCAGGTAGTCCTGGGGCATGGTCCTAGGGCTCAGGTCCTCCGAGAGAGAGAAAGAAAGAGAGAAGGAGAGAATTAAAGAACGCACACTTCGATTCACACAGGACACCGAATAGGACAGGAGAAGTACTCCAGATATAACAAACTGACCCTAGCCCCCCGACACATAAACTACTGCAGCATAAATACTGGAGGCTGAGACAGGAGGGGTCAGGAGACACTGTGGCCCCATCCGAGGACACCCCCGGACAGGGCCAAACAGGAAGGATATAACCCCACCCACTTTGCCAAAGCACAGCCCCCACACCACTAGAGGGATATCTTCAACCACCAACTTACCATCCTGAGACAAGGCTGAGTATAGCCCACAAAGATCTCCGCCATGGCACAACCCAAGGGGGGTATCAACCCAGACAGGATGACCACATCAGTGAATCAACCCACTCAGGTGACGCACCCCTTCCAGGGACGACATGAAAGAGCCCCAGTAAGCCAGTGACTCAGCCCCTGTAATAGGGTTAGAGGCAGAGAATCCCAGTGGAAAGAGGGGAACCGGCCAGGCAGAGACAGCAAGGGCGGTTCGTTGCTCCAGAGCCTTTCCGTTCACCTTCCCACTCCTGGGCCAGACTACACTCAATCATATGACCCACTGAAGAGATAAGTCTTCAGTAAAGACTTAAAGGTTGAGACTGAGTTTGCGTCTCTCACATGGGTAGGCAGACCGTTCCATAAAAATGGAGCTCTATAGGAGAAAGCCCTGCCTCCAGCTGTTTGCTTAGAAATTCTAGGGACAATTAGGAGGCCTTCGTCTTGTGACGTGTAGGTATGTACGGCAGGACCAAATCAGAGAGATAGGTAGGAGCAAGCCCATGTAATGCTTTGTAGGTTAGCAGTAAAACCTTGAAATCAGCCCTTGCTTTGACAGGAAGCCAGTGTAGGGAGGCTAGCACTGGAGTAATATGATCAAATATTTTGGTTCTAGTCACGATTCTAGCAGCCGTATTTAGCACTAACTGAAGTTTATTTAGTGCTTTATCCGGGTAGCTGGAAAGTAGAGCATTGCGGTAGTCTAACCTAGAAGTGACTAAAGCATGGATTAATTTTTCTGCATCATTTTTGGACAGAAAGTTTCTGATTTTTGCAATGTTACGTAGATGGAAAAAAGCTGTCCTTGAAATGGTCTTGATATGTTCTTCAAAAGAGAGATCAGGGTCCAGAGTAACGCAGAGGTCCTTCACAGTTTTATTTGAGACGACTGTACAACCATTAAGATTAATTGTCAGATTCAACAGAAGATCTCTTTGTTTCTTGGGACCTAGAACAAGCATCTCTGTTTTGTCCGAATTTAAAAGTAGAAAGTTTGCAGCTTGGGGCTTCACCATGTTTCATTGAAATGTACAGCTGTGTGTCATCTGCATAGCAGTGAAAGTTAACATTATGTTTTCGAATGACATCCCCAAGAGGTAAAATATATAGTGAAAACTATAGTGGTCCTAAAACGGAACCTTGAGGAACACCGAAATGTACAGTTGATTTGTCAGAGGACAAACCATTCACAGAGACAAACTATGAGACAAACACTCCAGCAGGTATATCTCACTGGTCACCATAGCAGCACCCACTAGTAGCACGCACTCCAGCAGATATATCTCACTGGTCACCATAGCAGCACCCACCCGTAGCACGCACTCCAGCAGGTATATCTCACTGGTCACCATAGCAGCACCCACCCGTAGCACGCACTCCAGCAGGTATATCTCACTGGTCACCATAGCAGCACCCACCCGTAGCACGCACTCCAGCAGGTATATCTCACTGGTCACCATAGCAGCACCCACCCGTAGCATGCGCTCCAGCAGTTATATCTCACTGGTCATCCCCAAAGCCTATTCCTCCTTTGGCAGCCTGTCCTTCCAGTTCTCTGCTGCCAATGATTGGAACGAACTGCAAAAATCCCTGAAGCTGGAGACATATCTCCCTCACTAGCTTTAAGCACCAGCTGTCAGAGCAGCTCACAGATCACTGCACCTGTACATAGCCCACCTGTAAATAGCCCATCCAACTACCTCCTCCTCATACTGTATTTATTTATTTATCTTGCTCCTTTGCACCCCAGTATTTCTACTTGCACATTCATCTTCTGCACATCTATCACTCCAGTGTTTAATTGCTATATTGTAATTACTTTGCCACCATGGCCTATTTATTGCCTTACCTCCCTTATCTTACCTCATTTGCACACACTGTATATAGACTTTTTTCTACTATATTATTGACTGTATGTTTGTTTATTCCATGTGTTACACTGTGTTGTTGTATGTGTCAAACTGTCAAACTGTTCCCCATGTGTGCAACGTCTCTAAGTGCCTCTAGTCTACTGCTCAATGCCACTACTCAAATGCGATGATATGCATGCAACATTTTATTATAAAGGTGTTTTTTTTCATCATGCGTTCCGGTACCTCAGAGCTTCCCAGGTCACCACCCTCTCTTGCTTACTTTTTGTTCCTGCACCTCCCAATTTACAAATGAAGCACTGGGCCTGTCACACATGAAACACGTGCAGACTGGGGGCCATTTTGTAGCCTGCCATCTGGTTGAATGTGAGCCCAAACTTGTACTTCCAACAAGGGTATGTGTAACAGAAGTGAATTCACATGTAATGCTGTTGAAGCAGTCACTATACTATGACAATAGGCTACTGTAAATAGAGGCATATAACTTAACAAAGCCTAAACAAACACTATATCCTGTTTAAACTCCCACCAGACAAGACATGATTACATTAAATCTGTTGAGGTCATGAGAGGCTGAAACTAGCAACATCCAGAGGACAGAACTTCACTCCCTACTCTCACCAATCATTAGATTAGTTGCCTAAAGGAAGGCTGGCAACACTCATAATCAATGGTGATAGCAGCAGGCTACCCAGCCCTGCTCTTGAAAAATAAAAACACATTGACTGATAGTGTTTTTGCCTGGAGCGACTGATAAGGACAGATTGTGCCATTCAAAATGTACATGTTCAGACACCACCCAAATGAATGCCTGTTCTATTGTATTGTGTGTGATCTAGTTCAAAGAACCTTGCAGAGAAGCAGCAGTTCTTCCAGGACCTTTGGACTTGTTGTTTTGTATTTTTGCTTATATCTTCTCTATTATATAGGCCCAGGCCATAATATTTCCTATTCAGTCTACTCTCCTTCATCAACCTCCTACATTAATCTGGGCTTGTCCCTTGATGTCATTGTGATGATGACGTAAGTGTGATGGAGACTGAATTCTACTCAGAACCAAATATAGGCTCTGCGCCATCTGGGCCTACTGTTCGCTTTTAGAGATGATCTTCCTATTCCTTTCCTAGTTTGGTCTTCATTATGACACGTTTGACAATCGAGTGATTCATAAGGTTTTGTGAATTAGCTTTGCGCCATCTGGTGGTGAATGCAAACTCATTCCTCTGCCTTCCAGATCCAGGCAGTAGTTTTCCACTCAGACACAAACTGAGCCTTTTGTTGGATTCTCAAGATTCCAGCTTTATCTTTTAGATTGAAGACACAAAATGCCCTTGGCTATCAGATATTGATCACTGGGTGTCTAAATAGACAGATAGGCCCAGATAATTCAATAATTACGGTTTTTTTCTCCTCCCTTTTATTTAATTGGATTGTTGTGCCAAGATATCACATTAAAAAAGCTGATTATAAGACACAAATAAACCTGCTGACGGATCTGGTATGGCTGCTGCCAATGTTGGCTTCATGAATAATCATCACTTTTCCAGCATATAAACCACACAGGTTTGTTCTGGGCTACTGCAGCCATCTTGGGTTTTGTTCTGATGTAATATTTTGAATGCCACTGATGAGTCATGTTACAGCTCGTCCACCTATTTTTGTTAAAGGACAATTAAACTGGTTTGTTCTCCCACACAGTTCTCATCTAGCTCTTCTGCAAATGTGTAGTTATATTGTTTCAAATGTGGGTGAGAGTCCTTGGTTGGTAGGCTACACAATCAAAGACGTGTGACACAATATCCGAAATCAGTCAAATCCAACTTCAGCAATGCAGTATAAGAGAAGTAGACCCGGTAGAATGAACGAGTGACTTCCAGTTTCATCCGGTTTGTAAGGACTGTTCACATCTAGCTCTGTATTCATCCGAGCACCAAATGCTTTGACGTCAGCTGTTGTTATTTGAAAATGTCGAATGACTGACTCACTCTTCCAACTGCAGCGTCTGTGACCAACGAAATGAGTAGACTTTATAATAAAGAATGGCAGTATGTACAGTACTGTATTATGGTTGGCAAGTTTGAAACTGTTTATATAAATAGGTTGGTTCATGGATGAGATGAAAGCAAAGTGCACATTTTGATGGGCTCCCATAGTTACTTTCTTCCGAACCCCTTTTTTCCTTACCATAAATCAAAATTAATAGGTTTGTAAGCTTATGTTTCACGGTAAAGTAACACAGTGTAAGTAAAAGTACGTAGTCATTTCATAAAGGCTCGACAAAGTTGGACCTATTTCGTAGAATCACTAGGTCGGAGGTATTCGCATTGTGACGTTAGCCGCATCACAACTAGACTATAAATTCAGTCAGCAAACCACCCCTTCTAAACACTGCGTTGATGCTCTCTGGTCGTTGTGATTTTATTAGAATTTTCAGAATCGCGTATTTTGCTTATTTTATTTGAGTAGTGCGTAATGATATGGTTAACTGTAGTAGTACAGGTTTAATAGCAGCAGTGTAGTGTGAAACTAGGTGAAGTTGACCAGATAATATAGCTATGCTACTGTAGCTAACGTTAGCTGTTGAGTTGTCATTTGACGCCTAGATTTGTTACTATCTATATCTATCGCTTTCTAGCGACGGATCGTACATGATTTTGTATTTGTTTAAAAACAAAGAAGGTGACGTTAAGTCATAGCAACTCGCTAGCTAAGGACATTTTTTAATTCTGACGTGTCAGTTGACAAAAGTCAAGATGGTGGCCACAAAAACGAGATTAACGTTCGGTGGCAGGGTCTTGTTTTTAGCAGCGGAGGTTACCTAATATACCTCAGAAGTATGCTTAGTTCAACTGAACTGGCATCGGCATTAATTCTAAGCTAAGTAACAGCGAAATTTTTAGTAAAATTGTTTGCCAAACAAAATACTGGTCTTGTGGCGCACTTGTAGGCCCGATTCAAAATGGCGATTAGGGAGAAACGGATGTCCTGGCGATTCGGTGCAGTTATCTGAAGATCAAGCTACGAATGTCATTTTCGAAGATCAGAAAATAATCAGGTTGTATAAGAAGCGTTATCGAAAGAACCAAGTTACAATTCAATACAACCTGATACAATTCAATTAAGTTCCCATTTATCTGAGGCAGTATAGTTACTTCAATGTGTCTATTTGATCTTTTTCCTCAAATGAACAATACGTTACAAGAAAATAATCATATGAAGCCTTGTGAATACGAAGCTAAATATGCACGTTGCTAGACGGTCTTGTGAAGAATTGTGACGTCATACGAATAGCCAGCTAAATATTTGAATAGTGGGCGGTGGTCTCAGGCAGTTAAGCTAACTTCAAGTGGTGTTGCAAGTTGATCACATATCGGGAAGAAATACATTTTATACCGAATAAGATTCAGCAATAGGAGTTAGGTGAATATCAGATGCATTTTCACGTTTTTGTTATATTAAGCCTAAAATTACGAATACGTGGACCTGCTGATAGTTGATTACATGTAAGGACAATCGTAGAAAGTTAATGTAGGAAGCAAGTTTCAAGACTAATACCTTGTGAAAAGATATGATGCCTTTGAGAACAGCCAACAACAAATTGAAGAATCGAAGTTGGGTGATGGTCCCATTTATCAGATGTGTTTTAGCAACTTCAAGACGTTTTTGTTTTTACTTTACTTGAAGAACAAGTTCTGATAGTTGTCTGCTTGTCAGAAAAAAAATCTGTATAGGTAACACAACACGTGAGAGAAAAAAGCTAGTAAACTTGAACGATATGAAACGTGAAGCCTTATTCATTTGAATAGCAAGCAAAGTATTGGAAGAGAATTTGGCCTGACGGTACCTGTATCAGTCATTTGAGCTACTTCAAGAATTAACCACGTTTTTAAACCTAAAATGTCAGATGTGCTGCTGATTAAGTATCCAAGTGAAGTGGTCGCCTAAAGAGCACGTGCTGTAATTACTGGAATCGCAGGCTCAAATGTGACCTTGTGTTGTCACGCCTCAGATGTTTTTTTTACTTTTTCAAAACACAATTGGCTCTAGTGAAGAAAAGAAGGCTTTTTTTTCTGAGAATGGACTGAGTTTGAGTTGTGAGGGGAAGGACTTAGCTAGTTAGCAGTGTGTAAGGAAGGACTATTTCAGGAGCAGAGGGAGGAACCAGGCCACGGGCAAACTGGGAGGACCAGCGGGGAGCGAGGCAGGATCGAGGGAGGAGCAGATGGGAGCCAGTCGTGGGAAGCAGCCGGGTGTTCATCAGAGGGAGCGAGCCAGATGGCAGGGTAGCGAGCCTTGCAGTGAGCCGAGCGCGGAGAAGTTCCAGGTCGACTGTTGCCCTAAGCCAGCCAGTGGGTCCCAGCAGCAATGAGGCAGACGTGTTAAAGAGCATACGTGTAAAAGGGTCAACTAGCTTCGCCAGTCACAGGAAAAGTGTTTGGTTTGTATGATGGGCAGTGGTAACATTTAATGAGGCCAAGAGTCTTAATTTAAAAGTCACTTTTTAAATCTGTCAAGAACAGTTGCTCGCGAAGTTTTGTTTCTTCCTATTTCAGGTAATGGTGTGGTAAAGCGTTTATTTTCCTGGTTTCCCTTTCCTGTGTGCTGAGTGTCTGCTGTGATGAGTCCCCCGTGGCCTTCTTGGTAGTGGGCTGGTGAGAGGAGGACCGTCTTAAAAGGATTTCACCCTACATCTGCAGCACAGATGTAGTGCCCCCGGGGCGGAGGAGTTTCTCCTGTCATTGAGTTCAATAGGTCTACCCCCCAAGATGCGGTCTACATGGGAGTGTGTTGAGTGGGAGGTCTTCTGTACGTCCGTACCGCAACGCCCCTTTGGTGCTGAGCAGCTACATCTGCTGGTTAAAGTGAGCAGTGAGTTTAAATGCATGATCTGATCACATGCGGAGTAACTATTCCCCTAGCTAAATATTGATATCAAATTTACATTTGCCTTCATATTGGTAATTACGGGATTATCCCTGAATTTCTATCTAGTCTCGTATTATTGGTCCAACTGTAGTGCCTTTGTGGATGGGGGGGGACAATTTCCGAGTTCTTCTTTTCACAGGCTCGCCCCTTAAAGCAAAGCTGACCGTCCAAGGGAGTCCCTCTTTAGTACTACCCACCACATTAATCAAAAAGAGTTGGGGACATCGCGTAAATGATAGTTCTAGGATGGATCAAGTGACCCCTCCGGCGTTAAAGTGATGTAGGAAGGTATTTTGTGCTAGTTTTCTGTAGTGAGTTGATCACATTTGAATATGTACTACCATACTTATGTTAAGTGTTTTTCTTCAATGCATTTGAACTGGGCAGCCATATTTGGGTTGTGGGGGGGAGGGGGGTTGTTAATCCAAATTTCTTCCTAGAATTCTTTCACACAGCTTCGTGTAAAGCAGCATTTAAAGATCCAAATGGCTAGCATTGAGGTTTGGGGAGCAAGGAATCAACCGGGTGGTCCACATCTTTCGGGTGTCCGTTTCGCATTGTGGTGTAGAGATTCCTCGGTGTCTACAAGGGTGTAGCAAGTGGCGGGCCACGTTTTGGGAAGTCGACTCGTATTCTCCCAGGGAGTGTGGTAATGGTCACCTTTAGATTGACACATTTCTATGTCATGGAGTATAAAGTTGCATTTGGGGTCTCTGGGGTCAGGGGACTGCTTAATTGTGACTTTTCCAGATTATTATGTGACCCAACCGTTCAATGAAAGAACAACTAGAGGTCCACGTCTACCCCCGTGTGTCTTAAGGAGAAACGGTGACGCAGAGGCCAGTGGTATTTTAACGTTTTTTTGTGTGGAAAGTTAATGATTTGGGATTTCCAAATTTGGTTTTGATATTTTCATTGTATATTAGCAACTGTTAATACAATTTGATACTGTAATTGTGGTGTCTTGGTTGGTTACTGTTTGGGTATGTCTGTGTGGGTGGGAATGGTGGAAGGCTTGTTTTCCCTTCTGCATTTTCCAGTGTGCTGTGTCCTGCATTTTCAATACTCAAGACCAACAGGAACACCCCCTAACTCATTGTATGTAAACGTTTTCAATCGCTTCAAAACGCCTCGCAAGGTCTCAAGTAAGGTCACTTACAAATGTGTTCACATTTCCCTTTTTAATATTTCATAACATTTGGCAACACATAAATTGCACTCCCTTTGCAAATTAGGTAATGTTTTGTATTGATTCAACAGAGCTATCTGTAAAGGATTCATAATTGGTAATAAATGCATAGCTTATTGTGATTGAAGACATTTTGTTATGCATTTGTTATTTGGGGGAATCTTGTCTGGGGGGGGGCTTTTCTTGTGCTTTTTCAGGTGTCTTAGCTTGGTGCTTTTAGAGCACGGAAGTGACCTGGGCTTGATGGCAGCTCTTACATGGTGGAAAGTGAAGGTTTCAGATAAGTTCAATCCAGCTCATATCTGTCTGATCATGGGTAAAGTCAAGATGTGGGACATGGCTGTCTGAATGGGCCTTATTCTGGCCTCAGTTGCTTATTCTTGAATAGAGAAGCATCTACCTAGCAATGCAACTGCTCAGCACTACTTGTGGTATGTAGAAGTTGCGCTGCTGTGCTTTCCCTATGGGTGCAAATCTCTTCTGTTCCAACAGGAAGATTTGGTGGAAACCCTTCATTTTATGTAAACTATAAAGCATACTTTGGGTATGGGTAACGTGTGTTCTGGTGAGGGTGGGTATAGGGGTGTTGGCTGTTTGCTTTTGATCTTGCAGAATTGCAAAAGCCCTACCGGAGAATGCCATCTACCAGTGACGTGACCACAGGAATCGCACCGTCCTTTGATCTCGTCTCAACACAGGCAGGACAGTTTGAGCACGTTTGTTACATTTAAGACCATTTCTAGCTTTACCTATTAGATCACCTCAGCTACCAGCTCTTGTGCAACTGTTCAAGGACACAGGCAGTCTTGTATCATGGTAGCTTTTCAACTGTATAGCATTTGGTTTAATGATCTTGCAGCAGTCGCGCAACTGTGTGACAGCTTTCCCAAATGAAGGTAGCTGAGGAACACTGCGCAACTGTGCAGCTGTAATTTGGACTGAATGCAGCGCAAATGTGTTGCTTTTGGATTGGTATTTGTTGGGCTTGGGAGGGGGATTATGCACTTTTTCTCTACAGAAGTCAGTGAGCCTGGCGCAAGCACGTATGATGTCTTCTAACCTGGAACATGTGGGAAGGTGTTTACCTCTCACTCTTCATTTAGTAAGACCCCTGTCATATTTTTGTTTGATTCAATGGACATCTTCAACTGGATTTCTGTTAATTTCCATTAATGACCATAGTCAGGAAATGCTTTTAGCTGCATATACCTCAACCCCTTTGGCCTAGAGCCTTAAAGCTTTGCATCTTTAACTAAGTTAAGAAACGTCATGTAGGTGTTGATTGCTGTGGTGGGAGAATGTTTGTCGACACCTCTTCGTTTCAGATCATTCTCTCGTTTCACTGTCCACTACGATTGCGCCTCCTGCATCTATCAGCCGCCGGGAACTGTCCGCAAATGAGTGTGTCCCCTGATTGAAGTACCTACCATCTCTCCCTCTATTGGCTTGAGCTTAAAGTCCTCCCCGCCCGACGTTCTTCAGTCTCTTCTCCCTCTGTGCTGTTTGTTCCTTTCCTTTCCCCCTTTTGGTTTCTCAGGTGACTATTTCTCAATCTGAAGTACAATGGTCTTGAATTGGCATCTGTGATCCGCCCCGTAATGGAACACTGAGAACCAAGTCACTTTCAGATGAAGAGCCACAAGCTTGTCTTGCTGCTAATTGAGCATCTCTACAGTTTCTTGTTTACAAAGTTAAGTCATTTTGGTTCCCTTTTTACTTTGAACTCACCATGGCTGTGTAATTCAACCCTTTGTCTGCATGCACAATAGCTCTACATAACATAAAGATAAATAACCCAAATGTTCCTTGTAGCTATTGCGTAAAATGGGCACATTCCAGTAGTCTGGGTGGACGCAGGGAGGGTTGGGGGGGGCAACACTTTTTCTTTCTTCCTTTCAGATATCTCTTGAGTCAACTTCTGTTTCTACGGTGCACTGGGACAGCTCACAACTGCAGAGTCACAGGAAGTCGGTCTGTCTTGATTTGATCCAGTTCTAGGAAGTTGTCAGTGTGGAAAAACTGTCTGGGTGCGGTTTGTACTGTTTCGGTGGGTCACAGCAAATGACCAAGGTTTTCAATTTCAGAGAATATCAGGTTCTGCGTTGAGGGGTGGGGGGGTGTGTGTAATTGTCTCTTTTCTTATTACAGCTTGAAATTTAAGAGCTTGATCCTCGCAAGTTTGACTAACTTCTGAATCCGGACGAGTGTCGGTAATCTAGTTTCATGTATCATGGCTGAAACTTAGTAATGTTGTGGAATATTTATTGTGGCATTTAGTGTACCAATGCAGTCTCTTTTTGGGATGGGGGGGGGCGACTTATTTTCCTCTAGTTTCAGGCACGCAACGATGCTAAAGTCCTCTGGTTCGTGTAGAGCAGCAGGTAGTAAGGGTTTTTCTTTTCCTGGGAGAACAAACCATTTGGTTTTTGTTCCTCCAGGTTTTGCTTTTTGTCCTTCAACAAAAAAAAAGCAAAAGACTCCGGTGGTGGCACTCCTGATATTCCTCAGGATGGGGTTCAATTCCCTGCGAAGTCTTTGCTTTTTCAACCTGCTGCTGAGTCAGGGAATAGTTAAACAGGATAACCTAGGTACTTTAATAAGTTCTAATGAGATTGCAATTTAAAGTATTGAATAAAGTCTGTTTATAGATGGGTTAGCTGACAACGTCACAATGTGTGCATGCTTCAATGGGGCCGAAGTTGTGATTCTGGATGGCCAGGCGCTACTGACAAACTGCCATGTCTGAATCATGGGGGGGATTTGTTTCTTCTTGATACCACATCTTGTTTTGACTGATGTGATGTCAATGCTAATATGACAAATTTGCTTGCTTACCCCTGTAACAATGTATTTGAGACTAGTGCAAATGTAATTGTTTACAATTAACATTGGAGACTAAATATTTCCGACGTCAACAATATAAGCCAACCTAGTCTGGTTTGTTACGTTGCTGAGAAACCAACCTGTCTTGAGGTTGTTAATAGGGTCTGAAAATCCTGTCAGTTGTGGAATTTTAAATGGATGTCTTCCAGTTTTGGGGAAGTTGTGGAAATTAAGTTCATTAATAAGTGTAATTTTAGGCTTTTGTTCAAATAAATCAACATATCGGGCAGGATCAGAATGCCACTTGAACGCGTCTGTGTTTGCTGCATTACCTGCATGTGTGCGAGACGAGTGGGCCGTTGCTCAAGGAGAGGAAGACAGCCGGACCTTGCAGTAACAGATAGGCCTAGCCTGTAAAATGACTATGTAGCCAATTCAGAACATGTATTGTTAACTGTTTAGCTATTATGTATTAGTGTTCGTGTCATGTCCAAAAAACTGTTCCATTGACACTCAAATAAGGCAATATGAAGTTAAATAACTTTTTTAATTAATCGTTTAAACAATTTTTTGATGAATCAATGATTGACTTTGCCATTGTATTTGAGATTTGGTTCAATTTCGGTGATGTGAATAAAAATATAAACTCTGTAGATACTTCCAGTTTATTTGGACATTTTGTGTATGGGACTACAACTCAATAGCCTGCAAAGTAAGCACTTCTACGGTAGCTAAGTTAACTGGAAAAGGTACGTTTCCAGACTTAGCATTTGCTTCAGCTGCATATTTAAGGCCAAAGGGCGTGTAGTATATGGCCAAAATACCACAGCTAAGGGCTGTTAAGCACTATGTAATGCAACACCGTTAGCTGTGGTATATTGGCCATATACCACAACCCCACCGTGCCTTATTGCTATTATAAACTGTAACAATGTAATTAGAAGTAGAAATAAATGTCATAACTGGCTGACAGCAGTTGTATTTTAAAATGTATACCAATCAGTGTTCAGGGCTCAAATCACATAGTCCATAAATATTTATTTATAACCAGTTGATCTTTGAAATAAAAAAATTCTAAATGCAACTTGTTTACAATGTTATACATCAAAGGTGGTCACATAGGGCTGTGGGTGTAATGATATTTTGTCAGCTGGTTAATGTCATGCAAAAGACTACCGGTCTGATAGTAATTGACCGTTAACATGTTTAGCATCTCCAGGCCTCCACACATGCGAGCCTTTGGAACATCTACATTTTATAAAAGTCGACTAAATCAATTTAATATGCACATCACAATAAATCCATAGATATTTATGCATGTCTAAACCACATGAACAAATTGAGTTGGCCTACTGTATGTTCTGGCCATGCCACTGGCTGTACTTTTAACTAGGCGAGTCAGTTGTGAACAGTCGGGTGGGCTTGTTCATTTAACAGACAATATATTCTGTCCTGTACTATTTTAATAATAAAATATACATGCAACAATTTAAAAGCTTTTACTGAGTTAATAACAAAAATCAGGTAATTAGGCCCTTAGGGGATTTCACATGACTGGGAATACAGATATGCATCTTAGTCACAGATGCCTTAATGGTAGGTGTGTGGATCAGAGAATCAGGTCTGTTGTGACCACCATTTGCCTCATGCACAGGTCCTTTGCATCAAGTTGATTAGGCTGATTGTGGAATGTCTCTTCAATGACAGTGCGAAGTTGCTGGATATTAGCGGGAACTGGAACACGCTGTTGTACACGTCAATCCAGAGAATCCCAAACATGCTTAATGAGTGACATGTCTGAGTGTGCAGGCCATGAAGAACTGGGACATTTACAGCTTCCAGGAATTGTGACACGGGCCTGTGCATTATGTGATGGCGGTGGATGAGTGGCATGACAATGGGCCTCATCACGGTATCATTGTGCATTCATCTTAACATCGCTAAAATGCAATTGTCGGTAGTTTATGCTTGCTCATACCATAACCCCACTGCCACCATGGGGCACTTTGTTCACAACGTTGGCATTCGCAAACCGCTCGCCCAAATGACACCATACACACTTGGGGGTGACCAGTGAGAGATACCTGCTGCAGTGCGTGCTACGGGTGGGTGCTGCTATGGTGTCCAGTGAGCTAAGGCGGGGCTTTACCTAGCAGAGACTTGTAGATGACCTGGAGCCAGTGGGTTTGGTGACGAGTATGAAGCGAGGGCCAGCCAACAAGAGCGTACAGGTCGCAGGGGTGGGTGGTATATGGGGCTTTGGTGACAAAATGGATGGCACTGATAGACTGCATCCAATTTGTTGAGTAGAGTGTTGGAGGCTATTTTGTAAATGACATTGCCAAAGTCGAGGATAAGTAGGATGGTCAGTTTTACGAAGGTATGTTTGGCAGCATGAGTGAAAGATGCTTTGTGGCAAAATAGGAAGCCAATTTAACTTTGGATTGGAGATGCTTAATGTGAGTCTGGAAGGGGAGTTTACAGTCTAACCAGACACCTAGGTATTTGTAGTTGTCCACATATTCTAAGTCAGAACTGTCCAGAGTAGTGATGCTGGGCGGGCAGCGATCGGTTGAAGAGCATGCATTTCGTTTTACTTGCATTGAAGAGCAGTTGGAGGCCACGGAAGGAGAGTTGTATGGCATTGAAGCTCGCCTGGAAGTTAAGTGTCCAAAGAAGGGTCAGGTGTACAGTATACAGAATGGTCATTTGCGTAGAGGTGGATCGGAGAATCACCAGCAGCAAGAGCGACGTCATTGATGTATACAGTGAAGAGAGCCGACCCGAGACACATTGTCTGCAATTGAGGCCGGTTGGACATACTGTCAATTCTCTAAAATAACTTTGAAGGTGGTTTATGGTAGAGAAATTAACTTTCAATTTCCTGACAACTGCTCTGGTGGACATTCCTGGCAACGGCTCTGGTGGACATTCCTGGCAACGGCTCTGGTGGACATATCTGCATTTCAGCATGCCAATTGCAAGCTCCCTCAACTTGAGACATTTTGTGACATTGTGTTGTGAAAACTGCACATTTTAGTGGCCTTTTATTGTCCCCAGCTCAAGGTGTACCTGTAAGGATCATGAATTTTAGTGGCCTTTTATTGTCCCCAGCTCAAGGTGTACCTGTAAGGATCATGCATTTTAGTGGCCTTTTATTGTCCCCAGCTCAAGGTGTACCTGTAAGGATCATGCATTTTAGTGGCCTTTTATTGTCCCCAGCTCAAGGTGTACCTGTAAGGATCATGCATTTTAGTCATATTGATATGCCACCTGTCAGGTGGATGGATTATCTTGGCAAAGGAGAAATGCACACTAACATGGATGTAAACTAATTTGTGCTCAAAATTGTAGAGCAGCTTTGTGTGTATTGAAAGTTTATGGGATCTTATATTTCATGTTGCGTTTTATATTTTTGTTCAGTGTGTTATCTTTATTTAAAGAAGAATATTATTGAATTTAGTAGAATTAAATGGAAAGGATATTTTTTCCCCCATTCCTGAGGTGAATGCGTATATGAAGTGTGAAAGTGATCATTTGAAACAGATCCTATTAGGCTACACTGGAGTTTTTCTTGCCACTTCAGTTGTGAGTGATAAACCTTAATGTCTTAAACTTAAAACATATGAGCTGCATTGATTTGAAAGTCGCAATTAAAACTAGCACTCTGTTCCTTTGCGTCAGGCTGCACATGCTGTTCTCAAGTGATCGTATTTTCACACGTCACACTATTCTAAATTAAATATGGTCTTTACTAATAAGTACATTTAGTTTTAATTTAGTAGCCAATTATCAAATGGGCAGGAATGGGGGCAAAAAGACGTGTCATCCGTAGCCCATGCACTCGAATAGTGACTCTGGGGGCTGCTTTCCCACCTGTTTCAAATCAAAGTTTATTTGTCATATACACACGTTATTGCGGGTGTAGTGAAATGCTTGTTTCTAGTGCCAACAGTGCAGTAGTATCAAACAATACACCCAACCTGAAAGAATGGAATTAATTAATATAATTATTAGGACGAGCAATGTTGGAGTGACTGACTAGAATACAGTGTGTATATATACATGTGAAATTTAATAAACCAAAAAATGTAAGCATTAATGAAGTGACTAGTGTTCCCTTGTTAAAGTGGCCAGTGATATGAAGTCTATGTATATGGGGCAACAGCCTCTAATGTACAGGGTTACTTAACCGGGTGGAAGCTGCTAAGTGATGGCTATTTAAGTCTGATGGCCTTGTTTGGTTTTTCAATTATGCCAGTAGGCTACTCTGGTTATTTCACTCACTCAGACCCTGTTTGAGGAGAATGCAGCCTCTCGCTGCGCAACGAGTGATATTCTGCTCAAATTCTGTATGCCATGGTCTCTCCAACACTGTTCCAGCATGAAACCGGGTTGGAGCGAGCGGTCGCATTCGCACTTCGGCTCGCAGGTAGTATAACTTTACATTACATTTCATTACATTTCACTATAGCACAACGGTTTGATTTGTCTAATCTTAGCAATTTCTTCTTAGCTAGCTACATAGCCGTCTTTGTATCAAAGATAATTGCGTAATTATCGTATTTCGTCGTCCTAACGTAGTCTACACTGCTATCTGCCCAGCAGCTAGCCAGCTAGATAACGTCCACCGTCTACCGAATAGCAGCACTGTAAAAACTATTACACTCAACTGAACGACTTGATTAGTGTAGTGTTAGTTAGCTACATAGTTGTCTTTGCTGTCTTCGTATACAAGATAATTGTGTAGTTTAGAGTGTGTAGTCTTAGAGTGACTATCTTAATTTACCGAGGTTAGCTAGCCAGCTATTTGTCGTCCTTAACGTAGGAGACACTGCTAGCTAGCCAACAGCTAGCCAACGTCTACCGAATAGAACTTCCTCACTCAACAACCCGGTCGCATTCCGCTTCGCTTCACAGGTAGTATCACATTTTCATTTCATTTCATTACAGTACAACGGTTTGATTTGTTTGATCGTAGCTAGCTACATAGCTAGTTACATAGCCGTCTTGGTATCAAAGATAATTGTGTAGTCTAGAGCGATTTTCTAGGTTAGCTAGCCAGCTATTGTCGTTCTTTTAACGCAACGTAACGTAATCAACACTGCTAGCTAGCCAGCTAGCCCCCGAATAGCAGCACTGTAGAAACTATCACACTCAACGGAACGACTTGATTAGTGTAGTGTCAACAACGCAGCCACTGCCAGCTAGCCTACAAAGTCAACAATGCAGCCACTGCCAGCTAGCCTACTTCAGCAGTACTGTATCATTTTAATCATTTTAGTCAATAAGATTCTTGCTACGTAAGCTTAACTTTCTGAACATTCGAGACGTGTAGTCCACTTGTCATTCCAATCTCCCTTGCATTAGCGTAGCCTCTTCTGTAGCCTGTCAACTATGTGTCTGTCTATCCCTGTTCTCTCCTCTCTGCACAGACCATACAAACGCTCCACACCGCGTGGCCGCGCCACCCTAATCTGGTGGTCCCAGCGCGCACGACCCACGTGGAGTTCCAGGTCTCCGGTAGCCTCTGGAACTGCCGATCTGCGGCCAACAAGGCAGAGTTCATCTCAGCCTATGCCTCCCTCCAGTCCCTCGACTTCTTGGCACTGACGGAAACATGGATCACCACAGATAACACTGCTACTCCTACTGCTCTCTCTTCGTCCGCCCACGTGTTCTCGCACACCCCGAGAGCTTCTGGTCAGCGGGGTGGTGGCACCGGGATCCTCATCTCTCCCAAGTGGTCATTCTCTCTTTCTCCCCTTACCCATCTGTCTATCGCCTCCTTTGAATTCCATGCTGTCACAGTTACCAGCCCTTTCAAGCTTAACATCCTTATCATTTATCGCCCTCCAGGTTCCCTCGGAGAGTTCATCAATGAGCTTGATGCCTTGATAAGCTCCTTTCCTGAGGACGGCTCACCTCTCACAGTTCTGGGCGACTTTAACCTCCCCACGTCTACCTTTGACTCATTCCTCTCTGCCTCCTTCTTTCCACTCCTCTCCTCTTTTGACCTCACCCTCTCACCTTCCCCCCTACTCACAAGGCAGGCAATACGCTCGACCTCATCTTTACTAGATGCTGTTCTTCCACTAACCTCATTGCAACTCCCCTCCAAGTCTCCGACCACTACCTTGTATCCTTTTCCCTCTCGCTCTCATCCAACACTTCCCACACTGCCCCTACTCGGATGGTATTGCGCCGTCCCAACCTTCGCTCTCTCTCCCCGCTACTCTCTCCTCTTCCATCCTATCATCTCTTCCCTCTGCTCAAACCTTCTCCAACCTATCTCCTGATTCTGCCTCCTCAACCCTCCTCTCCTCCCTTTCTGCATCCTTTGACTCTCTATGTCCCCTATCCTCCAGGCCGGCTCGGTCCTCCCCTCCCGCTCCGTGGCTCGACGACTCATTGCGAGCTCACAGAACAAGGCTCCGGGCAGCCGAGCGGAAATGGAGGAAAACTCGCCTCCCTGCGGACCTGGCATCCTTTCACTCCCTCCTCTCTACATTTTCCTCTTCTGTCTCTGCTGCTAAAGCCACTTTCTTCCACTCTAAATTCCAAGCATCTGCCTCTAACCCTAGGAAGCTCTTTGCCACCTTCTCCTCCCTCCTGAATCCTCCCCCCTCCTCTCTGCAGATGACTTCGTCAACCATTTTGAAAAGAAGGTCGACGACATCCGATCCTCGTTTGCTAAGTCAAACGACACCGCTGGTTCTGCTCACACTGCCCTACCCTGTGCTCTGACCTCTTTCTCCTCTCTCTCCAGATGAAATCTCGCGTCTTGTGACGGCCGGCCGCCCAACAACCTGCCCGCTTGACCCTATCCCCTCCTCTCTTCTCCAGACCATTTCCGGAGACCTTCTCCCTTACCTCACCTCGCTCATCAACTCATCCCTGACCGCTGGCTACGTCCCTTCCGTCTTCAAGAGAGCGAGAGTTGCACCCCTTCTGAAAAACCTACACTCGATCCCTCCGATGTCAACAACTACAGACCAGTATCCCTTCTTTCTTTTCTCTCCAAAACTCTTGAACGTGCCGTCCTTGGCCAGCTCTCCCGCTATCTCTCTCAGAATGACCTTCTTGATCCAAATCAGTCAGGTTTCAAGACTAGTCATTCAACTGAGACTGCTCTTCTCTGTATCACGGAGGCGCTCCGCACTGCTAAAGCTAACTCTCTCTCCTCTGCTCTCATCCTTCTAGACCTATCGGCTGCCTTCGATACTGTGAACCATCAGATCCTCCTCTCCACCCTCTCCGAGTTGGGCATCTCCGGCGCGGCCCACGCTTGGATTGCGTCCTACCTGACAGGTCGCTCCTACCAGGTGGCGTGGCGAGAATCTGTCTCCTCACCACGCGCTCTCACCACTGGCGTCCCCAGGGCTCTGTTCTAGGCCCTCTCCTATTCTCGCTATACACCAAGTCACTTGGCTCTGTCATAACCTCACATGGTCTCTCCTATCATTGCTATGCAGACGACACACAATTAATCTTCTCCTTTCCCCCTTCTGATGACCAGGTGGCGAATCGCATCTCTGCATGTCTGGCAGACATATCAGTGTGGATGACGGATCACCACCTCAAGCTGAACCTCGGCAAGACGGAGCTGCTCTTCCTCCCGGGAAGGACTGCCCTTTCCATGATCTCGCCATCACGGTTGACAACTCCATTGTGTCCTCCTCCCAGAGCGCTAAGAACCTTGGCGTGATCCTGGACAACACCCTGTCGTTCTCAACTAACATCAAGGCGGTGGCCCGTTCCTGTAGGTTCATGCTCTACAACATCCGCAGAGTACGACCCTGCCTCACACAGGAAGCGGCGCAGGTCCTAATCCAGGCACTTGTCATCTCCCGTCTGGATTACTGCAACTCGCTGTTGGCTGGGCTCCCTGCCTGTGCCATTAAACCCCTACAACTCATCCAGAACGCCGCAGCCCGTCTGGTGTTCAACCTTCCCAAGTTCTCTCACGTCACTCCGCTCCTCCGCTCCCTCCACTGGCTTCCAGTTGAAGCTCGCATCCTCTACAAGACCATGGTGCTTGCCTACGGAGCTGTGAGGGGAACGGCACCTCAGTACCTCCAGGCTCTGATCAGGCCCTACACCCAAACAAGGGCACTGCGTTCATCCACCTCTGGCCTGCTCGCCTCCCTACCACTGAGGAAGTACAGTTCCCGCTCAGCCCAGTCAAAACTGTTCGCTGCTCTGGCCCCCCAATGGTGGAACAAACTCCCTCACGACGCCAGGACAGCGGAGTAAATCACCACCTTCCGGAGACACCTGAAACCCCACCTCTTTAAGGAATACCTAGGATAGGATAAAGTAATCCTTCTCACCCCCCCCTTAAAAGATTTAGATGCACTATTGTAAAGTGGCTGTTCCACTGGATGTCATAAGGTGAACGCACCAATTTGTAAGTCGCTCTGGATAAGAGCGTCTGCTAAATGACTTAAATGTAAATGTAAATGAAACCAAGTGAAATCTGTTTGGGAACATCAACATTGATGTTTTCACCATGAAACATGTAATTAAACTGACAGCCCTTCTGTTTGTGCTTGAGAAGGGAATGGGGGTAGGAGATGGAAACTCATTGGTGAGATATTCTGTAGCTAATGGCCTATTAATTATGAAAATATAAAAAATTCCCTATTGCTAGGCTAATCAAATACAAACTCCCTATAATTGTAGGATAACTAAGCAGCGCTGCACAACCAATGAACCAACGGCTAGGCCTATACTTTCTCTCCCAGACTACTGGGTAGGGTGTTTGGCGCGTAGCATAAGGTAGCCCGTCCATCCATTATCGATGATAATACAGTCCACACTCAAAGATGATTCATGTTTTTCTGACGTGCAAAATGTGTTAGGCTATGTATTTTATAATGGCAGAATATTTTTATTTTTTTAAGCGTGGGCTCATATACACACACACGCACGCACAGTGCCTTGCAAAAGTATTCATCCCCCTTGGCGTTTTTACTATTTGTTGCGTTACAACCTGTAATTTAAATAGATTTTTATTTAGATTTCATGTAATGGACATACACAAAATAGTCCAAATTGGTGAAGTGAAATGGAAAAAGTTGATCTGTCACATGTTCTCAGTGTGTAAATATATTACATTACACCTGTTCTGAAAGGCACGAGAGTCTGCAACAACACTAGGCAAGGGGCACCATGAAGACTAAGGAGCTCTCCTAACAGGTCAGGGACAAAGTTGTGGAGAAGTACAAATCAGAGTTGTGTCCTAAAAAATATATACAGTGGGGCAAAAAAGTATTTAGTCAGCCACCAATTGTGCAAGTTCTCCCACTTAAAAGGATGAGAGGCCTGTAATTTTCATCATAGGTACACTTCAATTATGACAGAAAATGAGGGGGGAAAAATCCAGAAAATTACATTGTACGATTTTTTTAATGCATTTATTTGCAAATTATGGTGGAAAATAAGTATTTTTCATTGGCAGGGACTGGGAAACTGGTCAGAATTGAAGGAATGGTGGATGGTGCTAAATACAGGGAAATTATTGAGGGAAACCTCTTCCAGTGATTTGAGACTGGGACGGAGGTTCACCTTCAAGTAAGAAAATGACCCTAAGCATACTGCTAAAGCAACACTTGAGTGGTTTAAGGGGAAGCATTTAAATATCTTGGAATGGCCTAGTCAAAGCCCAGACCTCAATCCAATTGAGAGTCTGTGGTATGACTTAATGATTGCTGTACACCAGTGGAACCCATCCAACTTGAAGGAGCCGGAGCTGTTTTGCCTTGAAGAATGGGCAAAAATCCCAATGGCTAGATGTGCCAAGCTTATAGAGACATACCCCAAGAGACTTTCAGCTGTAATTGCTGCAGAAGGTGGCTCTACACAAAGTATTGACTTTGGGGGGGTGAGTAGTTATGCACTCTCAAGTTTTCAGTTTTTTTTTTTGTCTTATTTCTTTGCATCTTCAAGTGGTAGCCGCAATGACAATGTTTTCCACTTGTTTTCAACCTGTTGAACTTTCTTCAAATTGATCAATCGCAGTGAGGTGAGTTTTAAAAGTAAAAGTGTTTGTGATTTTCAATTGCCTTGATGTTATTGGTTAGAAGGCCAATAGAGCCCTAAGTAGCAGGCCATTAGCGAGTTGGATACTACCAACGCATGTCCTGAATGCATAAGGAGATTACAGTGACTCAGTGGTCACGTTGAATTTTACTATGGTCATGACTGCGGGTGTGGCGGTAGGACGGTCACCGCAACAGTCCTATGGTCAACCATCCTCCAGGAGAGCTAATGGTTGTGCAGGCTTTTATACCAGTCCCTCTAACAAACCATATAAGTGAAGTTAGCTGCTCAACCGGACCTTGATAAACTGTCTCTCTTTGAGCAGGGCTTGATCAGAAGGGCTTGCACACCCAGTAGCTCTCCAGACTGAGGGTTGATCGTGTGTTTTAATACAGTTGTCTAACAGGTATTCTACTTTGTGGGTGGTTAAGTACCTTGCATAATGGCAGGAGATGGTACATGGGATCAGAGATCAGCCTCACTGTCAATACAACATTACTCTTACTTTTTTTTGTAAGTACATAGCGACGTACAATGTGGGTAAAAGTCATGAAATTCCATCTGTCAAAATGTGTAGGAACCCTGTTTAGTATGAACCCTGTTTAGAATGCACCCCTTATGACAAAGAGTTCATATCAATCTGCTTTATTAAACATTTGTGTTCCAATATGCAGAGATCAATGTTTTGACATTTTACATATCTTCAATAAATTGTCCAACTCTCTGTTTCCATGTATACAATTGCTCAATTACACAACCAACTATGCCTGAATGTCATGAGAAACTGGAATTTTCGACTGGATTTTTTTTGGGGGGGGGATTAGTCTATTGGTTGGGTGTGAGTATCATGACTTGCAGTTCGAGACATAAGAGAACTGTTGGAAATGGTGTTACTGTATGAACAAAATCAATTAACATTACAATTCAAACTTGTGTTCAATCTTGACCTTTCTATTTCTCTGGCTTTATTTGGGTTACACATGTCTCGATGTGCTTTTTTTAAATTAAAGAAACAAGCCAGTGGCCAGATTGTTTTTCTGAATCATGAAATGTTTATTTTATTAGTGAGTACAGTAAGCCTATATGACCAAGGAATTCAGGGGGAGGGATGTCCCCATAAGGCCTGTTATTGATCAGCACAGTACCAGAGGCAATGGTGCATGTCAGGAGTACAACAGCACAGAACAGTCTCACATACTGCTTCTCTAATTCATTACTAAATATACAAACCGGTCCCGTGTAGCTCAATTGGTCGAGTTTGGCACTTTCAACGCCAGGTTTGTGGGTTCAATTTCCACCGGGGACCAGTACGAAATGAAGTGTGCACTTAAAAAATATAAAAATATATATTTCACCTTTATTTAACCAGGTAGGCCAGTTGAGAACAAGTTCTCATTTACAACTGGGACCTGGCCAAGATAAAGCAAAGCAGTGCGACACAAACAACACAGAGTTACACATGGAATAAACAAACGTACAGTCAATAACACAATAGAAAAAAATCTATATACAGTGTGTGCAGATGAGGTAAGATTAGGGAGGTAAAGGCAATAAATAGGCCATCGTGGAGAAGTAATTACAATTTAGCAATTAAACACTGGAGTGATAGATTTGCAGAAGATGAATGTGCAAGTAGAGATACTGGGGTGCAAAGGAACAACCACAAAAAATAAGGGGATGAGGTAGTTGGATGGGCCATTTACAGATGAGCTATGTGCAGGTGCAATGATCTGTGAGCGGCTCTGACAGCTGATGCTTAACGTTAGTGAGGGAGATGTGAGTCTCCAGCTTCAGTGATTTTTACAATTCGTTCCAGTCATTGGCAGCAGAGAACTGTAAGGAAAGGCGGCCAAAGGAGGAATAGGCTTTGGCGGTGACCAGTGAAATAAACCTTCTGGAGCGTGTGCTACGGGTGGGTGCTGCTATGGTGACCAGTGAGCTGAGATAAGGCAGGGCTTTATCTAGCAAAGACTTATAGATGACCTAGAGCCAGTGGGTTTGGTGACGAATATGAAGCGAGCATACAGGTCGCAGTGGTGTGTAGTATATGGGGCTTTGGTGACAAAATGGATGGCACTGTGATGCACTCACTCTGGATAAGAGCGTCTGTTAATTTACTAAAATGCCAATTGTAAACCGACAGGGCAATAGGTTCCATGACCATGTAGAAGAGGCAAAGGATTTATTTACTGGCGTTGTGCCGAAAAGCTCCCCCCTGCCAGAATCCCCCCCTTCGCGTGAACACGCACGCACTCAATTCTTCATTGCTTTGCTCGTTGAGACACGTTCGGCTGCGTTTCATTTTATTTTTTATTTCGGTTTGATAACAGCGGGGAGGCACTAATGTCTGCAGTTTTCGCATTGGCTGTTTGTTTCAAGTATATTAGTCTATAAATAAATCTCTTTGCCAAAATTCGTCACCTCTCCCATGTCTTATTCGATTAGTAGTTCTGAAATGTTTATTAATTGCCTACATTTGACTCCCTCCTCTATGTTTAATATAACACACATACATTAATTATTAATTTCGGTTGCCTATCCTGACATGAAGTTTGTTCTATAGAAAGTATTTGACTCTGATGTGTGCCACAGAAAGTATTTGACTCTAGCCACAAAATAAAGCCCTGCCGAAATCCCCCCTTCCCCCTTCTATCTTGGGACTGCAAGGCCTGGCACACTTCAGAATCATTTTGGCAGCTCATGTTGACCAGTAGTGTGTGCCACAGAAAGCAAAATTAGAGTATAAAGAAACATGATTTATTTTAGAAACATTTTGTAATGTTTAAGAAAACAATGATAATACATAAATATTATCACACAATAACAAAAAACATCATAGAAAGTTAAGTTTGACAAAACTTCTTATGGCTGGGGGGCAGTATTGAGTAGCTTGGATGAATAAGGTGCCCAGAGTAAACTGCCTGCTACTCAGGCCCAGAAGCTAAGATATGCATATTATTAGTAGATTTTGATAGAAAACACTCTTAGGTTTCTAAAACTGTTTGAATGATGTATGTGAGTATAACAGGGCTCATATGGCAGGCAAAAACCTGAGAAGAAATCCAACCAGGAAGTGGGAAATCTGAGGTTTGTAGTTTTTCAACTCTTTGCCTATCCAAGATACAGTGTAAATTTGGTCCGATTGCACTTCCTAAGGCTTCCACTAGATGTCAACAGTCTTTAAGAACCTTGTTTGAGGCTTCTACTGTGAAGGAGGAGAGAATGAGAGCTGTTTCAACCAGAGGTCTGGTAGAAGGCCATGAGCTCAGTCAGGCGTGTGCCCGTGAGAGGTAGCTGCGTTCCATTGCATTTCTAAAGACAAAGGAATTCTCCGGTTGAAACATTATTGAAGATTTATGTTAAAAACATCCTAAAGATTGATTCTATACATCGTTTGACATGTTTCTACGAACTGTAACGGAACTTTTTGACTTTTCGTCTGGCCTGCGCGTCGTGAATATTGATTTGCGAACAAAAAAGAGGTATTTGGACATAAATGATGGACTTTATCGAACAAAACAAACGTTTATTGTGGAACTGGGATTCCTGGGAGTGCATTCTGATGAAGATCATCAAAGGTAAGTAAATATTTATAATGCTATTTCTGACTTCTGTTGACTCCACAACATGGCGGGTATCTGTATGGCTTGTTTTTGTGTCTGAGCGCCGTACTCAGATTATTGCATGGTGTGCTTTTTCAGTAAAGTTGTTTTGAAATCTGACACATTGGTTGCATTAAGGAGAAGTTTATCTAAAGTTCCATGCATAACACTTGTATATTTTATCAATGTTTATTATGAGTATTTCTGTAAATTGATGTGGCTCTCTGCAAAATCACTGGATGTTTTGGAAGCAAAACATTACTGAACATATCGCACCAAT
Source organism: Oncorhynchus nerka (assembly GCF_034236695.1). Classification (NCBI taxonomy): domain Eukaryota; kingdom Metazoa; phylum Chordata; class Actinopteri; order Salmoniformes; family Salmonidae; genus Oncorhynchus; species Oncorhynchus nerka. The sequence continues at coordinate 20,809,641 of NC_088400.1, forward strand.
GTAAACTGAGATTTTTGGATATAAATATGAACTTTATCAAACAAAACATACATGTATTGTGTAACATGAAGTCCTATGAGTGTCATCTGATGAAGATCATCAAAGGTTAGTGATTAATTCTCTCTCTATTTCTGCTTTTTGTGACTCCTCTCTTTGGCTGGAAAAATGGCTGTGTTTTTCTGTGACTAGGTACTGACCTAACATAATCGTTTGGTGTGCTTTCGTCGTAAAGCCTTTTTGAAATTGGACACTGTGGTGGGATTAACAACAAGTTTATCTTTAAAATGGTGTAAAATACTTGTATGTTTGAGGAATTTTAATTATGAGATTTCTGGTGTTTGAATTTGGCGCCCTGCACTTTCACTGGCTGTTGTCATATCGATCCCGTTAGCGGGATCTCAGCCGTAAGAAGTTTTAACAAACACTAAATAAGAAATACACATTTCGATCTTTGCATAATAAGATTTAAAATGACAATAAATAACAAACAAATATTGGAAATATACAACAGCTTGTCTGAACATTTAGTCCACTTTTTATGGAAAGTTTTCCAGGTGATACTGTCACCTGGAACTCAAGCCTAACCTAATCCTGACAGGCAGCGCAGACATAATCATCCAATGATGGGATGGTTTTCATACAGGACTGGTGGAACCAACGTGGGCAGCGGTTACAACCAATCTGAAATCTATGATGAAAAAGGTTAATATATTTAAAACAAATACATTTTCTTGAATTACAATGATTTAATTATCAGACAAAGCAGATGATACTACCTAAATAAATATTACTGCTTATACCAATTCGTACTCCTAAAAATGTGCCTTTAGAAGTGAACAGGCAATTACCCAATTAGTGTCACAGTGGCACAGTTGGCTCAGGTCATCTAGCAAAACATAATGTCAAGTAGTCTATACATCTCTACATGTGTTTTTCTGAGCAAACAGGGAACAAAGGAATAGTATAGGTTTCTTGTAACATAATTATTTAAATACATGTGTTAAGCAGCCATCTAGTCAGAAGTTGGATTAGAGATAACCTTGAAAGATCCATATAAATATATATATATATTTTTTATCTACAATTATATTAAATTAGAAATTGAACATACCAGTGTTTTGGAGGAGAGTGACTGCTATTTCTTCTCTCACGATGTCAACATCTTTGTCTGTATTTGAAAAGATAATCGACTCCTTCAGGACACATTCAGCAAACTGGGGAAAATAATTTGATGGGTATTTCAGTTTTTCCCAACAAAATTATGTTACACTTAAGATTCTAATTCGCAAGTATACAACGACACAGCTATAATATAATTTGACAGTTCTGTTTTGCCTGTATTCTTTCAGTAGGTTAATTGTACATTACTTGTGCTCTCATACTTACTTTCAAGGCAAAGACCCCACAAGAAGTAACATCTTGTTGGCATGGGTGAGGAAGGGTACCACATGCCCACCTGGAGATATTACACCCCTTCTCTCTCAAGAATGAACATATATGTTAGTAAAAGTAGAGCATTTTTTAAACACTTTATTGATTACAATATAGAGATTAATAACAGAGGGGAATCTGAGAATGCAGGGATTCCAGCAGGGTGTGAGTTGAAGTAGTCAAATCTGGAGCTGCCAAGGGCTGGAATGTAAATGATGTGATCATCTCGGGTTATCCAACATCTGTGAATGGGCAGGCCTTCCCTCGGGATGAAGAGCAACTCCGTTCCAGTTGGAAATGTCAGAAAGAGATAAGATATAAGTTGAGTGTCCTATGAATATGTACTGTACATGTGTATATATATTGGTATACATATTTATTTATGTACATTTATATTATAATCATTATTGTGGTCAAGGGGTGGGGGGAGGCTGGCTGATGGGAGGCTGATGGGGATGGTGTCCCATTGAGGGCGAAGGGACCTATAGTGGAGGTGATTCTTCATGGAGACACATTCAGTCATATTATTATACACCCCCCCCCCCCCCTATTATTATAACAGTTCACTGTGATTATAGATATGCATTCATGTTTACTTATATATTTGAACTTTTTTTTTCTTTTCACATAGAGTACACGTTTAATTTATTATCCTTATTATTGTAACGAAACAGGCTGGGAGCAGGCCTCGAACCCTCAACCTTCTAGCCCGAAGTCCAGCGCGCTATCGACTGTGCCCCAAAATCATGCTCGAGCGGCAGAGTCGATATCCGCGCTTATAAACCCAGTGTCGTTACATTACTATTTTATCATTACTACTGTGCTTCCAAGCGCATTCTTCACCATTTACGACATCTCAAATGGGTTTCCCACATTTTTTTTTTTTTTTTAAGTAACCTTTTTTTAACTAGGCAAGCCAGTTAAGAACAAATTCTTATTTAGAATAACGGCCTAACCCGAATGACGCTGGGACCTTTGTGCATCGCCCAGTGGGCCTCAAAAGAGGATAATCAAAAGGATAATCTCAGGGGTGAAGACGGATGTTCAGGTTGAATAGTTGAAGAGAATTCCTGGTGTGATTGGTGACTGGCGTATGACCTGCTGGGCGAATGGAGAAAATAAGAAAGTCTGGCGGTCCTGTTGTTTTATGATAAAGAGCAAATACCTACACATGTGAAGCTTGTTTATGTAACATCGGAGGGTCTGCTGTCCGGACCTCTGGCAGTCTCTATGGGGGTGCCACAGGGTTCAATTCTTGGACTGACTCTCTTCTCTGTATACAACAACGAGGTCGCTCTTGCTGCTGGTGAGTCTCTGATCCACCTCTACTCAGACGACACCATTCTGTATACTTCCGGCCCTTCTTTGGACACTGTGTTAACAACCCTCCAGGCAAGCTTCAATGCCATACAACTCTCCTCCCGTGGCCTCCAATTGCTCTTAAATACAAGTAAAACTAAATGCATACTCTTCAACCGATCGCTACCTGCACCTACCCGCCTGTCCAACATCACTACTCTGGACGGCTCTGACTTAGAATACGTGGACAACTACAAATACTTAGGTGTCTGGTTAGACTGTAAACTCTCCTTCCAGACCCATATCAAACATCTCCAATCCAAAGTTAAATCTAGAATTGGCTTCCTATTTCGCAACAAAGCATCCTTCACTCATGCTGCCAAACATACCCTTGTAAAACTGACCATCCTACCAATCCTCGACTTTGGCGATGTCATTTACAAAATAGCCTCCAATACCCTACTCAACAAATTGGATGCAGTCTATCACAGTGCAATCCGTTTTGTCACCAAAGCCCCATATACTACCCACCATTGCGACCTGTACGCTCTCGTTGGCTGGCCCTCGCTTCATACTCGTCGCCAAACCCACCGGCTCCATGTCATCTACAAGACCATGCTAGGTAAAGTCCCCCCTTATCTCAGCTCGCTGGTCACCATAGCATCTCCCACCTGTAGCACACGCTCCAGCAGGTATATCTCTCTAGTCACCCCCAAAACCAATTATTTCTTTGGCCGCCTCTCCTTCCAGTTCTCTGCTGCCAATGACTGGAACGAACTACAAAAATCTCTGAAACTGGAAACACTTATCTCCCTCACTAGCTTTAAGCACCAACTGTCAGAGCATCTTACAGATTACTGCACCTGTACATAGCCCACCTATAATTTAGCTCAAACAACTACCTCTTTCCCAACTGTATTTAATTTATTTATTTATTTTGCTCCTTTGCACCCCATTATTTTTATTTCTACTTTGCACATTCTTCCATTGCAAAACTACCATTCCAGTGTTTTACTTGCTATATTGTATTTACTTTGCCACCATGGCCTTTTTGCCTTTACCTCCCTTCTCACCTCATTTGCTCACATTGTATATAGACTTGTTTATACTGTATTATTGACTGTATGTTTGTTTTGCTCCATGTGTAATTCTGTGTCGTTGTATCTGTCGAACTGCTTTGCTTTATCTTGGCCAGGTCGCAATTGTAAATGAGAACTTGTTCTCAACTTGCCTACCTGGTTAAATAAAGGTGAAATAAAAATAAATAAATAAACATACGCCGTAAGAGCTTTCGTCCCCAAACCACTGCAGTGTAAGAATTGTGTGTCCAGACGAACAGAGCATACTGGAGACAGGTGTGTAGAAGGACGACAGGGTCGCAATTGTAGTGGGGATCATGATCCTGAGTTCCTGGAGTGCCCTGTAAGGATAAATTGGGGTGACACAAGTTGGAGCGGTCAGTCGAATCCCTTATGCGGGGGCGATTAAAATAATTAGTTAAACAAGTAATGTTAGTGAAGAGATGGTAGTGGATACACCACAGCCTGTGGTAAATGTTAGCTGCAAAACAAAAGATACCCTGTGTGTTAAAAATGTGGATTTTGTTGAGTTCATTTCCACAGTTAGAAACTGTACAGCACAAGTCTGAAAGAAATCGAAGAAACTATGAATTATTGTGGCTGCAGTTGAAAGGTTTCGGGGACTGAAGGATTTACATCGAAAGGGGTACTGACGCCGGAAGACACGCCATCCCAGGTTTCCCTTGAGACTGTAGGGATCCGATCTGTTTATTTTTAACCGACATTTTTATTTATAATAACCAAAAGAATATTCGTTTTGGGGGGTAATAGCCTAGTAGGTGGTGGGAAGCACATTAAATTGTGTGATCGCCAAAATACCATAGAAGAAGTCAACATTTGAATCACCCACTGCCTACACTCGCCAGTCTGGCATCTGCTTCCCTCCCAAGTGGTGGAATCGACGACAGGGAAGGATCTGATCTATCCGGAGTAGCTAGCTAGCTTGCTAGCAGGCTGCGGTTCGCCATAGCTACGTAGTTGTTTGCTTGATGTAGGAGCGATGTGGTCCTTTTTCGCTCGGGATCCAGTCAAAGACTTTAATTATGACATTTTACCGGACACGCAAGACAAGTCCGGAATATGGACACTGCATCGAGGCAAGCGAAAGGTAAATACAATAGTGGGGGCATAAATATATTTGACAGATGTCTTGTTAGCTAGCTGATACAAGGCAAGGCCTCGCTAGCTAGCTATGACTGAGTTCAAGGCAGGACACCATTCTTATTTATGGGATGAAATTGAATGTTAAATTGCCATACATGATTATCACGTTGTATGTCTAATATATAGATGGCGTTGTCCGGACATTTATCGCCTAACGTTAGTTAAAACAACACGGTTAGGGAACGTTACTTGTAGACTAGCATAGTTAATGTTAGCTATGTTTTGTTTATGCAGGGACACGTATTATCGCCACGTCAATCTCTGCTACAGTTATTAGCTAGCTAACGTTAGCTATCTAGCCACTGGTGTCACCTATAACGAGATAGAAACGTCACCTAGTTAACGTTACATGCTAATGCAAAATGTATTTCGACAAAACTGTCATGACAAATAATGATGTCGTTAGCACACTGTCGTTCTTGTTTTGCCTGGTAGCTAGTTAGCTAACTACTAACGTTATCGGCTAATTTGTCAAAGGTTCCGCTAAGCATTGTTTGTTCCTTTTACTTATTGTTCAATGTCATGCAGATGCAATGGTGGAACCTTTGGCGTACTTGTGTAGGTGTCGTGCTGTGTTTAACCTTAAATAGGTAGCTAGTTGACTGAGACAAATCGTATGGTGACATGACAACAACCCTTATTGCAAGGTTCAGGATCGAACAACACCACTCCTGTGATTGAGGTCTGGCCTCAGCAGGGAGACTGTAACTTAATCTCCCCTAAATCACAATAACATCACCGCTAAACCTCAATAACATCTCTTCTCATACTAATGATGGATCATGACATTGTCACATTTTGACATCTCCTTAGACGGGTGGGGAACCACTATCGGTGTTTGTGTACGAGGTATCAACAGGGACAGAGGAACAGACCCAGCTAGCCAAGGCAGCGTTCAAACGTATGAAGACCCTCCGACATCCCAACATCCTGGCCTATGTAGATGGATTGGAGGTGTGTGGCTGTGTGTATTTCCTACCAAATGCAAATAACATCACAATTTAGTTGATATTTAAAACAATCATTCTGTCACCATTTTCTCAGTATTCTGTATTTGTTTTTCTTGTAATTGTTTTTCATGCAGAGTGTGGTGAGTATCAAGGACTGAATCAGTTAGTTCCCATGTCTCTTCTAGAGAGAAACAGTAGCTAGTGTACTAGTCGTTAGTGTACTAACTGTATAATAGAACCATACTTAAGACTAATGCACATTTTAACAATGTCATTGTGAATGCATTAATGTTGTCTCTTTCTGGTGCGTTGCAGACAGAGAAGAGCCTGTACCTGGTCACAGAGCAGGTCACCCCCCTAGCAGCCCACCTGAAGGCCCAGTCAGAGAGGGGGGGCTCTGGAGAGCTGGAGGTGTCCTGGGGCCTGCATCAGACTGTGGTCAGTAGACTGGAGAGGAAATGAGTGCTCTGATTTCCTGATGTTTCTTTATGTTGAGTGCTGCTTGTCCTTAATCAAATCAAAATCAAATCACATTTATTTATATAGCCCTTCGTACATCAGCTGATATCTCAAAGTGCTGTACAGAAACCCAGCCTAAAACCCCAAACAGCAAGCAATGCAGGTGTAGAAGCACGGTGGCTCGGAAAACTCCCTAGAAAGGCCAAAACCTAGGAAGAAACCTAAAGAGGAACCAGGCTATGAGGGATGGCCAGTCCTCTTCTGGCTGTGCCGGGTGGAGATTATAACAGAACATGGCCAAGATGTTCAAATGTTCATAAATGACCAGCATGGTCCAATAATAATAAGGCAGAACAGTTGAAACTGGAGCAGCAGCAAGGCCAGGTGGACTGGGGACAGCAAGGAGTCATCATGTCAGGTAGTCCTGAGGCATGGTCCTAGGGCCATGAGAGAGAGAGAATTAGAGAGAGCACACTTAAATTCACACAGGACACCGAATAGGACAGGAGAAGTACTCCAGATATAACAAACTGACCCTAGCCCCCCGACACATAAACTACTGCAGCATAAATACTGGAGGCTGAGACAGGAGGGGTCAGGAGACACTGTGGCCCCATCCGAGGACACCCCCGGACAGGGCCAAACAGGAAGGATATAACCCCACCCACTTTGCCAAAGCATAGCCCCCACACCATTAGAGGGATATCTTCAACCACCAACTTACCATCCTGAGACAAGGCCGAGTATAGCCCTCAAAGATCTCTGCAACGGCACAACACAAGGGGGGGCGCCAACCCAGACAGGAAGATCACATCAGTGACTCAACCCACTCAGGTGACGCACCCCTCCCAGGGACGGTATGAAAGAGCCCCAGTAAGCCAGTGACTCAGCCCCTGTAATAGGGTTAGAGGCAGAGAATCCCAGTGGAAAGAGGGGAACCGGCCAGGCAGAGACAGCAAGGGCAGTTCGTTGCTCCAGAGCCTTTCCGTTCACCTTCCCACTCCTGGGCCAGACTACACTCAATCATATGACCCACTGAAGAGATGAGTCTTCAGTAAAGACTTAAAGGTTGAGACCGAGTTTGCGTCTCTTACATGGGTAGGCAGACCGTTCCATAAAAATGGAGCTCTATAGGAGAAGGCCCTGCCTCCAGCTGTTTGCTTAGAAATTCTAGGGACAATTAGGAGGCCTGCGTCTTGTGACCAGAGCGTACGTGTAGGTATGTACGGCAGGACCAAATCAGAGAGATAAGTAGGAGCAAGCCCATGTAATGCTTTGTAGGTTAGCAGTAAAACCTTGAAATCAGCCCTTGCCTTGACAGGAAGCCAGTGTAGGGAGGCTAGCACTGGAGTAATATGATCAATTTTTTTGGTTCTAGTCAGGATTCTAGCAGCCGTATTTAGCACTAACTGAAGTTTATTTAGTGCTTTATCCGGATAGCCGGAAAGTAGAGCATTGCAGTAGTCTAACCTAGAAGTGACAAAAGCATGGATAAATTCATTTTCAATCCTCTTCCACCTCTACTCCATTATCCCCCTCCTTCCTCTCTATCAATCTTTTACTCAATGGAAAGATGACTCCATCTTGTCTTAGAAGGCACTTATATATTAATCACACAGTACTGAATGTTCTCTAAACACCAGCCCGAAAGGCTAGTAGGAAGTCACATCAGCTGCTACAGAGTTAAACAGGTTCACAGATACATTATAAGTGTGTCCCCGGCCCAGAATGGCGTCAAACTTTAACCATACCATTCAACAGGTCAAAGGTAGAGCATCAGTACTCAGTTACAACAGATGATTCTAGACTAACTTTCCTCAAAGGAATGCATCTCTCTAAGTCTTCCCACACTTAAAATTATGTTTATTACATATCAATCTATACCAAATCATGTTCAGGCAAATAATTAGTCCATTGTTATGGGGAATTATTTGATTATCTCTCACACACTCTATTTCCCCCCTGTAGAAAGCCCTTAGTTTCCTGGTGAATGACTGCCACCTCCTCCACAACAACCTGGGTATCTGGGCTGTGTTTGTGGACCGAGCCGGAGAATGGAAGCTTGGCGGTCTGGACCACATGACCCCAGAGAATGGGGACGCCTCCACATCACTACCCTCCGCCAAAGCTGTTCACCCTGAAATGGATAAATACGACGCCCCTGAATCACCAAACAGTGGAGAGAAATGGTGAGGCGGACAGTGAATAAGTTAAGAATGAAAGACTGATTTCATGAAAAATTGTCTTCCTGGGATCTCCCATACAAAGGTTTTAGTTCAATGCTTGATGTAGTCTGAAGATACTTCATATTTTGTATTGTCTGAGTCCATCTCTCTGTCCTCAAGGGCTGGGGATGTGTGGCGGCTGGGCTGTCTGATCTGGGAAGTGTTCAATGGTCCACTTCCCCGAGCCTCCTCCCTACGCTCCCTCGGAAAGGTACCCTCCTTTCCCGCCCTTTACCTTCTAACATTTTACCAGAGCATCACACATTTAAAGAAAATCCTAAAGTGATTCTAATGTCCTCCTGTCAAAAAAAAAATCAAAGATCATGAATGAATTGGAAGTGATGTGAAACGTATTATGGTTTGTTGTCCCTCAGATCCCTAAAGCATTGGTGCCACACTACTGTGAGCTGGTGGGGGCCAATGCCAGGGCCCGGCCTAACCCAGCCCGCTTCCTGCAAAACTGCAGAGCTCCCGGAGGATTCCTTAGCAACAGCTTCGTTGAGAGCAACCTTTTCCTAGAGGAGATCCAGGTGTGATTCCGGACCCCTGTCCTGATATAGAAAAAGCTTAACACATTAGAGGTGACGCAGCTCTCATTGAAATGTGTTGACTTATCGATAAAACATTTTATTCAGTGAAATCTATCTTATCTATTCAATCTGATCCAGATCAAAGACCCAGCAGAGAAGCAGCAGTTCTTTCAGGACCTGAGTGAGAACCTGGACTCATTCCCAGAGGACTTCTGTAAGCACAAGGTGCTGCCACAGCTACTCACTGCCTTTGAGTTTGGCAACGCCGGTGCTGTCGTCCTCACACCTCTGTTTAAGGTATGTGTGCTGTGGAGGCAGAGAGGAGGGATTTAGATAGGAGAATGGATCACCGGCCTGGCATTTAATTGCTCCTCTCTTTTATGCGGAAGTGGGAAAACTATGTCATATCTATGTAAAGCATAATCATTAAATGGCTTTCAAAGACATTTCTTCATGGGGAAACATGCTTTTGGCAACTAATCATCTCCCACCCTCCAATCAATCAAATGTATTTTGTAAAGCCTTTTTTTACATCAGTAGTTGACACAACAGATACCCATCCAACCAGGGAGAATATAACCCCCCCACACACCACCAAGAGGATGTCAACAGACCACAAACCCACCCCAGGATACCGAGAGGGCAGAACATTTTCCATGTCTCTTTCTTTCTGTCTCTGTCAGGTGGGGAAGTTCCTGTCTGCGGAAGAGTACCAGCAGAAGATCATTCCTGTCATTGTGAAGATGTTCTCCTCTACAGACCGGGCCATGAGGATACGACTGCTTCAACAGGTACTGAGTACCACACGTCAGAGTACAGAGGCGGCCATTACACCAGAATGAGTGTTTGCTGCAGAACCCTTGTTTTATTCCTCTTTCCAACCCCATCCTCATCTCTCTTTCCTTCAGATGGAGCAGTTTGTTCAGTATCTAAATGATGCAGCGGTGAACTCGCAGATCTTCCCTCATGTTGTTCACGGTTTCACAGACACAAACCCAGCCATCAGAGAACAGACTGTCAAGGTATAACTGGCTCACCAACTCTGTCAGACTTATGCTCACAAGACCAGGTGGCTTCACTCACTTCTTTATTCAAGTGGAACTGAAAGTATACCTTCCCTGTGGTTAATGGTGTTCCCAAAGGTCTGTTCTTGTTGTTAAATGGTTTTTATGCCTCTTTCTGTTCTCTCCTTCTCCCAGTCCATGCTGCTGCTGGCCCCCAAGCTGAATGAGAGTAATCTGAATCAGGAACTGATGAGGCACTTTGCACGGCTGCAGGCGAGAGACGAGCAGGGACCAATCCGCTGCAACACCACTGTGTGCCTGGGAAAGATCGCCCCCTACCTCAACGCTGGGGTAACTCACCTGCTTTCTCTCTCTCTCTCTCTCTCTCTCCATAGATTTCTCTCTCTCCATAGATCTATAGATGGAATGGGTTGTATTTACAATGGTGCTTGTTCTTCACTGGTTGTCCTTGTGGCAACAAATCTTGCTGCTGTGATGGCACACTATGATATTTCACCCAATAGATATGGTTTATCAAAATTGGATTTGTTTTCAAATTTGTGCGTCTGTGTAATCTGAGGGAAATCTGTGTCTCTTGTATGGTCGTACATTGGGCAGGAGGTTAGGAAGTGCAGCTCAGTTTCCACCTCATTTTGTGGGCAGTGTGCACATAGCTTGTCTTCTCTTGAGAGCCAGGTCTGCCCACAAGGCTATGCTCACGGAGTCTGTACATAGTCAAAGCTGTCCTTAATTAAGTTTGGGTCAGTCAGTGGTCAGGTATTATGCCACAGTGTACTCTCTGTTTAGGGCCAAATAGCATTCTAGTTTGCTCTGATTTTTCGTAAATTCTTTCCAATGTGTCAAGGAATATTTTTTTGTTTTCTTGTGATTTGGTTGGTTCTAATTGTGTTGCTGTCCTGGGGCTCTGTGGGGTCTGTTTGTGAACAGAGCCCCAGGACTAGGGCTGTTGCGGTGACCGTATTACCGCTACACAGGTAGTCACGAGTCATGAAGGCAGTCAAATTCCACGTGACAGTTTAGTCACGGTAATTAGGCTTCTGCAAGCTCTGATGCTGATGATGGTCATTGGTAGCCTACCAAACTTGCTAACTGCCTGGTATTCAGTGTAGTTATTCCCTCCACAAGGCAATCAAACAAGCAAAATGCTGGGAAACGGGGACAAAGTGGAGTCGCAATTCAACGGCTCAGACACGAGACGTATGTGGCAGGGTCTACAGGAAATCCGACTACAAAAGGAAAACCAGCCACGTCATGGACACCGACATCACACTTCCAGACAAACTAAACACCTTCTTTGTCCACTTTGATGATAACATAGTGCCACTGTTGCGGCCCGCTAACAAGGACTGCACTCCTTCTCCGTGGCCGACGCGAGTAAAACATTTAAACTTGTTAACCCTCGCAGGGCTGCTGGCTCAGGCGGCATCCCTAGCCATGTCCTCAGATCATCATATTCTTATTAAATACTTTTTTCTTTGCATAGTTGAATGTGCTGACAACAAAATCACACAAATTATCAATGGAAATCAAATTTATCAACCCATGGAGGGTCTGGATTTGGAGTCACACTCAAAATTAAAGTGGAAAACCACACTACAGGCTGATCCAACTTTGATGTAATGTCCTTAAAACAAGTCAAAATGAGGCTCAGTAGTGTGTGTGGCCTCCACGTGCCTGTATGACCTCCCTACAACGCCTGGGCATGCTCCTGATGAGGTGGCGGATGGTCTCCTGAGGGATCTCCTCCCAGACCTGGACTAAAGCATCCGCCAACTCCTGGACAGTCTGTGGTGCAACGTGGCGTTGGTGGATGGAGCGAGACATGATGTCCCAGATGTGCTCAATTGGATTCAGATCTGTGGGCGGGCCAGTCCATAGCATCAATGCCTTCCTCTTGCAGGAACTGCTGACACACTCCAGCCACATGAGGTCTTGCATTAGGAGGAACCCAGGGTCAACCGCACCAGCATATGGTCTCACAAGGGGTCTGAGGATCTCATCTCGGTACCTAATGGCAGTCAGGCTACCTCTGGCGAGCACATGGAGGGCTGTGCGGCCCCCCCAAAGAAATGCCACCCCACACCATGACTGACCCACCGCCAAACCGGTCATGCTGGAGGATGTTGCAGGCAGCAGAACCTTCTCCACGGTGTCTCCAGACTGTCACGTCTGTCACATGCTCAGTGTGAACCTGCTTTCATCTGTGGAGAGCACAGGGTGCCAGTGGCGAATTTGCCAATGTTGGTGTTCTCTGGCAAATGCCAAACGTCCTGCACGGTGTTGGGCTGTAAGCACAACCCCCACCTGTGGACGTCGGGCCCTCATACCACCCTCATGGAGTCTGTTTCTGACCGTTTGAGCAGACACATGCACATTTGTGGCCTGCTGGAGGTCATTTTGCAGGGCTCTGGCAGTGCTCCTCCTTGCACAAAGGCGGAGGTAGCGGTCCTGCTGCTGGGTTGTTGCCCTCCTACGGCCTCCTCCACGTCTCCTGATGTACTGGCCTGTCTCCTGGTAGCGCCTCCATGCTCTGGACACTACGCTGACAGACACAGCAAACCTTCTTGCCACAGCTCGCATTGATGTACCATCCTGGATGAGCTGCACTACCTTAGCCACTTGTGTGGGTTGTAGACTCCGTCTCGTGCTACCACTAGAGTGAAAGCACCGCCAGCATTCAAAGTGACCAAAACATCAGCCAGGAAGCATAGGAACTGAGAAGTGGTCTGTGGTTGCCACCTGCAGAACCACTCCTTTATTTGGGGTGTCTTGCTAATTGCCTATAATTTCCACCTGTTGTCTATTATATTTGCACAACAGCATGTGAAATTTATTGTCAATCAGTGTTGCTTCCTAAGTGGACAGTTTGATTTCACAGAAGTGTGATTGACTTGGAGTTACATTGTGTTGTTTAAGTGTTGCCTTTATTTTTTTGAGCAGTGTATATGTGTCCAATAAAATGTGATTTGATTTGTTGCGCAACATTTCAATAGGCTATGCAATTGCGTGAGAAAATGAGAATGATGATCCGTTTTCTATAGGCTAGGTCTACTATATTTATTTCAGTTTTCTATAGGCTAGGTCTACTATATTTATTTCAGTTTTCTATAGGCTAGGTCTACTATATTTATTTCAGTTTTCTATAGGCTAGGTCTACTATATTTATTTCAGTTTTCTATAGGCTAGGTCTACTATATTTATTCATCAGCTTTCTTAATATTAAGCATGTAGGCTATATTCTTGTTGTAAATATAACCAACCAGGCTGGCATGAAAATAAACCACGGGAAAAGCATCCTCCAGCTGCCCCTGTTGTGCAGGATAATGGTCCATTCTAAATCAAAGTTAATTTCACACACATATCATTTAGTGTATGTAAAGACGAGATTAAATCAAGAATATATAGCCTATCACTTGTGAATTATATATCATTTATGAATAATGCCCAGCATAAGAAACCAAGCCTTTTTTTGCGACTTTTTCTAATCCTAGTCGCACACCTCATGTAGCCTAGCCCATAGGCCTATATGTTTGTATCACAACTAAAGTGGCCAAATAACTTCTTAAAATTAATAACATTAATCCGCTTTACAAGGGGTGTAGAGCCTAACATAAGCAGCGCGTGAGTTTCAAGGTTGGGGAAGATGGATTTTCACCATAAATGCACCTTTTTATAATAAAAGCATTACATGCATAATTGCATTTGCGGTCACTTTTGATAATGGTGTTTTCCACTGAGATTTTTTTACACCTTTATTTACCTAGGCAAGTCAGTTAAGAACACATTCTTATTTTCAATGACGGCCTAGGAACGGTAGGTTAACTGTCTTGTTCAGGGGCAGAACGACAGTTTTTTGCCTTGTCAGCTCGAGGGATTCAATCTTGCAACCTTAGTTAACTAGTCCAACGCTCTGACCACCTGATTACATTGCACTCCACAAGAAGACTGCCTGTTATGCGAATGCAGTAAGCATTAAACTTATCTTAGCATTAAACTTATCTTGTAAAAAAACAATCAATCATAATCACTAGTCAACTACACATGGTTGATATTACTAGTTTATCTAGCGTGTCCTGCGTTGCATATAATTGATGCGGTGCGTATCATTGCTCCAATGTGTACCTAACTACAAACATCAATGCCTTTCTTAAAATCAATACACAGAAGTATATATTTTTAAACCTGCATATTTAGCTAAAAGAAATCCAGGTTAGCAGGCAATATTAACCAGGTGAAATTGTGTCACTTCGAATTTTACGTAATTATGACATAACATTGAAGGTTGTGCAATATAACAGGAATATTTAGACTTATGGATGCCACCCGTTGGATAAAATACGTAACGGCTCTGTATTTCACTGAAAGAATAAACGCCTTGTTTTCGAGATGATGGTTTCCAGATTCGACCATATTAATGACCTAAGGCTGGTATTTCTGTGTGTTATTATGTTATAACTAAGTCTATGATTTGATAGAGCAGTCTGACTGAGCGGTGGTAGGCACCAGCAGGCTCGTAAGCATTCATTCAAACAGCACTTTCCTGCGGTTGCCAGCAGCTGTTTATGACTTCAAGCCTATCAACTCCCGAGATTAGGCTGGTGTAACTGATGTGAAATGGCTAGCGTTTCAAATGTCACTCGCTCTGAGACTTGGAGTAGTTATATATGCTTCGAGGGTGGCTGTTGTTGATGTGTTGCTGGTTCGAGCCCAGGTAGGAGCGAGGAGAGGGACGGAAGCTATACTGATACACTGGCAATACTAAAGTGCCTATAAGAACATCCAATAGTCAAAGGTTAATGAAATACAAATGGTATAGAGAGAAATAGTCCTGTAATTCCTATAACTACAACCTGAAACTTCTTACCTGGGAATATTGAAGACTCCTGTTAAAAGGAACCACCAGCTTTAAATGTTTTCATGTTCTGAGCAAGGAACTTAAACGTTAGCTTTCTTACATGGCAAATATTGCACTTTTACTTCTCCAACACTTTGTTTTTGCCTTATTTAAACCAAATTGAACATGTTTCATTATTTATTTGAGGCTAAATTGATTTTGATGTATTATATTAATTAAAATAAGTGTTAATTCAGTATTGTTGTAATTGTCATTATTACAAATACACGTAAAAAATTGGCCGATTTAATCGGTATCGGCTTTTTTGGGTCCTCCAATAATTGGGATCGGCTTTTTTGGGTACTCCAATAATCGGTATAGACGTTGAAAAATCATAATCGGTCGACCTCTACTTTGTACTATGGAGGCTAGTAGATTGACATAGGCTAGTGCTTTTGCTGTTAAACTGTTCGTTAGGCCTACTCATCTGTTGGCTGACGAAAAGTAAATGTGGACAGTTCTTCAAATCTTCAATATGCACCTCGTAATTCGATAAGGACATGCACAGTTGTGTCCCTGATGTGTCTGTCTTTACTTGTAGCCTGTGAGAAAGTCCCAACCACGTGATGGAGCGCTCAGGGAGAAGGGCACTATGGGCACTGGCCACAAGTAAAGACAGACAGGCCATGATTTTTTTTTAGAGTGCATGTCAGAGCAAAAACCAAGCCATGAGGTCGTATGAATTGTCCGTAGAGCTCCGAGACAGGATTGTGTCGAGGCACAGATCTGGGGAAGGATACCAAAACATTTCTGTAGCATTGAAGGTCCCCGAGAACACAATGGCCTCCATCATTCTTAAATGGAAGAAGTTTAGAACCACCAAGACTCTTCCTAGATCAGTCTCAAAGTGAGAAATCAGGGGAGAAGGGCCTTGATCAGGGAGGTGACCGAGAACCCAATGGTCATTCTGACAGAGCTCTAGAGTTCCTCTGTGGAGGTGGTTGCCCTTCTGGAAGGTTCTCCCATCTCGGCAGCACTCCACCAATCAGGCGTTTATGGTAGAGTGGCCAGACTTAAGCCACTCCTCAGTAAAAGGCACATGACATCCCACTTGGAATTTGCCAGATTTTCTGGTCTGATGAAACCAAGATTGAACTCTTTGGCCTGAATGCCAAGCGTCACATCTGGAGGCAACCAGGCACCGCTCATCACTTGGCCAATACCTTCTCTACGGTGAAGGCAGCATCATGCTGTGGGGATTTTCAGCAGAAGGGACTGGGAGGCTAGTCAGGATCAAGGGAAAGATGTATGGAGCAAAGTACAGAGATCCTTTATGAAAACGTGCTCAGGACCTCAGACTGGGGCGAAGGTTCACCTTCCAACAGGACAATGACCGTAAGCACACAGCCAAGATAATGCAGGAGTGGCTTTGGGACAAGTCTCTGAATGTCCTTGAGTGGCCCAGCCAGAGCCCGGACTTTAACTTGATTGAACATTTCTGGAGAGACCTGAAAATAGCTGTGCAGCGACACTCCCTATCCAGCCTGACAGAGCTTTAGAGGATCTGCATAGAAGAATGGGAGAAACTCCCCAAACACAGGTATGCCAAGCCTGTAGCGTCATACCTAAGAAGACGTGAGGCTGTAAATGGTGCGAAAGGTGCCTCAACAAAGTACTGAGTAAAGGGTCGGAATACTTATGGAAATGTTTTTTAATTTAAATTTGCAAACATTTCTAAAACCCCGTTTTTGCTTTGTCATTATGGAGTATTATGTGTAGATTGAGGGGTAAAAAATATTTGATCCATTTTAGAATAAATCTGTAAAGTAACAATGCGGTAAAAGTCAAGGTGTCTCAATACTTTCCAAATGCACCGTGTGGAAGGTTTGGGAATCGCTTCCTTTTAGATGGTTGTAGAATTTCTAGGTTTTGATATTTAGTGGGTATCTGCCTAATTCGGTGTTTTACGTTGTACACAGATGTTTTTGCAGAGTTCTGCATGCAGTCTCAGTTGGTGTTTGTCCCGTTTTGTGGTTGGTGAGCAGACCCCAGACCTCACAACCATAAATGGCAATGGTTTCTATAACTAATTAATGTATTTTTTAGCCAGATCTTAATTGGGATGTTGAATTTGATGTTCCTTTTGATGGTGGAGAAGGCCCCTCATACCTTGTTTCTCAGATTGTTCACAGCTTAGTGGAAGTTATCTGTGGTGCTGATATTAAGGCCGAGGTAGATATAGTGTTTTGTGTGCTCTAGGGCAACTCCGTTGAGATAGAATTGGACCTTTTTTTGGAACACCATTATTTTTTGTCTTACTGAGATTTACTGTCAGGGCCCAGGTCTGACAGAACCTGTGCAGAAGATCTAACCAACAGTGCAGTTCAAGAAAGAGTTAAGAAAATATTTACCAAATAAACGAAAGTAACACAATACAATAACAATTGCTATATACAAGGTGTACTGAGTCAATGAGCGGGGGTACACGTTAGAGGTAATTTGTACATGTAGGTAGGGGTGAAGTGACTATGCATAGATAATAATAAATGGTGAGTAGCAGCAGTGTACAAAACAAATGGAAGGGTGTTGGTGTCAATGTAAATAGTCTGGTGGCCATTTGAGTCATTGTTCAGCAGTCTTATGGCTTGGGGGTAGAAAATGTTAAGGAGCCTTTTGGTCCTAGATTTGGCACTCCAGCACCCCTTGCCGTGCAGTAGGAGACAAAACACTCTGACTTGGGTGAGTGGAGTCTCTTGACAATTTTTTTGGGCTTTCCTCTGACCACCTAGTGTATAGGTCCTGGATGGCAGGAAGCTTGGCCCCAGTGATGTGCTGGGCCGTATGCGCTACCTTTTGTAGCGCCTTTCGGTTATATGCCGAGCAGTTGCCATATCAGGCGGAGATGCAACCGGTCAGGATGCTCTCGATGGTGCAGCTGTAGAACCTTTTGAGGATCTGGGGACCCATGCCAAATCTTTTCAGTCTCTTGAGGGGGTAAAGGTGGTGTCGTGCCCTCTTCTCGACTGTCTTGGTGTGTTTGGACCATGATAGTTCTTGGTGATGTGGATTCAGATTCTAGTAGTGTGAGGGCGGGGGCTGTAGACTGTTCTAGTGCCCCTGCCAATTCATTGATATATGCAGTTGAAGTCGAAGTTTACATACATTTATGTTGGAGTCATTAAAACTAGTTTTTCAACCAATCCACAAATTTCTTGTTAACAAACTATAGTTTTGGCAAGTCAGTTAGGACATCTACTTTGTGCATGACACAAGTAATTTTTACAACAATTGTTTACAGAGAGTTTATTTCACTTATAATTTACTATCACAATTCCAGTGGGTCAGAAGTTAACATACACTAAGTTGACTGTGCCTTTAACCTCTGACTCCCCATCCCGGGTCCAGGAGCGTAATCATCGACTGACACTAATTAGCATAACGCAACGGACATAAATATTCCTATTCATGAAAATCACAAGTGAAATATATTGAGACACAGCTTAGCCTTTTGTTAATCACCCTGTCATCTCAGATTTTCAAAATATGCTTTACAGCCAAAGCTAGACAAGCATTTGTGTAAGTTTATCGATAGCCTAGCATAGCATTTTGTCCAGCTAGCAGCAGGTAACTTGGTCACGGAAATCAGAAAAGCAATCAAATTAAATTGTTTACCTTTGAGCTTCGGATGTTTTCACTCACGAGACTCCCAGTTAGATAGCCAATGTTCCTTTTTTCCCAAAATATTATTTTTGTAGGCGAAATAGCTCCGTTTGTTCTTCACGTTTGGCTGAGAAATCGACGGGAAATTGCAGTCACGAAAACGCCGACAAATATTCCAAATTAGCTCCATAATATCGACAGAAACATGGCAAACGTTGTTTATTATCAATCCTCAAGTTGTTTTTCAAATATCTATTCGATAATATATCCACCGGGACAATTGTTTTTTCAGTAGGACCGATTGGAATAATGGCTACCTCCTGTATTTTACGCGAGAATCACTCAGAGCCATCAGGTGACCACTTGCGCAATGTAGCTGCTTACGGGTATTCTTCAACATAAATTCGTAAAACTACGTCACAATGCTGTAGACACCTTGGGGAATACGGAGAAAAAGTAATCTGGTTGATAGCCCATTCACTGCTCAATAGGGACTCATTGGAACGCAGCGCTTTCAAAACATGAGGCACTTCCGGATTGGATTTTTCTCAGGCTTTCGCCTGCAATATTAGTTCTGTTATACTCAAAGACAATATTTTTACAGTTTTGGAAACTTTAGAGTGTTTTCTATCCTAAGCTGTCAATTATATGCATATTCTAGCATCTTGTCCTGACAAAACAGGAACGTTATTTTTCCAAAAATGAAAATACTGCCCCCTAGTCACAAAAGGTTAAACAGCTTGGAAAATTCCAGAAAATGATGTCATGGCTTTAGAAGCTTCTGATAGGCTAATTGACATAATTTGAGACAATTGGAGGTGTACCTGTGGATATATTTCAAGGCCTACCTTCAAACTCAGTGCCTCTTTGCTTGACATCATGGGAAAATCAAATGAAATCAGCCGAGTCCTCAGGGGGTAAAAAGTAGACCTCCACAAGTCTGGTTCATCCTTGGGAGCAATTTCCAAACGCCTGAAGGTGCCACGTTCATCTGTACAAACAATAGTATGCAGGTATAAACACCGTGCGACCACGTAGCCGTCATACCTCTCAGGATGGAGACACGTTCTGTCTCCGAGATTAACATACTTTGGTGCGAAAAGTGCTAATCAATCCCAGAATAACAGCGAAGGACTTTGTGAAGATGCTGGCGGAAACCGGTACAAAAGTATCTATATCCACAGTTAAACGTGTTCTATATCGACACACCCTGAAAGGCCGGTCAGCAAGGAAGAAGCCTCTGCTCCAAAACCGCCATTAAAAAAGACAGCCTACGGTTTGCAACTGCACATAGGAACAAAGATCGTACTTTTTGGAGAAATGTCCCCGGGTCTGATGAAACAAAAATAGAGCTGTTTGGCCATAATGACCATCGTTATGTTTGGAGGAGAAAGGGGAAGCTTGCAAGCTGAAGAACACCATCCCAACCGTGAAGGACGGGGGTGGCAGCATCATGTTGTAGGGTTGCTGGTGCACTTCACAAAATAGATGGCTTCATGAGGATGGAAAATTATGTGGATATATTGAAGCAATCTCAGACATCAGTCAGGAAGTTAAAGCTTTGTCGCAAATGGGTCTTCTAAATGGACATTGACCCAAAGCATACTTCCAAAGTTGTGGCAAAATGGCTTAAGGACAACAGAGTTGAGGTATTGGAGTGGCCATCACAAAGTCCCGACTTCAATCCTATAGAACATTTGTGGGCAGAACTGAAAAAGCGTGTGCGAGCAAGGAGACCTACAAACCTGACTCAGTTACACCAGCTCTGTCAGGAGGAATGGGACAAAATTCACCCAACTTATTGTGGGAAGCTTGTGGAAGGCTCCCCGAAATGTTTGACTCAAGTTAAACAATTTAAAGGCAATGCTACCTAATACTAATTGAGTTTGTTAACCTCCTGACCCACTGGGAACGTGATGAAAGAATTAAAAGCGGAAATAAATCACTCTCAACTATTTTTCCTGACATTTCACATTCTTAAAATAGTGATGATCCTAACTGACTTAAGACAGGGAATTTGTACTAGGATTAAATGTCAGGAATTGTGAAAAACTGAGTTTAAATGTAGTTGGCTAAGGTGTATGTAAACTTCAGTGGGGTTCAAGCTCACTCCCTGTCTCAACCCACGGCCCTGTGGAAATAAATGTTTTTTTTGTGCCAATTTTAACTGCGCACTTGTGTACATGTTTTTTACAAAGTCGTATGTTTTTCCCCCCAACACTGCTTTCCATCAATTTGTATAGCAGACCCTCATGCCAGAGTCCAGCTTTTTTTATTTATTAAAAAAAGCATGAGAAGGTGTGTCAGTGGGCTGAAAGTGAACACTCTGAGAGAGACTGTGTTGAGGTCAGTGATAAAGTCATCTACACTACTACTGCCAAGAGATGAGCTATAGGTGTACCTACCATAGAGGTCCCCTTGAAGCCTACCATTGACTATGTACAGACCCAGCGTGCGACAGAGCTCCAGGAGTTGTGACCCATGTTTGTCATAGTTGTGTCTAGGGTGGCATATTAGGGAGGGAATGGTGTCACCTCCAGGTAGGTGTTTGTCCCCTTGTGTGCTGAGGGTGTTGTGTTCTGTCATGTAGTTCGCCACAGACCAGTACATGTCCCTGAGCCTGGAAATGGTTGATCTCCCCCTCTAGGATGGAGAAGCTGTCACATTAAAGTACATGGATACTGTAGGGGGATATAGGTAGCACACATGAGGACATTTTTCTCTGAGATCATTTCCTTATTCATTTGTTCCTGTTTTGACTAATTGAATAGAGTGGGATAGGTCTGCTCTACCAAATTAGCATACCCCTTGAGTCTCTTCCCTGTTTCACACCTGGTAGTTTGATGGATGGGACTACCATGTTTCTTGTGGGATGACAATGTCTGTATTTCCAATTTCTTTGAAGTCTAGGTTCTTGCTCTTTAGTCCAAAGGGAGATGACCTCAGGCCTTGTATATTCCAGCATGATATAGTAAAAGCTTGGATTTCTGTACTGTCTAGTGGTGTTTTGTGTGGTTTAGGCTCGGACCATTACAGTAGGTGTGAGCAGAGCATGTTGAGCAGCTCTCTCCCTCGCTCTCTCTGTTTAGCTCGCTCGCTCCCTCTCCCCCTTTCTCTTCCCGTCTCCCCCTTTCTCGCTCTCACTCTCCCCCCTCGTTTGTGCTCTTATTCATACCTCCTTTCCTCCACAGACACGGCAACGAGTGTTGATCTCGGCGTTCTCTCGGGCCACTAAGGACCCCTTTCCCGCCTCTCGGGCGGCCGGGGTTCTGGGCTTTGCAGCGACCCACAACTACTACAGTGTGACAGAGAGTGCAGCACGGGTACTACCAACACTCTGTACCCTCACTGTTGACCCTGACAAGAACGTTAGAGATCAGGTGAGAAGCACTACAAACACCTTACACATTGAAATAACTGCATTAGTACATTTAGTTTGCATTAGGTTTAGAAATATTGGTGGGATTTTTGTGTCTGTAAAATATATTATGCGAGAAATGGCTGTGGAAACGCTTTTATGCGCAAATATTTATATAATAACCAACATATGGAAGTAAACTTTGAGTCCCGTGATGACATGTGGTGTGGTCCTCTCATTACAACTGGAGAAAGCATGCAGTTTGTTAGGCTACAGATGTAATCAGTAATGAACTTCACAGGGTGGTAACAGTACAAGGTGATGAGCTTGATGCTACTTTCCAATAAATATCCAGGGTCTTATTCTGGGGACATGATCGACGCTTGGCTTCCATTTGACAAGCAAAAAATGATTTTGCTCCTTTGTCCATAATAATGTCATCATGTAAGCTATACCTGCACTGTGTTTGCAAGCTGTTCGCTAGAGCGCAAAGTGCCAACTAGAGCGCAGTGCCAACACCAGAGTGGGTATATTTAGCTATATAGCGCAACATTTCTGGTGATGAAACCATCAGTGGAGTTGATTGCGATGGAAATCCATTTGAACTTTTGTATTTTTATGGGAATTAAACGCAAAAGTTATTTTTATGTGCGCTACGTCAGACTTTTGATCACAAGTAAATTTGATGGAAATTCATATCTGGTGAGGAAATAAGCATAATTGTATTTAATGCCTTATATTCTTTTACGTTTATTTAAAAAAAAAAATTTTTTTTTAGATGTGTGTGTATGTATGTATATATATATATATATATATATATATATATATATATATATATATATATATATATATATATATATATATATATACAGTGCCTTGCGAAAGTATTCGGCCCCTTTGAACTTTGCGACCTTTTGCTACATTTCAGGCTTCAAAGATAAAGATATAAAACTGTATTTTTTTGTGAAGAATCAACAACAAGTGGGACACAATCATGAAGTGGAACAACATTTATTGGATATTTCAAACTTTTTTAACAAATCAAAAACTGAAAAATTGGGCGTGCAAAATTATTCAGCCCCCTTAAGTTAATACTTTCTAGCGCCACCTTTTGCTGCGATTACAGCTGTAAGTCGCTTGGGGTATGTCTCTATCAGTTTTGCACATCGAGAGACTGACATTTTTTCCCATTCCTCCTTGCAAAACAGCTCGAGCTCAGTGAGGTTGGATGGAGAGTATTTGTGAACAGCAGTTTTCAGTTCTTTCAACAGATTCTCGATTGGATTCAGGTCTGGACTTTGACTTGGCCATTCTAACACCTGGATATGTTTATTTTTGAACCATTCCATTGTAGATTTTGCTTTATGTTTTGGATCATTGTCTTGTTGGAAGACAAATCTCCGTCCCAGTCTCAGGTCTTTTGCAGACTCCATCAGGTTTTCTTCCAGAATGGTCCTGTATTTGGCTCCATCCATCTTCCCATCAATTTTAACCATCTTCCCTGTCCCTGCTGAAGAAAAGCAGGCCCAAACCATGATGCTGCCACCACCATGTTTGACAGTGGGGATGGTGTGTTCAGGGTGATGAGCTGTGTTGCTTTTACGCCAAACATAATGTTTTGCATTGTTGCCAAAAAGTTCAATTTTGGTTTCATCTGACCAGAGCACCTTCTTCCACATGTTTGGTGTGTCTCCCAGGTGGCTTGTGGCAAACTTTAAACGACACTTTTTATGGATATCTTTAAGAAATGGCTTTCTTCTTGCCACTCTTCCATAAAGGCCAGATTTGTGCAATATACGACTGATTGTTGTCTTATGGACAGAGTCTCCCACCTCAGCTGTAGAGCTCTGCAGTTCATCCAGAGTGATCATGGGCCTCTTGGCTGCATCTCTGATCAGTCTTCTCCTTGTATGAGCTGAAAGTTTAGAGGGACGGCCAGGTCTTGGTAGATTTGCAGTGGTCGGATACTCCTTCCATTTCAATATTATCGCTTGCACAGTGCTCCTTGGGATGTTTAAAGCTTGGGAAATCTTTTTGTATCCAAATCCAGCTTTAAACTTCTTCACAACAGTATCTCGGACCTGCCTGGTGTGTTCCTTGTTCTTCATGATGCTCTCTGCGCTTTTAACGGACCTCTGAGACTATCACAGTGCAGGTGCATTTATACGGAGACTTGATTACACACAGGTGGATTGTATTTATCATCATTAGTCATTTAGGTCAACATTGGATCATTCAGAGATCCTCACTGAACTTCTGGAGAGAGTTTGCTGCACTGAAAGTAAAGGGGCTGAATAATTTTGCACGCCCAATTTTTCAGTTTTTGATTTGTTAAAAAAGTTTGAAATATCCAATAAATGTCGTTCCACTTCATGATTGTGTCCCACTTGTTGTTGATTCTTCACAAAAAAAAATACAGTTTTATATCTTTGTTTGAAGCCTGAAATGTGGCAAAAGGTCGCAAAGTTCAAGGGGGCCGAATACTTTCGCAAGGCACTGTATATATATATACTGCTCAAAAAAATAAAGGGAACACTTACATTGTGTTTAACTCCAAGTCAATCCCATTCTGTGAAATCAAACTGTCCACTTAGGAAGCAACACTGACAATAAATTTCACATACTGTTGTGCAAATGGAATAGACAACAGGTGGAAATTATAGGCAATTAGCAAGACACCCCCAATAAAGGAGTGGTTCTGCAGGTGGCAACCACAGACCACTTCTCAGTTCCTATGCTTCCTGGCTGATGTTTTGGTCACTTTTGAAAGCTGACGGTGCTTTCACTCTAGTGGTAGCATGAGACGGAGTCTACAACCCACACAAGTGGCTCAGGTAGTGCAGCTCATCCAGTATGGAACATCAATGCGAGCTGTGGCAAGAAGGTTTGCTGTGTCTGTCAGCGTAGTGTCCAGAGCATGGAGGCGCTACCAGGAGACAGGCCAGTACATCAGGAGACGTGGAGGATGCCGTAGGAGGGCAACAACCCAGCAGCAGGACCGCTACCTCCGCCTTTGTGCAAGGAGGAGCAGGAGGAGCACTGCCAGAGCCCTGCAAAATGACCTCCAGCAGGCCACAAATGTGCATGTGTCTGCTCAAACGGTCAGAAACAGACTCCATGAGGGTGCTATGAGGGCCCGACGTCCACAGGTGGAGGTTGTGCTTACAGCCCAACACTGTGCAGGACGTTTGGCATTTGCCAGAGAACACCAAGATTGGCAAATTCGCCACTGGCGCCCTGTGCTCTTCACAGATGAAAGCAGATTCATACTGAGCACATGTGACAGTCTGGAGACGCCGTGGAGAAGGTTCTGCTGCCTGCAACATCCTCCAGCATGACCGGTTTGGTGGTGGGTCAGTCATGGTGTGGGGGGGCCGCACAGCCCTCCGTGTGCTCGCCAGAGGTAGCCTGACTGCAATTAGGTACCGAGATGAGATCCTCAGACCCCTTGTGAGACCATATGCTGGTGCGGTTGGCCCTGGGTTCCTCCTAATGCAAGACAATGCTATACCTCATGTGGCTGGAGTGTGTCAGCAGTTCCTGCAAGAGGAAGGCATTGATGCTATGGACTGGCCCGCCCGTTCCCCAGACCTGAATCCAATTGAGCACATCTGGGACAT
The DNA here is from genome assembly GCF_034236695.1 of Oncorhynchus nerka. Lineage (NCBI taxonomy): Eukaryota > Metazoa > Chordata > Actinopteri > Salmoniformes > Salmonidae > Oncorhynchus > Oncorhynchus nerka. The sequence continues at coordinate 20,835,275 of NC_088400.1, forward strand.
CATGTCTCGCTCCATCCACCAACGCCACGTTGCACCACAGACTGTCCAGGAGTTGGCGGATGCTTTTGTCCAGGTCTGGGAGGAGATCCCTCAGGAGACCATCCGCCACCTCATCAGGAGCATGCCCAGGCGTTGTAGGGAGGTCATACAGGCACGTGGAGGCCACACACACTACTGAGCCTCATTTTGACTTGTTTTAAGGACATTACATCAAAGTTGGATCAGCCTGTAGTGTGGTTTTCCACTTTAATTTTGAGTGTCACTCCATATCCAGACCTCCATGGTTTGATAAATTTGATTTCCATTGATAATTTTCGTGTGATTTTGTTGTCAGCACATTCAACTATGTAAAGAAAAAAGTATTTAATAAGAATATTTCATTCATTCAGATCTAGGATGTGTTATTTTAGTGTTCCCTTTATTTTTTTGAGCAGTGTATATATTTGCATGAAAAGTTGTTGCCAATTGGATAGAAACCTAGCTTGTGAAACATGTTTTTTTTTCTGTCCCTCAGTCATTCAAAGCAATAAAGAGTTTCTTGACGAAGCTGGAGACTGTTTCTGAAGATCCAACCAAGCTGGCTGAAATAGGTCTGTACACAATCGCAAACGTCCAGGTCGCCAAAAACAACAAAGCCTCAAGCACTGATCTCACATTAAAGGGATAGTATGGGATTTTGGCAATGAAGTCCTTTATCTGCTTCCCCAGAGTCCGATGATCTAGTGGATAAAAATGTTTCTGTGTCCAGTATGAAGGAAGTTCGAGTTAGTTTTGTGACCTAATGCTAACTAGTGTTAGCTGTACCCAAAGACTTCCAGTCATTGCGCTAAACTCGGTATCATTTGCTCGCAAACTACACTATAAATATATAACACACACAAAAGTATGTGGACACACCCCTTCACATTAGTGGATTAGACTATTTCAGCCACACCTGTTGCTGACAGGTGTTTTAAAATCGAGCACACAGCCATGCGATCTCCATAGACAAACATTGGCAGTAGAATGGCCTTACTGAAGAGCTCAGTGACTTCAACGTGGCACCATCATAGGATGCCACCTTTCCTACAAGTCAGTTCGTCAAATTTCTGTCCTGCTAGAGCTGCCCGATCAACTGTACGTGCTGTTATTGTGAAGTGGAAACGTCTAGGAGCTTCATGAAATTGGTTTCAAATGGCCGAGCAGCCGCACACAAGCTTAAGATCACCATGTCAATGCCAAGCGGCGACTGGAGTGGTGTAAAGATTTCCGTCATTGGACTCTGGAGCAGTGGAAACGCGTTCTCTGGAGTGATGAATCACGCTTCACCATCTGGCAGTCCAATGGATGAGTCTGGGTTTGGCGGATGCCAGGAGAACGCTACCTAAAGTTACCTGTAAAGTTTGGTGGATGAGGAATAATGGTCTGGGGCTGTTTTTCATGGTTGGGCTAGAACCCTTAGTTCCAGTGAAGTGAAATCTTGGCGCCACAGCATACAACATTCTAGAAGATTCTCTGCTTCCAACTTGGTGGCAAGTTTGGGGAAGGTCCTTTCATGTATCAGAATGACAATGCCCCCATGCACGAGGTCCATGCAGTAATGGTTTGTCGAGATCGGTGTGGAAGAAATTGACTGCCTTGATCTCAACCCCATCGAACACATTTGGGATGAATTGGAACGCTGACTGCGAGCCAGGCCTAATCGCCCAACATCAGTGCCCGACCTCACTAATGCGCTTGTGGCTAATAGCAAGTCCCCGCAGCAATGTTCCAGCATCTAGTGGAAAGCCTTCCCAGAAGAGTGGAGGCTGTTATAGTAGGGGGGAATCAACTCCATATTAATGTCCATGATTTTGGAATGAGATGTTTGACGAGCAGCTGTCCACACTCTTGGTCATGTGGTATACCTGTAACTTCCTTCATTGCCAAAATCCCAAACTATCCCTTATAAGGAATATTTTTGCAGCCTTTGAGTGTCTAATATTACGTATCTCCTTCTCAACCTAGAAAAGGATGTGATGTCATCAGCCCAGCCGGCTGGGGCAGCGGCCAGTTGGGCAGGCTGGGCAGTGACGGGGGTGTCTTCTCTGACCTCCAAGCTCATCCGGACCGGCCCGGGGGCAGAGGGGGGCAGCCCGGCTGAGAACACCCCTGTTGGTGGTGGTACTGCATCTCCTTGCGCTGGGAGCCCTGTGATAGATGGAGTACCCGGGGGTAAGGAACTGACTTATTTGCAGGATTACTTGGATCTTAAATATGTTTCTGTTTTGATTTGGCATGGGTCCCCAGATCCTCAATGTTATACAGCTGCACAAACCGAGAGCATCCTGACTGGTTGCATCACTTCCTGGTATGGCAACTGCTCAGCATCTGACCGTAAGACGCTACAGAGGGTAGTGCCTACAGCCCAGTACATCAAGCTTCCTGCCATCCAGGACCTATATACTAGGCGGTGTCAGAGAGGGAGGCCCAAAAAATGGTCAGACTCCAGTCACCCAAGTCGTAGACTGTTCTCTCTGCACGTCAAGCGGTACCGGAGCGCCAAGTCTAGGTCCAAAAGGCTCCTTAACAACTTCAATCCCCAAGACATAAGACTGTTAATCAAATGGCCACCCAGACTATTTGCATTGACCCCCCCCCCCCCCCGTTTTTACACTGCTGCTACTCGCTGTTTATTATCTATGCGTAGTCGCTTTACCGCTACCTACATGTTCAAATTACCTCGCCTAACCTGTACCCCCACACATTGACCCGGTACCCCCTGTATATAGCCTCGTTACTGTTGTTTTATTCTAACTTTTTAAATGTATTTTACTTAAGTTTATATTAAATATTTTTTAACTCTATTTTCTTAACTGCATTGTTGGTTAAGGGCTTGTAAGTAAGCATTTCACAGTAAGGTCTGTTGTATTTGGCACGTGACAAATCAAATTTGATTATATTTTTGGTCATTCTATACTTAAGGGTGGCATCCCCCATAGAAACATAGGAAGAGCCGGCAAAGCTGTATCCATCAGTTAATGGCATCCGCTATTTACAGCCCCCTTTCACCTCATTCCTCCAGGCTCTGAAGTTAAACCCCCACCGGCCTCCATGACTCTACCCATTGCTTCTGGCCTTGCTAGCCAATCAGACTCTGCTAAGGTGTCCGAAAAGAATGAGGAGCCAATCGGAGACCGGTGGGATGACGAGGACTGGGGAAGTTTGGAGGTAATTGGCATGGAATGGTTTTGGGGTGGGATTTGACAGTTGGGACTGTGGGACGTCAACTGTCACGGAACATGGGGAACAGTGATGTTTGTATTGGAGAGGCATGTTCTATTTGATCAGTTAACTCATTCAACTACCCTCGCGCTCTCTCTCCCCCCACAGGACCCAGAGAAGGTACAGGCAGCAGACCCAGATGACTGGAACTCTTCTGATTGGTCAGGAATGTCTTCTGTCAAAAAGAAGGCCAGTGTAAGAGGAGTACGTATCTGGTTTTCAGGGAGGCAGAATGTTTGAATAGTCAAAGATAATGGCACATTGCATAGTCATGCTATTTCCGTAAAGTAACAAACACACTTGTCTTTTCTTACTAGCTCTGGCTTTGATGATATAAACTTAATTGAGGAAAAAATGTACTTACTATGACTGAGAGATGTGGTTGCCTCACCTAGCTGTCTTCTCTCTGGATAAGAGCATCTGCTAAATGACTAATTTGTAAATACATTTCTGTCTGCAATTTCCAACCTACTGAACAATGGTCCATGATTTAAAACCGTGTGCATGCTGAAACTTCATGGGGGGTATTCATTCATTGCTGTCTCCTTTTCCATCCAGGTGGGTCTAGCAACTTCTGAGGCGGTGAAAAAGCAGAGCTCTGATTGGAGCAGCTCGGGCTGGGATGCTGACGACAGCTGGTCCAATGAGAAGGAGGCTGACGGCCAGGGTCAGAGTTCACCAGGAGAGGAGACGTGGGGCAATGACTGGGAGGAGGAGGGAACGACTGCTCCGGCCACTAAGAGTGCTGCTCTGCTGGAGGGGGTTCGGTTAGCCAGCGAGTATGACTGGGACAGTAAGGGAGCCACGCAGACAGACTTCCTTGCCAACGTGTCTCAGAGAGCAATGCCCACCCCAATTGCTACGGTGAGGAGAGGGGGGGGTGGGGCTTTATAAATAAACGTTTGACAGGAGTAGGCTTTGTGTTTTGAAGAACTGACAAACAGGCTTGTTAAAGTGGAGGTAAAAGTTAGGTGTTGATGTGAAGTGAGGAACATTTTGAGGTGGAAATGGAAGGACAGTGCATGTTTTTAATGTGCGCTGTGCTTTCTGGTTCATGCTAGGCTGGTGATGGCTGGAGTGCAGAGCCTGCTGGAGACTGGGGAGCTGAGGAGAGCTGGGAGTCTGTGGACGGAAGTCAAGGTGAGTCTCAACCTGCTCTAACTTCTCTATTCTCCATCTCTCTCAATGATCTGAAACCAGAGAGTCCTTTTATTGAGATGTTGTTCATGTTATAACAGCTGTCTGTCTTTTTGTTTCCTAAGCAGGCCTAAGCAAGGCAGAGCTGGCCAAGAAGAAACGTGAGGAGAGGAGGAAAGAACTGGAGGCCAAACGGGCAGAACGCAAGGCAGTGAAGGGTCCTCTCAAACTGGGTGCTCGGAAACTGGACTGACTGGAAGGAAGAGGAGGGTTGGTGGAAGACAGGAAGCGAAGCAGACAGAGTGCTATGATGACTTTCCCCTGACTCCCACAGTGGAATGTATGGAAGGTTCAACATTCCATAATGAAAAAAAGATTGAAAAAGAGACACTGAACTTGACTGTACAAGCTGCTCATTGGCTGAGAGGGGATCAGAGTGCCAGAAGCTGAGACATTTCTCATCCAGACTATTACGGGGTTTAAACATTGCATTCATATTACAACACAAATATTGTTTTTATATAAAAACAAAGATGTAAAGAAATGTACATAGTTGGTGCATTTGTCTGAAACTTTTTTTTAAATTATATTGATATAAAATGTGTATATGCTGAATGTTCACATATACGCATAAATGGGTTATGAATGTTAGATAAGCTGTCAGTCACACTGCAGAAATAAGACTGATAGTCTGCATGCATGGGTCTGTATATGAGTGACCTACCAGAAGGCATACAGTACTTCCCTGAAGGGTAATGGTGGGACACGTTCAGCAGGGCACAATGTTGTGGAACAGTCTGATAGAAATATGTTATGTAGAACAAACATTCCTCTCACATAGAATAAGGGATCATGTCATTTCTATATTTGTTTGCCAACTGAACGTGTCTCTGATTAACGGTACCTCACTGTACACAGATGAATAATATACACCTGGCCTAGATCCCCTCGGAGCCAATCAGTCATCATTAGTGGTGGTGGGTTGACTGACTTGAAGCCTTCATATTCAGCATGGACGGTGTTATCATGCAATTTTATCTGTAGCTTCCTCCTCCTATATATTTATGGAGTCACTTAGCTATTTAAAATCAAATCATAAAGTGAAAGATAATTCTGCCCATCAACTATCTTGTCAGATTGGTAGTGTTGGGTGGGTCAAGGGAAAGAGAAGGTTCTGTTTGTGCCTTTTATTTGATGGCAGCACGGTTTACTGGAGTCAGATGAACTGTGCTCTGTGATGTTTAAATATGTTGTGGGTGGCGAGGGAAGTCCAGTGAAATCAGATGCATTGTTTTATAGAGAGAGAATCTTGTGTACAATTCCCAAAATAAAACCATGACAAAAAAGTGTTATGCGAAAGGGTGTGAACTGTTTTACAAATATATATTCAGAACAATTTCTGCTTCTGCCAACATCCAAATCCACTAGAAAATTCCTTGTGGGACAACAGAGGTGTTTCTGTTTACTAAGAGAAGTATGTTAATCAGACCACAAACCTAGAGACCAAATAATGTTTATTCAAAATGTACAAACTTACATTGCAGAGCATGTCAAGACAGACCAGATCAACTAATCTAAAATGACGAGATTCAGTTTATTCATTATCAATATATTTCAACTTAATGTGCAAACAAGTTTACGGATCAAGCACTGGTTAAGATAAAATATTTTCAATCCAACATCTAGAAATTGCTAGTATACTCATGAATAAAGATTTTGTTCATAACGCTGTCAGTCATTTCAAGGCGATATAAGGAGCATTAGATGTATCCAGTGGCGATTTCTGGTGGGGCAAACTCCCCCCAAAATATTTTGGATGCATGCCTGCAAAGCCACAACACTATGACTGTGACAAACTGTTAGGGCCTACATAAAGCTGTCCCAACACCAGAGCTTTCTTTTCAGCACCATGGAGTGAATCCTTACCACCGCTACACCTGGTTATCAGTGGAGCCTTGTTTAGCAGCAAAGCAGTTCATTCAGCCTCATTTACTGCCTTTAAAAAAAAACATTGCTGATATGGCTGACTTGCTTAAACAAATGTGGTTTCTACTGACAATTGAGATGTACAAACTATGGCAGAAGGGGACGAAGAGCGGATAAGAGGCAATCCGTCATTTCTATTAAGATATTAATGAGCGAGCTAGGATGGACACGAAGTCAGAACAATAAATAATGGGGGCATATAAGCAGACAATGAAAGCTCTTACAATATTCAATGATTATATTTCTCTAAAACAGGCTATAGGCTACATGTACACCTCCAAGTCAGAACAGTAGGCTAAGTTATGAGGGGGAAAGGGACCAAATTATTAAGGTGAGGCACATGGGCTACTAACAGCTTACTACACAACATACACTTAGTATTACTTTCTTAGCTACGGCATACAAATCTCCCTGGCACATTACATCATTTATGCAGCAGCATAAAATACATTTTTGGACTCACCTTGTTGTGCTGTGCTCACTTGAACAGGAAGGTGGCGCGGCGGTCTTTGTAGGAAAATGTCATCAAAGTCTGGCATTCTCTGGATTTATGGTGCTTTCAAGACAACTGGGAACTCTGGGAAAAAAACTAGGTTGAATCATGACTTCAGTGGTCTTCAGGTCAGAGCTCTAGAAAGAGGCCAGTGTTCCTGACTTGGAATTACAAGTTGGATGACCGTTCAAAACGTATTTTCCCAGTCGGAGCTAGTTTTTTTCAGAGTTCCCAGTTCTATTGAACTGACTGACGTCTGAGATTTCCCAGTTCTGAGTTTCCAGTTGTTTTGAAAGCACTGAGCTAGGCTGAACCACCTCCATTTTGGAGCTGCCTTACTCAAGAAAGCAAAAAAGAGACCATGTTTGTATTGTTTTATTAAACTCAATGATTCTTTAAAAAAAAAAAAAAAAATTTTTTATTTTTTTTACAATGTTTGCAAACTGATATGTGACACGTTTAATTGCCAAAATAACATGTAAAACAGGCACACGTTTTTTTAAAATATATATTTTTAATTTTTTTATTAGCTAAACAGGTGGGGGCTCAAGACGCCCACTGGACGTATCCACTCCGACCCTAACCAGGAGTAGTTCTGTGAGTCCTAAAGACAATTGAATTCATGATAGAAATATCAGAACTTCAGTGGAATACCATTTTATCCCACTATAAAAAGATCTCAGTCTAGATAAATATGTTGAAACTTTAGTAGGGAAACTTCATAGCTTATAAGTAAATGATCATTTTTTTGTTAAATCAGCTAGAAGCCTGCAAGACACCTCCAAGCCTTTAAACCTCGGAATTATAACAAGACACTGTTCCTCGTTTCCTTTGTGCTTTCAAATCATGTCTGTGTAATTGTAAAAGTTTTTTAAAAAGATGTACGAAAATACTCAAACCTCCCCTCTGAAAACAACAGAATTATTCAAGTGACGAAGGCAGTAGTACTGTAGTTGAATAATTCATCTCTATCAGGCCTATTGGTGATTGGCTGCTCAGGAAGCTATCATATTTTTTAATATTTTATTTATTTATTTGACCTTTATTTACTGCAATTTATGCCGTTCTTCAGTTAAGAACAAATTCTTATTTTCAATGACTGCCTAGGAACAGTGGGTTAACTGCCTGTTCAGGGGCAGAACGACAGATTTGTACCTTGTCAGCTCGGCGATTTGAACTTACAACCTTTCGGTTACTAGTCCAACGCTCTAACCACTAGGCTACCCTGCCGCCCCATACAGGTGCTCACTTATATTCTCCCCCTTTATTCTTCTTTTTGCTTCCACCTCCAAAGATGGCTGCCGCGATACCTGCAACAGCAAGGACTCCAAAGCCCACCATTGCGGCCATTCCCACTGTTTCCACAGCCTGCTGAACCTGGCAGAAAAATACATTCATTTGAATGAATGACTGATTCAGAAATAGTCATAGATGCTTTGAATGTATAACAACAAGTAATCCAGTTACTCTACACTCTCTTGACACACAGTAATAGCTTGAGAATGTCATTATGGCTCACAAGATAACTCTATGCTGAGCACAGTACACCTATTGTTGAGCACCAGTCCAGTGTACCTACCTGTCGAGACTCAGCCTTCCCATATCTCAGCTCTGTGACAAAGTGCTCACAGTTCCCCTTGAAGACACAGAAGGGCAGCTCCTGGTCCACATAGGCCTGGGCGTCCTTCAGTATCTCACAGATGGGTCTGACCTATAATAATATAATGCATGACATTTAGCAGATCATTTTATGCTAAGCAATTTATGCCATTTAGCAGACGTTTTTATCTTAAGCGAACTTACACTAGTGCATGCATACATTTTCATTTGGTTGGCCCCAGCGGGAATCAAAACACTATTCTGGCATTACAAGCACCATGCTCTATCAACTGAGCCACATAGGATCACACAGGCTGGCACCTTATTCCCAGCGGTGGAAAAAGTACCCAAGTGTCATACTTGAGTAAAAGTAAAGATACCTTTAATAGAAAATGACTTAAGTAAAAGTGAAAGTCACCCAGTAAAATACTACTTGAGTAAAAGTCTCAAAGGTATTTTGGTTTTAAATATACTTAAGTATCAAAAGTAAATGGAATTGCTAAAATGTACTTAAGTATCAAAAGCAAAAGTAAACCATTTCAAACATATTAAATAAAACAGACAGAATCATTTTCTTTTATTTATTTATTCGCAGACAGCCAAGGGCACACTCCAACACTCAGACATCATTTACAAATGAAGCATTTGTGTTTAGTGAGTCCGCCAGATCAGAGGCAGTAGGGATGACCAGGGATGTTCTCTTTTTAAGTACTTTTGGGTTTCAGGGAAAATGTATGGAGTAAAAAGTACATCTTTTTTTAGGAACGTAGTGAAGTAAAAGTAAAAGTTGGCAAAAATATAAATAGTAAAGTAAAGTACAGATACCCCCCAAAAATACTTAAGTAGTACACTATGTTTGACCAGGGCCCCATGGGGTGCTATTTTGGGTCGCAACAATACTGTACTTACTGTACTTACCTGGTAATCCTTATCAAGCTGGTTGTTGATGCACCACTGATCATGCCCCACCACGTCCCAGATCTTTTCCTTCTTCACCTTAGCCTTGTCACTGAGCACAGACATCAGGCTGTTGGAACTGGCTCCAGGGACCTCGGCTGGGGAGCAAAGAGACATGGGAGAAGGAGAGGGAAAAGTTCCAACGGAGGGGGTGCACAGACAAAACATGTCATAAAACATATCATCAGTGCCAAAGATGAGTTTAAAGTTGAGTTTTGTCACATTAGTTTTTATCAGAAAGTATTCACACCCCTTGACATTTTCCACATTTTTGTTGCGTACAAATTTAAAATGGAAGAAATTGAGATTTTGTGTCACTGGCCTACACACAATAACCCATAATGCCAAAGTGCTTTTCATTTTTTTTATTTTTTTTTTTTTACAAATGAATTAAAAATGAAAATCTGAAATGTCTTCAGTCAATAAGTATCCCTTTGTTATGACAAGCCTAAATAAGTTCAAGGGTAAACATAATACGTTTTTTGTCTTCACCTTTCAGCAGAACAATATTCTAAAACACAGGGTCAAATATACACTGGAGTTGTTTACCAGGGCGACAATGAATGTTCCTGAGTGGCCTAGTAGCAGTTTTGACTTAAATCGTCATGAAAATCTATGGAAAAACTTGAAAATAGCTGTCTAGCAATAATCAACAACCAACTTGACAGAGCTTGAGGATTTTTTTAAAGAATAATGAGCAAATATTGTACAATCCAAGTGTACAATATCTCTTAGAGACTTACCCAGAAAGACTCACAGATGTCATCGCTGCCTAATGTGATTCAAACATTGACTTGGGGACAAATACTTCTAATCAAAAAACAGTGCATTCAGAAAGAATTCAGACCCCTTGACTTTTTCCACATTTTGTTACGTTACAGACTTATTCTAAAATATCAATCTACGCACAATACCCCATAATAGCAAAGCAAAAACAGGTTTTTAGAAATGCTAGCAAATGTATAAAAATAAAAACTGAAATACCTTATTATTATTTTGCATCTTCAAAGTGGTAGGCATGTTGTTTAAATCAAATGATACAAACCCCCCAAAAATCTATTTTAATTCCAGGTTGTAAGGCAACAAAATAGGAAAAATGCCAAGGGGGGTGAATACTTTCACAAGCCACTGTATGTAGGCTACTGTATATAAATGGTTGAGTGCACTATATCTTCTAAAATAAAGATTTGATCATACTCAATAGTATAACTCACAGGGTGGGGCCAGGTGAACGACAAAACCGTCACCAACGTACAAAGTCCAGTGCTGGAAGTTGCATCTGAATATCTCTATCAGGTCCCCTGGCTCTGGCTTCTCATCGTACTGTCAAGGGAGAAATAATAAGTAGGATTTGGCAAATCTGTGTATTGCCACATACAGGGGTGTTGTTGCTAGACACCCTCTTGTTGAAGTATGCAACCGCCAACCAACTGCCAAGTATGCCGTTCTGAAAGGGAAAGTGCTCAGATCTCGTCGTGCAAACACTACTTTGTACAAACAAAATGTAAATATTTGCATAAAAACAGATTACACAGAGACAGTGGACACAATCAACATTTGGATTGGACTTTACTTACCAATGTTGGAGCCATGGTTACCGTTATTTCCTTTCCACAGTTGATTTCCCTTCTGCTTGTAAATAACTTTACGTTTTTCCTGAGCTTTATCTCGACCCTGTAAAGTCAGAACAAAATCTATATGTTATATTTAGGGGGGCTGTTTTCCTAAGACATTAGCTAACAAAATATTATGCAATAAACTAGATACTGATCTAATTTCACTATGTTCTGGTGTCTATAAAAAAATCAGTGGAGTGTATTCATGGATGCCAAGGAGAGCCAGGGTACACCAAAAAAATTAAATAATATATATATATATAATTTTTCAATTACTTTTGTCTCTCCGTTTCAGAATTTTTCTTCAATTCATTCCCAAGAGGCTGAATGTATCTATGGAGCAAGATAGCTGCCAAAAGCTAAAACGTATGTATCGTTAGGATCGTAAGGAAATCGATATGTAAATTGTTAGGATCCTAAGAAAAGCCATGTGTGAAACAGAAAACGTAACCGTTAAATTAGATCTGTAAACGTACAAACCCTATGATACGACCGTTAAATTAGATCTGTAAACGTACAAACCCTATGATACGACCGTTAAATTAGATCTGTAAACGTACAAACCCTATGATACGACCGTTAAATTAGATCTGTAAACGTACAAACCCTATGATACGACCGTTAAATTAGATCTGTAAACGTACAAACCCTATGATACGACCGTTAAATTAGATCTGTAAACGTACAAACCCTATGATACGACCGTTAAATTAGATCTGTAAACGTACAAACCCTATGATACGACTATGGATGAACATTTACACGTTTCATTCTTACTTTACGTCTCCCTTTACTCGGGTTACACATCTTTTTTTATAAGCACAAACGTGTGACATCTGCAAAGGACATGAACCGAATGTAGCTAGTCAAAGATCGCTAGTCAATCATGCAACTCTAGCCAAGACTTTATAGTTGATTTGCAGCTTCCGGTTTCATTTCCAGAATAATAGTCTAGAGCATTCCATAAGGACGTTATAACAGTAGATGACGTAATACAGGCTTGGGCCTTCAGCAAATTACTTGTGTGAGAATTGTATTATAAAGACACAGAAGACCCTTGTCTAAAATAATCACCTGAGTTGCAAAATAGAAAGTAAATATGATTTAGGCTAGGCCTATTCCACTATCTAAATATGCCATACTGTTGTGTGTTATCTAACAGTCATATAATTGCATCATTTATTTTTTAATAGCCGCGTGGGGGCTACTGTGGTGATCATGTACACTTTTTCCCGTATTTGGGAGCACGGACTGTAGGCCTTATACTAGGCATTTTGACTGTTGTATTTGCGAATTCCACTCTGTATGTAGGCTTGTAGCCATTTGCATTGCACAACCCCATCACGCAGAGGCTATATCCATATCAATAAATTAGATTAAAGAAATATTGATTAAGTCTTAGCTATAACCTGTCCTGAGCTAAATAGCCAAGGGGTCCCAAATGGTCAAGACTATGAATAGCCTATTCTTATTGCCACTGCATGTGCTTCTTCAACTATTTAGTTTCAAATGTATTTAGAGGCCTGTGAGCTGGGTCCTCTTTTTAAGGGGAGGCCTATAATAAAAGCAGTAATAAAACACAAATAGAGTACTGCAAGACACCAGTACACAAAATGATAGCCTAAATTGCAATGCCTACAGGTTTGTAGATAGGCCTAAATGAAACATTGAAATATTAGTAATATAGAATGGAGAATTTTAACTTGAAAACATGCAGGATACCTCTTTCTGGTTTCCCTTACTTCCGTTTTTTGTATACTGTGTTATGCTTGTTCTCATAGTACTCCTCACAAGTTTTTATTGTTGGTGAGATGAAATTGCCAAAACTTGGAAAGGTATTATTGTACATCAGAATTGCAACACAAGATTTGTTCAAGACTAAAAGTTTTCTCCGTAATCACAACATGGTGTTTATATGTTCACAGATTAAATTTCACATTTACCTTTCACGCATGGCTTTTCTTACGATCCTAACAATTTACGTATGGATTTTCTTACGATCCTAACGATTCATACGTTCAACCTTTTGGCAGCTATCTGGCTCCATATGTATCTCACCGGAGAAAGCATGTGAGCGACCAAAACAGTGCCCCTCTGTCTCTTTATGTGTAGGCCATCTATCTGATGCTGTCTGGTTCAAACAAGCATGACATTGTTGCCGCCCATAGCATTGAATGGAATGCAAGGGAAGCATGCGTGCATTTAGCTTACCTTGATTAAAAAAAGTATAAAAAATGTGCCAATCAGCGTTGAGCTAAACTGAGCGAGCTCAACTGTGAATGGTCTTGGCGCACCAAAAGAAAGTGTCAAGGGAAGCCAGCTTGGATTTTGGTGTCACTCCTATCAAATCACATTGAGCGCATACGTCATTGACAGAAACAACTTGAATTGTTGCATCTTGTTGTCGTCCGGTGGCTAGCTAGCTAGCTAAAATGGTCCCTTTCCTAAATTAGCCATGGATGGAGATAGAGATTTGAACATGTGGTTTTACTTAATTCTCCTTACTGGCCAATGATTGTAACGGTGATTCTGATCCAACCATTAATTCATACATTGTTGTGCCCCTGGCCTGAGAGGATGGAAGTGCAATATGTAGCTAGATGTAGAAGGCTAATGTTAACTAGCTAACATTGCCCATGAATGGAAGTCAGCCTAGCAAACAACCATTTTAGCAAGGTAGCCTAGGACAACAAGAAATAAAAGCCTGTCCTGTATGACAGAGTGATAGACTGTTTTGTCAACATGAAAGAGAGGAGGATGGCATTGGAGGTTCTCGACAAGTAGGGTGTAAACATATTTTTCTACTTGCACAAACAGAAATCAGAACCATGGACAGCCGCATCTTAAATATATATATAGAGAGAGCGAACAGACACAGAGAGCATGGGCTCCTGAGTTCTTCTGCAAAAAGATAGAATTTAGAGTTGGATAAATGTAAATAAACTTGAATTTTTTTCGCTAGGACATCAAAACCTTCATTCCATAACTAAAACCTTCATTTTGAACAAAATTACCTGAATGGACTATTACTAGCAAGAATTATCAAGAAGAAAAAAAACTTCTAACAAACCAAAACCTGCATAAGAAACACAGCGGAATATGGAAACACCATCTAACAGAAAACTAGGTGAATAATGTTCAGTCTGAACTTACTTCTGAAGACAAAAATTAAAAGACAATCTCTTGGTAATATTGTTATATAAAGCTTAATAAATAAGGATACGAAGCTGCTATGAAAGAAACTGACTGAAATTCGCACAGAAGTGTGAAGTGAGAGGTGTGAAAACTCTTGAGCCTAACAATGGCAGGAGAGTTTCCCGTCCCATTGGTGCAGAGGTAACTGCCCACAAAATTAGGTGGAAACTGAGCTGCACTTCCTAGCCTCCTGCCCAATGTATGACCATATTAGAGACACATATTTCCCTCAGATCACACAGATCCAAAGAACTCCAAAACAAACTCAATTTTGATAAACTCCCATATCTACTGGGTGAAATCCCACAGTGTGCCATCACAGCAGCAAGATTTGTGACCTGTTGCCACAAGAAAAGAGCAACCAGTGAAGAACAAACACCATTATAGATACAACCCTTATTTATGCTTATTTATTTTCCCTTTTGTACATTGTTACAAAACTATATATATACATAATATGACATTTGTAATGTCTTTATTGTTTTGAAACTTCTGTATGTGTAATGTTTACTGTTCATTTGTATTGTTTATTTCACTTTTGTATATTATCTACCTCACTTGCTTTGGCAATGTTAACACATGTTTCCCATGCCAATAAAACCCTTGAATTGAATTGAATTAAAATACAGTACCCCCTGGATTCATCTATATTTTTAACTGATATGCAGCCTTCAATTGTAAATTACATCAATAAGAAACAATATTGTTGCTTTGATCACATCAGAAGATATCCTCCTCAGAATCTCCAAAATACAACAGCCACAGGACAACTTTATTCGGCCGTCTTAAAGGACCATTCGCCGTCACTCACACTGTTGGGGCGAGTGACTCTGAACTTAAAATGGCTAGCCCCAAGTCGTTCTTTGTTTCTCTGGGGCTTTATGCTATTTGCCTCATGACTCCTGCGTGTGTAACAGTATAGCTTCTGTCCCTCTCCTCGCCCCAACCTGGGCTCCAACCAGGGACCCTCTGCACACATCAACCAGTTACTCACGAAGCATCGTTACCCATCACGCCACAAAAGCTGCGGCCCTTGCAGAGCAAGGGGAACAACTACTTCTAGGTCTCAGAGCGAGTGACGTCACCAACTGAAACACTATTAACGCGCACCACCGCTAACTAGCTAGCCATTTCACATCGGCCACACGTGCTTTGTTGACTATGAACTTTCTTGTTTACCCAACCGTGGGTTCTAACCACCTCTCGCCAGCTTTGTATTCATGTTACCTGATGAAATTGCTTTACAATATGATCTTGTGCATGTATACCCAGGCCAATTTACTGTTGCTAACCCCAATTCTGGTTTCTGCTCTGATATCTGCTTCACAGATTTCTGCTCTCGTAAAAGCCTGGGTTTTCTGCATGTTAACACTAGAAGGTTTTAACATAAAATGTATCAATTGAAAGTGTGGGTTCACAGCTCCAATCCAGATGTGTTTGTCATTACTGAGACGGTGTTAAGAAAGAGTGTTTTGAATACTGATGTTAACCTTTCTGGTTATAACCTTTTTCGGCAAGACAGATCTTCCAAAGGTGGAGTGGCAATCTTTACCAAGGCCACCTTCAGTGCTCGGTTGTCTCCACCAAGTCTGTCCCCAAACAACTTGATTTCCTGGTTTTACGCATTAAACGTTCAAATAACTCTTTGTTGACTTGTTGCTGGATGTTATCGGCCACCATGATCCCCTCTGTCGAAGACACCTGGACCATCTTTTGTTAAATTTTCAGTGGTATCGTTAACAAATACGCACCCATTAAGAAAATGATCATTAAAAATAGGTTCAGTCCCTGGTTCGACCGTGATCTGTCAGAGTTACTCCACCTCAAGAATTCCATCTGGCAAATCGCTCGGCACACGCATACTCAGGCTGACTGGCTCTCGTTCAGGCAAATTAGAAATAAGTGCACTCAGGCTATCAAGAAGGCCAAAGTTAGTTACTTTAAGGAGCAGTTCTCTCTCTGTGGGTCTAACTGCAAGAAGTTCTGGAAAACGGTTAAAGACCTGGAGAATAAACCCTCCTCCTCACAGCTGCCCATGTCCCTTAATGTTGATGATGTGGTTGTTACTGACAAGGAGCACATGGCTGAGCTCTTTAATCACCACTTCATTAAGTCAGGATTCCTATTTGACTCAGCCATGACTCCTTGAACCATTAAACATTTAATCATATCCCACCCCTTCTAATGCAACTTTCCCTGATGCTGCTCCCTCTTTTTCCCCTGCCATGCTACAAAGTCTCCCTGCAGGCGGTCACTGAGTCTGAGGTGCTAAAGGAGCTCCTTAAACTTGACCCCAACAAAAACATCTGGGCCAGATGGTTTAGACGCTTTCTTCTTTAAGGTTGCTGCCCCTATCATCGCCAAGCCTGTCTCTCCTCTCTAGAGAGGTTCCCATTGCTTGGAAGGCAGCCACTGGGCATCCTTTATTTAAAGGGCGAGACCAAACTGATCCTAACTGTTATAGGCCTATTTCTATTTTGCCCTGTTTATCAAAAGTGTTGGAAAAACTTGCCAAAAATGAACTGACTGGCTTTCTTGACGTCTATAGTATTCTCTCGGGTACACAATCTGGTTTCCGCTTAGGTTATGGATGTGTCACTGCAACCTTAAAGGTCCTCAATGATGTCACCATTGCCCTTGATTCTAAGAAATGTTGTGCTGCTATTTTTATTGACTTGGCCAAAGCATTTGATACGCTAGACCATTCCATTCTTGTGGGTCGGCTAAGGATTATTGGTGTCTCTGAGGGGTCTTTGGCCTGGTTTGCTAACTACCTCTCTCAAAGAGTGCAGTGTATAAAGTCAGAACATCTGCTGTCTCAGCCACTGTCTGTCACCAAGGGAGTACCCCAAAGGCTCGATCCTAGGTCCCACGCTCTTCTCAATTTACATCAACAACATAGCACAAGCAGTAGGAAGTGCTCTCATCCATTTATATGCAGATGACACAGTCTTATACTCAGCTGGCCCCTCCCCGGATTTTGTATTAAACGCTCTATAACAAAGCTTTCTTAGTGTCCAATAAGCTTTCTCTGTCCTTAACCTTGTTCTGAACAACTCTAAAACAAAGTTAATCTGGTTTGGTAGCAAGAATGCCCCTCTCCCCACTGGTGTGATTACTACCTCTGAGGGTTTAGAGCTTGAGGTAGTCACCTCATACAAGTACTTGGGAGTATGGCTAGATGGTACACTGTCCTTCTCTCAGCACATATCAAAGCTACAGGCTAAGGTTAAATCTAGACTTGGTTTCCTCTATGGTAATCGCTCCTCTTTCACCCCAGCTGCCAAACTAACCCTGATTCAGATGACCATCCTACCCATGTTAGACTACAGAGACGTGATTTATAGATCGGCAAGTAAGAGTGATCTCGAGCGGCTAGATGTTCTTTACCATTCGGCCATCAGATTTGCCACAAATGCTCCTTATAGGACACATCACTGCACTCTATACTACTCTGTAAACTGGCCACCTCTGTATACCCATCTCAAGGCCCACTGGTTGATGCTTATTTATAAAACCCTCTTAGGCCTCAGGCCCCCCTATCTGAGATACCTACTGCAGTCCTTATCCTCCAACATACAACACCCGTTCTGCCAGTCACATTCTGATAAAGGTTCCCAAAGCACACAGATCCCTGGGTCACTCCTCTTTTCAGTTCTCTGCAGCTAAGGCCTGGTACGAGCTGCAAAAAAATACTCAAACTGGACAGTTTTATCTACATCTGTTCATTCAAAGACTCAATCATGGACACTCTTACTGACAGTTGTGGTTGCTTCACGTGATGCATTGTTGTCTCTACTTTCTTGCCATTTGTGGTGCTATCTGTGCCCAATAATGTTTGTACCATAGTTTGTGCTGTGTCATGACTCTCCTTTGAGGATCCAAAGATCAGGTTACAGTGGATCAGCGTCTACAGAGCCCTCTCACCCGCAGAGGGGGGAAGGGATTGATGTGGGGGGTTTTATGACACCTCACGTCGATCATAAATTGTGGGCAGCAGATGACTCCTTTTGGTCTCTAGTATGGGTGAATGGAATGTCTCTTTGTTACAGAAGATTTTGCCACCCACAACATCCAACAAGGAACACTGGGACAATATATTTCAACATCTGAATGTTGGGAATGATGAAAGATGGAATTTGGAAAATTAATGTCTATTTTATGATGTCATTAAAAATGGTATAAACACGTTATAACGAAAAAAATTGTAACTTGAGGAGCTTTTACACTGTGTATATCAGGTTTACATCCTTTACGTGGTGTAGAAAATATCAAGGATGAAGAGAATGTTTTTGTGATGATAGGATTGTGATTTTAGTTCTCTAACAAGATCATAGTAATTATAATACTTTGCCTCTTAACTAGCCACGCCCCAGGGAGCCCAGCGAGCATGTCATCATGATGAAAATGCCCATTTTACCCAGAAGGTATAAAAGATTGAGTTAAGAATTAACATACCAGACTAAACGGACCATAAGCTGCAGCTAGGTCACGACCAATGAAAATCAACATGAGGTTGAAGTAGACGAAGTAGCCTCTAACAGTCAATGTTACAGTTGAGTAGCTATATCTAAGAAAGGGAATTTGAGTATGAACACCTGGTTACTCTTTTCAAATCATCACCGACTACACTGCTTTCATCACCACTTGGGATCATTGACACGGCTGTTAGCCGTCCTCAGAAGACCACTCTTCAAGAACAAGTGCAAGTAAACAGTCAACTAAGAAGGGCATTGTGACCTGTTGTGAACGATCAGAGCCTTACACCTGAGAACGAAGGAGAAGGCCCAATCGAACCCTTTTCACGAAGGCCTGGGTCCAACAGAGATACACGACGAAGACCTTCAACACGTAAATACATGCATTACTTCTTACCCAACAGGGCAGCAGTTTGGGACAAGGTATTAGGGTTACTGTGAGCATAGTTCCCCAAAGTATCCAAGTGTTGTCTCTCTTTCTCTTTAACTCTCCATCTTTTGTAACAACTGTCATATTGTGTTAGTCCGCCAGGTACCTGTCATCATATTAAGTTTCTAATCAATAACCTATACTGTGTGTGTGGGTGTCTGTGTGTATCCTGTGTTATCATTTAGTGTGTTAGTAAATAAATAATGAAATAAATGTATGTGGTACAAAATTATCAGTAAGACTCAGATTTGTGCAGATTCAATAAGTCTGCGACGTTCAGAATGAGACTGATATGAGGTAATGATTAATAAGTGACTGTTTTTGATATATATATCCTTTAGGTAATTCGGGAGATGGTAACTCATTAAACAATTTCTCCCGTGGTGCCCCAAAGTCCTAATGAGTTAATTGTTACATTATTAATTTAATCTGGTAAGAATTAGACATAGTAGGTAATTATTTGATAAATAACAGTCATCACATTAATGAGAGTCACGTCACGACTAGAGGTCGACCAATTAATCTGAAGTTTTCATAACATTCAGAAATCTGTATTCTTTTTTTTTTACACCTTTATTTAATCTTTATTTAACTAGGCAAGTCAGTTAAGAACACATTCTTATTTTCAATGACGGCCTAGGAATGGTGGGTTAACTGCCTCTTTCAAGGGCAGAACGACAGATTTTCACTTTGTCAGCTCGGGGGATCCAATCTTAAAGTTAACTAGTCCAGCGCAATAACGACCTGCCTCTCTCTCGTTGCACTCCACAAGGAGACTGCCTGTTACGCAAATGCAGTAAGCCAAGGTAAATTGCTAGCTAGCATTAAACTTATGTTATAAAAAACAATCAATCATAATCACTAGTTAACTACACATGGTTGATGATATTGTCTAGCGTGTCATGCGTTGCGTATAATCTGACTGAGCATACAAGTATCTAAGTATCTGACTGAGCGGTGGTAGGCAGAAGCAGGCGCGTAAATATGAATTCAAACAGCACTTTCTGCGTTTTGCCAGCAGGTCTTCCTTGTGCGTCAAGCATTTCCCTGTTTATGACTTCAAGCATATCAACTCCTGAGATGATGCTGGTGTAACCGAAGTGAAATGGCTGGCTAGTTAACGCACACTAATAGCGTTTCAAACGTCACTCGCTCGCTCTGAGCCTTGGAGTGGTTGTTTCCCTTGCTCTGCATGGCTGTTGTCGTTGTGTACCTGGTTCGAGCCCAGGGAGGAGCGAGGAGAAGGACAGAAGCTATACTGTTACACTGGCAATACTAAAGTGCCTATAAGAACATCCAATAGTCAAAGGTTAATGAAATACAAATGGTATAGAGAGAAATAGTCCTATAATTCCTATAATAACTACAACCTAAAACTTCCTCCTGGGAATATTGAAGATTCGTGTTAAAAGGATGTTCTGAGCAAGGAACTTAAACGTTAGCTTTCTTACATGGCAAATATTGCACTTTTACTTTCTTCTCCAACACTTTGTTTTTGCATTATTTAAACCAAATTGAACATGTTTCATTATTTATTTGAGGCTAAATTGATTTTATTGATATATTATATTAAGTTAAAATAAGTGTTCATTCAGTATTGTTGTAATTGTCATTATTTAAAAAATAAATGTCAAATTAAGATTAATTGGTATCGGCTTTATTGGTCCTCCAATAATCGGTATCGGCACTGAAAAATCATAATCTGTCGTCCTCTAGTCACGACTGCTGCTACCATGTTGTGCTGCTGCCATGTTGTGTTGCTACCATGTTGTTTTCATGTTGTGTTGCTACCATGCTGTATTTTTATGTGTTGCTGCCATGCTGTTGTTGGCTTAGGTCTCTCTTTATGTAGTGTTGTGGTGTCTCTCATGTCGTGATGTGTGTTTTGTCCTATATTTTTATTTTATTTTGTATTTTGAATCCCAGCCCCCGTCCCCGCAGGAGGCCTTTTGCCTTTTGGTTGGCCGTCATTGTAAATAAGAATTTGTTCTTAACTGACTTGCCAAGTTAAATAATGGTTAAATAAAAAACATAATATATATCTTGATTGGACTAAATTGTTTTTGGTATCTTTTAGTTGTCACTGTATTAGACTAAGCAACGGTGATTTGATGATGTTGAAATGGTGTTGGAATTAGTGGAGGCAACTCCTGTTTTCTTTGCAACTTGTGGTAAATATCTGTGGTTTTAAATCAATAGTTGTTTAGTGGTCCGAAAATGTCGGAAACATTAACTTGCTTGAGGTCATGTAACTGTCTATTACATGCAATATGCTATGTGGACTAAACCGAACAGAGGCTGCTATCCAGTTTTGTGATAAAAGAAAGGTTTGGGTGAATTTATTCTGCAACTGTCTTATTGTCTCGGGCTTTAGGCCTAAATAACACTGTGGCAACATTTTACTTAACAGGTTATAGAGCAAACAACACAATTATCACAACACATAGGTTGTAATATGGCTTTTTTTCTGGCTTCCTCAGTGATTTTACCCACGCACCGCTACTGTAAAAAAAAAAAATTAATTATGCAAGGAAATAGCTAGCTACTTTAGCTACGTTATTGTAACTGACCACAAACGGCACACAACATAGACTATCTTTGCATGCTGTCAAGACATTCGATCCCATTTAGCTAACTAGATATTTGTAATTCTCACAAGTACTTTAGTCTAGATAATCACTAAATACTTGACCCTTCTTATAACTTACAGTAAATTCCGTGTCGTTGCTACGATGTTGATTGCTTTACATCGAACACAGAAATGACTTTAGACGTCAACGATCAGCTGACTCGAAAAAAAAGCAAACCAATCCGAGGGCGTATCTCCTCGCAGCGTGCGTGCTGACGTGATTTCCAAGTACAGTGTCAGGCCAGTAGATGGCAATAAATTACCCCGAAATACAATGATAGAATAAGAAAATAAAGACTTCCGGTTTTGGAGCGCACTTGTAACAAGCTACGAATAATCAACTCTACACGTCAAATATGATGATATAAGGGGAGAGTTCTTCATGTTCTATTTTCAGTTTGGGAAGTTGAACGATGTGTGCCGTGTTTGACGGGACTTCCCTGACAGTCACCATGCAGACCTCTCTCACTCACACACCGCAGAATGCATTTAGGTGAGTTGCTTAGCATAGCTAGCATGCTAGCTAGTTAGCCAGTAGTTGTAGCTATGTGGCTGCTTCCCTACTGTACCAACAAGTTCTAAGGCTGTTATTGTGCTAAGGTTAGATGCAGTGGTCAGCATTTTTCAAGCATATTTATGAAATATTATAGTCTGAGAGAAAATACAATTGATACCAATTGTTTTTAGAGCGAAACTTAACTTTTATCGTGTGTGTAGCCCCCAGGAACTGTCCCAGGAGATAAAATCCTTCATCAGTGGTGTGGACCAGACCCAGGGTCGTAAACTCAGCGTCCGTGAGCATGCCCGCTGTGCCGTGCGTCTACTACGGTCTGTGCCTGCCTGTCGCGGGGCGGTCCTCGAGCACCTAAGGGGCGTGTACAACGAGCACGTCTCAGCCTTTCTTCACAATCTAGAGACAAACGGCGATGGCAACGGGGACTCCAACCTGGAGGATGTCATCACGGAGGTCCATGGCGTCCTGGCGGAGTTCATTAAGCTCAACCCCCGAGCCTGGGCTCCCCTTGTCTCAACCTGGGCTGTAGACCTGCTGGGGCAGCTGAGCTCCAAGCATGCTGGCCGCAGGGCAGCTCCCCACTCCTCCAGCCTCAACGAGCTGCTGCAGCTGTGGATGTCCTGTGCGGCTACACGCTCCCTCATGGAGGCCTATACCCAGTGCCTGGCAGCTATGATAGCCTGGTGTCCTGACCAATGTGTGGACGCTCTCCTGGACACCTCCGTGCAGCACTCCCCCCACTTCGACTGGGTGGTGGCTCACATCGGATCCTCCTTCCCGGGCACCATCATCAGCCGTGTCCTGGCCTGTGGCCTTAAAGACTTCTGCTCCCACGGGACGGCTGACAAGTGTCAGGGAGACAAGAGCAGCCGAGTGCCTAAGATCGGCTCTGTGGTGGGGATCCTAGGCCACCTGGCGGCGCGGCACTCTGACAGCATCCGGCGGGAGCTGCTGAGGATGTTCCAGGAGAGCCTCAGTCCCCCGACTATACCCCCCAGCTCTGGGTCCACCTCCTTGGAGCACTCAGCCCAGCTCCGCAGAGCCACAGTGCCCTTCCTTCTCCAGCTGGCGGCGCTGTCTCCTTCTCTTCTGGGCGCCGTATCTACAGAGCTGGTGGAGTCTCTACGGCCTCCAGTCTTGCTCCAGCTCCAGGCTGTTCTACAGGGCCTTCCCAGGGACGAGCTTGACAACATGCTGGGGCTGGCTGTCCACCTCATCGCCCAGAGCCCTGCTGGAGGGGCACGCATCCTCCGCTTCCTAGCTGACACGGCCACCCCCGCCTCTGTCATCATCTCCGGCCCTACGTCTTCCCCTCACGAGGGGGTCCGGGAGGCCTGCGACCTCCTCCTCCAGATGCTCCTGCTGCACCTCCACAAGCTGGTCTACACCCGCTCAGAAGGGGATGATGGCTACTACAGCCGCCCCCACTCTCCCTCCTCCCAGGCGCCCCGTGTGGTCCCCTTCCTAGAGGAGCTGCAGTCCCACGTGGGAGAGCTCTGTGCTGAGATGCTGAGACTGGAGAGGAAGCGTCATCTCTGGCTGCACCAGCTGCTGTGTCTGCTGTGTCTGTTGTCTGTATACGGGGGCCCTAGCGTGGCCACGGAGGCCCTCTGTCAGCTGCTCACCCTGGCCCGGAACCCAGACCAGCTGGCCCTGGCCTGGCAGCTTCACACCCCACTGTCCGCCTGCCTGCCGGGCCTCATCCCTGCCGCAGTGATCCGCTGCGTGGCCCAGATCCATACACACACCCTGGGACCCAGGCAGCTCTGCCAGCTCCTTCTCAACCTGGGCTCTGCCATGCAGAGTGTACAGGAGGAGGAGAGGAAGGGCCCAGGAGGAGGCATGGGAGGAGGAGGTGCTAGTCCTCAGTCCTCCATGGCAGTGCAGGTTGGAGCAGCGGTCTCAGGACACCTCCATGACTTCTGTCCTCTGCTCCTCCACGGTGACCCGGCGGTATCCCACGCTGCTGTGCGGCTCCTGTCCCGCAGCCCCCTCCCCCGTGCTGCCCTGCCTTCCCACCTGTTGCTTGTTTGTCGGGCTGCCGTCACACACTTCTTTCTGGCACTGCGGAGGAGAGGAGAGACAGGGAAGGGGAGAGACGAAGGCCAGGGAGGAGAGGCGGTGAACTGTTCGGTGCTCCTCCTGTCCCGTCTGGTAGGTTACTCCCCTCTAACCCTCAAATGTGTCCTGCAGCACCTGGTGGAGGGAGCTCTACATAAAGGAAACACTGACTTGTTCGGAGGGCAGAGTGAGGACATTGGAGGGGACACCCCCATCTCCCCGTCCCTGGCCCCTGACCGGGTGGGCTCCCTGCTGGACATCAACTGCAGGTTCGGCACCACGGTCAACTTCTCTGGCAGTGTGTGGTCTGTGTTCCATGCTGGGGTGATAGGGAAGGGTCTGAAGCAGCGCAGCGCTACGCCTCACCCCGACGCTGCCAGTGTCATACAGAATGTCCAGACTCTGCTGGCTGTCACCGTCCAGTGCTGCAGTGCACCATCCGGGAATGGCGGCAACGGTGGAGGCACCCGACACCAGCCCTCCGTTCCAGATGAGCCGCCGCCCATCAACGCTGAGGCGGCCAAAATGATGGCAGTGACGCTAGTGGAGTATATCTGCCCCGACGTGGCCAACGGGGAACTGTCATGGCCGCCAGAGGAACACGCCCGCACAACTGTAGAGCGTGACATACACATCCGCCGCTGCTTCGAGGCCCACCCTGTCCTCTTCCCTTTACTCCATGTTGTTGCTGCCGGGCGTCCTGCTCTCTGTTACTGTTCTGCGGTGCTCCGGGGCCTGCTGGCCACTCTGCTGGCCCACTGGGAGGCTTCGAGGGAGGCTTTGGCGATGGACTCCCCGTGGCACCTCCAGGCCTCATGCATGCTGGTGTCCTGTATGGGTGAGGGCCAGCTGCTTCCCCCTGTGCTGGGCAACGTCCACGAGGCTTTCCCCTACCTGACGCCGTTCGAAGTGAGGCTTCTCCTCCTGGCTGTGTGGGAATATGTAAGGGGTAACGGCCCCATGCCACAGAAGTTTGTCTTCAGTGCCGAGAAGGGCCTGTTCTGCCGGGATTTCTCGCGGGACGGAGACGTGGCGAGATACGTAGCACCCATTCACAGTGTCCTGCATAAGAACATTGACCGGCTGGGGCATCTATGCTGGCGTTTCCAGCTCTGAACAAGGGAAGGAGAGAACTGATGGACAGGAAAAAGGTGCAAGAAGTGGGACGGTTGGAATTGTTTGTGAAAGATGAGGATAGGGGTGGTTGGTGATCGGGAATTGTGGAGATGTTGCTTTGCTGTTTTCTTGTTTGTTGCTCTAACTTGAATCTAGATCTGTATGCGCTCTGAAGCATAGTTGAGCATGTTATATCTACTGTTTATCTTTCTCCTGTTTTGTATCATTTTTATAGATTAAGTATAATTTTTTATGTAGCTGTTACTGTAGGGGGATAAAAACATGTAGTATACCATAAATAAATTAGCAGAAAAGGGAGTGATCATAATTTTGTTGTTTCAAATATCTGGCCTTTGAACTTGACTGTCTACATTTCGAGTTACAGCAGTTCTGAATTTCAATTCAACTTATTTTTTCTCGAATTGAAACAGAAGTACAACTTTGTAATGAGAAGGTACATCAATGATAATGTAATAATTTTACATCAACTAACACAGCCTGCAGGTATATGATGAATCACACAAACATTCCTTAAAATGTCTTTACATACAGCACAATTTATGTTTGAACCAGATCTCCTAATAAATGTGCAAGAGTGTAGCAAAGCTGAGACTGTTATTTTGTCAACCTAGAGGGGAATTCTATCAACACTACACCTTTGACACTTAATGGGCCATTTTCAATTCATTAATTGGGTTTGAATTAATCTGAATTGACCCCAAATGTGCATGCCATTCTAAACAGAGCCATTACATATCTGTAAAAGATCATTGTCTCTGACTTCCATATGCTCTGTGCAAATGTTTCACAATGTAGTTTTATATTGGTAGAGCCTGTAAGTGTGTTTGTCCCTGAAGGAAAAATAAGCAAGTGCAGTGCAACCATAGTACAAAATAATCACAGAGAATTGCTCCAGAACTGACCACCTCAAGCTGACGT
Source organism: Oncorhynchus nerka (assembly GCF_034236695.1). Lineage (NCBI taxonomy): Eukaryota > Metazoa > Chordata > Actinopteri > Salmoniformes > Salmonidae > Oncorhynchus > Oncorhynchus nerka. The sequence goes on from NC_088400.1 coordinate 20,861,668, forward strand.
GTCCTTGTCTGAGAGGATAAAGAAATACAAGGAGGGGATAAACGGTGAATAATTCCAGAAGACTCATAAATACAAAATAACAGTTTCAAATCTAATTGCCGATGAAAATTGAATATATATAATAAATAAATACTGAAAATAATCCACCAATATCGTCCTACATATTTAAAGACTACAAAAACATATTGTTACTCCACGATATTTGTTAGTTTGAGTGAAACCGGGTGGGCCAAGGTTGAAACTAAACCAAGATGGCCGCCTTCGTAGTAAGGTAAGACAAAGCATTTCTGCGGTTAAATTATACATTTAACTAGTGGTTTCGAAAAATATTTCGCATGCACAGTGATTCGCTTGCAATATCCAGGAGTTGACCGGTTGAGTTATCTTTTTACTGTCTCTAGCTAGCAGCTCGAGCCTTTAATTGAAATAGCGGCCTGACAGCGCTCTCTAAGCAGCTAACGTTAACCTTTTGGGATGATGATCTATCTAGTTAGATAATGATGGACATACATTGATAACTATTTCGATCGGTGAAATATCATATGTGCGTATCACTGTCCTACATCTTGTATTACGACGGGGATTTAGGTAGCTAGCAACCGGTGTTGGCTAACTAGCCAGATTTGACAGGACCAAATCGACGTTAGCAGTTAACGTTAGCTTGCCAGATGAATAGCTCTAACAGCATTTTAGGACGCAGCGAGCGCAAATGACAAGAAGCCATGTTAGCCAGATAATAGTTTGCCAAAGATGGCCTTTCTATTAACCATGCATACTAGCTAATTAACATATATAGCTAAGTTAACTAGCTATAACGTTAGTGATTCATAAAACAGTTAAGACGAGGTTAATCAACAACAGGATATGGTACCCGGAAGTAGCAACTTCGGGTCCTTGAGTACAACATATATTTTTGTTGTAACCCCAGACAAAAACACTTGATTCAACTTGTCTGAATCACTTCAAAGGTAACGCGTATCTCACATGTGGGGTACAACATTCATGTTGTGAAGGGTGTGATTGCTATGAGGATTTCCTCCTTTTAATGTGGTGATTGTAGTCTAATCGGGTGCACCAGTTGACCAGTAGAATCAGGTCTGCTTGTCTTGGGGCACAACAGACATGTGCTGTTGGGAGTACTCGAGGATCTCAGTTGGAATATGTTTATGACTTGTTGTCAGCGTTATCTATCACTGTAACGTTACAGAGCTGAATGTATGTAGTATTTTTCCACTTAACATTTACTTCCAATGTTCTGTTTCTCTCATCAGCCCTCTCAAGATGGGGCCTCTGTTAGTGTTGTGGCTGGCTGGCTGCCTCAGTGGGACCTGGGCAGTGGACCGGGGGAACTTCAAAACCTGTGACCAGAGTGCATTCTGCAAGTGAGTTCTAGATGATACGCAGCTACACCACTTAGCACCTTCACAGAGATTGTACACAGTCAATGAGAGTAGACTGTCAGTCTAAGTAACTGATGGTAACGTGTAAGTCCTCAACAAGTCTACCTCCATTCTCTTCCACACTTATGGTCCAGTGTTCACAATATGTACTTCTACGTTGACATAACACAAACCTTAATAAACATGTTATAACTCTGTGTGTTTGTGCACTCAGGCGTCAGCGAGCGTTAAAGCCTGGCCAGTCCCCATACAGAGCCCTGCTGGAGACCCTGGAGCTCACCAACACCAAACTCACACTGCAGCTCATCAATGACAACAACAAGGTTTGTTAGACACACACACAGACTTTAATTCACAGATTATATAATATGTTATTGTACATCCATCCATACATGTATTAACAGGTGTGCTGAAACCCCTTTGGGTCCTGGTCTCGTCTTTTTTAACCCCCACCTCTCCCTCAGGTGCGTCTGCTGCTTGAGCTCTATCGTCTCCAGGGCAACATGACCAGGGTGAAGATAAATGAATTGAAGCCACTGAAGCCTCGTTTTGAGGTCCCCGATGTGCTCATCAATGACCCACCCACAGAGCCGTAAGTCTCATAGGGAGCTATCTGGAGTAGTGGATGTGTGACATTGAGCCATGTGGATGGGGAGAATTAAATAATTGGTTAGGACAGAGACCAGCAATGGAGTTAAAAGGAAATGTAGTTAGTGGAGGAAGCAGGCAAACACTACCTGAGGGCATGCAGTAGATAAATTGCCTGGCTCTCAGTTGATAATATCATAACCTCCAGCATTAAGAGAGAATACATCTGTGAATACACAGTGGAGACAAGATGGCACAGAATAATTTGTTGGGTGTTTTCTGTTTCTTCCACCCATCAATTTACCTATTTCACACATCTTGTTCTCCCTCTCCTTCAGTTTGTCTCTCCTGTCTCGGGATGAGAACGGGGTGGTTCTGTCTTTGGGGGCAGACTCTCAGCGGCTGATCGTCAGCGCTAAGCCGTTCCGATTGGACATCATGGAGGGGCGGGAGGTTCTTCTGTCACTTAACTCCCGTGGCCTGCTGGCCTTCGAGCACCTCCGGATCCGCAAGGATACGTGAGTCACACCCACATCCCACGCACCAACTCACATCCCACGCACCAACTCACATCCCACGCACCAACTCACATCCCACGCACCAACTCACATCCCACGCACCAACTCACATCCCACGCACCCCACACATCCCACGCACCAACACACATCCCACGCACCAACACACATCCCACGCACCAACTCACATCCCACGCACCAACACACATCCCACCAACTCATCCCACGCACAACACACATCCCACGCACCAACACACATCCCACGCACCAACTCACATCCCACGCACCAACTCACATCCCACGCACCAACTCACATCCCACGCACGACGACGCACCAACTCACATCCCACGCACCAACACACATCCCACGCACCAACTCACATCCCACGCACCAACACACACCCCACGCACCCCACGCACCAACTCACATCCCACGCACCAACACACATCCCACGCACCAACTCACATCCCACGCACCAACTCACATCCCACGCACCAACTCACATCCCACGCACCAACTCACATCCCACGCACCAACTCACATCCCACGCACCAACACACATCCCACGCACCAACTCACATCCCACGCACCAACTCACATCCCACGCACCAACTCACATCCCACGCACCAACTCACAGCCCATGCACCCCTTATTATACATGTTTCTTTGTTTTCTTGCTTTTTCACTGCTTGCTATTGTGTTCTCCATTTCATTATTATTTTCCTCCATTCTGTCCCGTTCTTCTCTTCTACCTCTCAGCATCTCCTATAAGATAAAAACCAAAGTTAATAGCATGTGGGAAAACATCAAGTGGGTATTCTCTAGGTAAATTCCTTTACCTTTGTAGGTTTGTATTTGTCTGTGCTGGCAATGTAGGAGTATGGAATTGAGTTGTAGTTTAGACATCCAAGAAGTTTAGACATCCAAAAATGACATGACCAAATGGCTCAAGGATGTGGTGACTTGGGCTGGTAGCATTTTCTGAAATATTTTCCTGTCTAGGCATGAAGGCCAGTTCTAAGCTCACTACCATTTGGTCTGCTCTTTACTGGTCTTCAGAGGAGATGCTCACATGCCTTTTTCCTCCCACATTTCCACATTTCTCTTGACTTCAAATGTCTTCATGATACAGCCATTTCACCACACTGTTGACCCAACAGTCATGTCATATGTAGAGGCGGCATAGTCTAATCCCATAGCACTGAGTAGACCACGATGTCTCTCCCCTCAAGGCTTGTTTGTTCTGGTCAGTGTGTGCTTTCACAGGGGTAGTATGTATGTGTTCGCTGAGGAAGTCTGTGTAAGACAGGGTACCGGTAGTCACTTGGGGGTTAGTCCCTTGGTGTTTACATCAAAATAACCACAAGGTAGGGAATTGTTATCCTCTTGTTCCCCTTTGTCATTAGAGTGAAATTTTAAAAGGTAGGTTGACACGAACACTATTTTGATTCTAGTGAGAAGGCTGTGTGGGGTCATGATTTTCCTTCTGTTCTCTTTTCCATGTGTGCCTCTTGTTCCATTTGGGATTTTTATTTACTCAGTTGTCAGCAGGTTATGTGTCTCTCTCTCTCCCACAGCAAGGTAGACCCAGAAGGAACTGAGAATAAAGAAGAAACTGAGGCTGAGGCTGCCAAGGAACCGGCAGAAGGAGAGGAAGAGGTATGGGAGGGGTAACGAAGGATTCCCACAGGCTTTTGATCAGGATCAGTAAACTGAACAAAAGATGCAGTTAAAGGTTTTTTTTAAATATTGCTTTCTTTTGTAACTTTACTGCCCCTGGGCTGAAATCAACCCCTTTCTGTTGTAACCTTACTGCCCCTGGGCTGAAATCAACCCCTTTCTGTTGTAACCTTACTGCCCCTGGGCTGAAATCAACCCCTTTCTGTTGTAACCTTACTGCCCCTGGGCTGAAATCAACCCCTTTCTGTTGTAACCTTACTGCCCCTGGGCTGAAATCAACCCCTTTCTGTTGTAACCTTACTGCCCCTGGGCTGAAATCAACCCCTTTCTGTTGTAACCTTACTGCCCCTGGGCTGAAATCAACCCCTTTCTGTTGTAACCTTACTGCCCCTGGGCTGAAATCAACCCCTTTCTGCTGTAACCTTACTGCCCCTGGGCTGAAATCAACTCCTTTCTGTTGTAACCTTACTGCCCCTGGGTGGGCTGAAATCAACCCCTTTCTGTTGTAACCTTACTGCCCCTGGGTGGGCTGAAATCAACCCCTTTCTGTTGTAACCTTACTGCCCCTGGGCTGAAATCAACTCCTTTCTGTTGTAACCTTACTGCCCCTGGGCTGAAATCAACCCCTTTCTGTTGTAACCTTACTGCCCCTGGGCTGAAATCAACCCCTTTCTGTTGTAACCTTACTGCCCCTGGGCTGAAATCAACCCCTTTCTGTTGTAACCTTACTGCCCCTGGGCTGAAATCAACCCCTTTATGTTGTAACCTTACTGCCCCTGGGCTGAAATCAACTCCTTTATGTTGTAACCTTACTGCCCCTGGGCTGAAATCAACCCCTTTCTGTTGTAACCTTACTGCCCCTGGGCTGAAATCAACTCCTTTCTGTTGTAACCTTACTGCCCCTGGGCTGAAATCAACCCCTTTCTGTTGTAACCTTACTGCCCCTGGGCTGAAATCAACCCCTTTCTGTTGTAACCTTACTGCCCCTGGGCTGAAATCAACTCCTTTCTGTTGTAACTAGAGATTAAATGGTATGAGAATTTCATATCACGATTATAGTGACCAAAATAATCACGGTTAGCCGTATTATTGCGGTATTGTTAAAACGTGCAGAAAGTACTGATACTCACACACACTGAAATCATTTCACCAAGTTTTATATTGAAAACCAACAAACAATTAATTAGCAGCACTATGCACTTTGTGTGCATAAACATTAAATAATATCATTAAAGATGGCACCATGTGGCCATGAGAGGTAAAAGTGTCCCTTGTGTAGGTTTTAATGAACACAACCTTAAGTAAGCAAATCAAATGTGCAAATGACAAGCTATTAGCAAGTTAGACAGACACCATGACATTTTCTCCCGTTCAAAGTCCCTACATCATGCATTGAGCTAAAACTTACCTAACTTTGCATTCGCTATAAAGTAGTGGGTGGTGGTTAAGAAGATGACTCGATAGATTTGAATTGTTGCCCCCTTATATGCATTTTTTTGTTGTTGTTGCGTATTCTGCAGACAGGGTGACCATCTTCGATTAAGTTTCCCTCAGCACTCTTGTAAAACCCAAAATACGACCACACTTCAGATTTGGTCCTCTTAGACGGCAGAAAAATCTCCCGAGCGCTGTCACTGCCTTCCGCCATGTTTTCACACAAAACAAAACCCACGTTGCATCCTGCGCCAGACTGTTGCTAACTTTGGTTGATGTTGGACAGTGTTTACCGTGAGTTTTTCAAACCGTGGTAATCAAACACGGTTTTAATGATTTATTTAAAATTTGAAACGGTAATACTAACCTTCGGGAATTTTACCATGGTTTATCGTGAAGCCGGTAACCATTTCATCCCTAGTTTTAACATTACTGCCTCTGGGCTGAAATCAAACCCCTTTCTGTTGTACCATTACTGTCACTGGGCTGAAATCAAACCCCTTGTTGCTTTTCCCATTCTCTCTCGCACCACAAGGCTCCTCTGCAATTATTTCCATCTGTCTCCACCTTTGTTCTTTTGTTCCTTCTTTCCTAGAAGGCGAAGGAGGATGAGAAAGTGGAAGATGGAATGTGGGAGGAGACATTCAAATCGCACACAGACAGCAAACCCAATGGTACGTATACTTTTCTGTGGACCCTAATTTCAATTGACAGGTGAAAGAGGCGGCTTGCAGTTGAGTACTTGGTATTCTGATCCTGAGTACTCACTGCTCATCTCCTGGAGATATTATTTTATGATTGGATGAGTTTTATGACTTGCGTTAGGCACAGTGACCAGTCAGTGTTGATGTGTATCTTGATTGGCTGTTATCTCTCTTAGGCCCTTCCTCCATCAGTCTAGACTTCTCTCTGCCAGGGGTGGAGAACGTCTATGGCATCCCAGAACACGCAGACAGCCTCAAACTCAAAGCCACTGAGTAAGTGACTGACATTGACCATGACATTGGTTAATCCGCCATCGATAAAAGACACTACTGTGCAGCCGTATTCATCGGCCTGGCCTAAGTTTTCGACTCAACAGCCACATTCACCTCTCGCCGTCTCTATGGGGGTGCCACAGGGTTCAATTCTCGGGCCGACTCTTTTCTTTGTATACTTCAATGATGTCGCTCTTGCTGCTGGTGATTCTCTGATCCACCTCTATGCAGACGACACCATTCTGTATACATCTGGCCCTTCTTTGTGTTACGGATGTCAAACGGCTAGCTAGTTAGCTGTGGTGCGTGCTAAATAGCGTTTCAATCGGTGACGTCACTTGCTCTGAGACCTTGAAGTAGTGGTTCTCCTTGCTCTGCAAGGGCCGCGGCTTTTGTGGAGCGATGGGTAACGATGCTTCGTGGGTGACTGTTGTTGATGTGTGCAGAGGGTCCCTGGTTCGCGCCCGGGTATGGGCGAGGGGACGGCCTAAAGTTATACTGTTACATTGATGTTGTTGAGCCGGATCACTGGTTGCTGCGGAAAGAGGAGGGTGCGTGTGCAGAGGGTCCCTGGTTCGCGCCCGGGTAGGGGCGAGGGGACGGCCTAAAGTTATACTGTTACGTTGATGCTGTTGACCCGGATCACTGGTTGCTGCGGAAAGAGGAGGAGGGGACGGACATAAAGTTACATTTGGACACTGTGTTAACTAACCTCCAGACGAGCTTCAATGCCATACAACACTCCTTCCGTGGCCTCCAACTGCTCTTAAATGCAAGTAAAACTAAATGCATGCTCTTCAACCGATCGCTGCCCGCACCTGCCCGCCCGTCTAGCATAACTACTCTGGACGGTTCTGACTTAGAATATGTGGACAACTTCAAATACTTAGGTGTCTGGTTAGACTGTAAACTCTCCTTCCAGGTGCACATTAAGCATCTCCAATCCAAAAATCTAGAATTGGCATCCTATTTTGCAACAAAGCATCCTTAACTCATGCTGCCAAACACCCTCGTAAAACTGACTATCCTCCCGATCCTTGACTTCGGCAATATCATTTACAGAATAGCCTCCAACACTCAGACTGCATCCAGTTTGCTGAGTAATCACTGTGCCATCCGTTTTGTCACCAAAGCCCCATATACTACCCACCACTGTTACCTGTATGCTATCGTTGGCTGGCCCTCGCTTCATATTCGTCGCCAAACCCACTGGCTCTCCAGGTCATCTATAAGTCTTTGCTAGGTAAAGCCCCGCCTTATCTCAGCTCACTGGTCACCATAGCAGCACCCACCCGTAGCACGCGCTCCAGCAGGTACATCTCACTGGTCACCTCCAAAGCAAACATCTCATTTGGCCACCTTTCCTTCCAGTTCTCTGCTGCCAATGACTGGAACGAATTGCAAAAATCACTGAAGCTGAATACTCATATCTCCCTCACCAACTTTAAGCATCAGCTGTCAGAGCAGCTTACAGATCATTGCACCTGTACACAGCCCATCTGTAAATAGCTCACCCAACTACCTCCTCCCCATATTGTTATATTGTTTTTTTCCTCCTTTGCACCCCAGTATCTCTACTTGCACATTCGTCTTCTGCACATCTATCACGCCAGTGCTTTATTGCTAAATTGTCATTACTTTGCCACTATGGCCTATTTATTGCCTTACCTCCCTTATCTTACCTCATTTGCACACACTGTATATAGACTTTTCTATTTTGTTATATGTACGTTTTGTTTATTCCATGTGTAACACTGTTGTGTCGCACTGCTTTGCTTTATCTCGGCCAGGTCGCAGTTGTAAATGAGAACTTGTTCTCAACTGGCCTACCTGGTTAAATAAAGGTGAAAAAAACAAACATTGAGACAGTAGTTAACTAAGGACTAGTGTATGTATTTTCTAACGGTGCAGGACATCCTTATATGCATTTGATTTTATCTTTTTCAACATTGTGGGTTGAAGATTTTTAAATAACACAAAATGACCGACTATATGACAATACAATAATATATATATATATATATATTATGCGTTTTCCAGTGGAGGGGATCCATACCGGTTGTTTAACTTAGACGTGTTCCAGTATGAGGTGTTCAACCCTATGGCCCTGTACGGTGCCATCCCTGTCATGCTGTCTCACAGTGCACAGCGCACAATGGGCATCTTCTGGCTCAACGCTGCTGAGACCTGGGTGGACATCAGCTCCAACACCGCCGGCAAGGTAAGATCGACACACACAGTCAGTCAATCCTCTTTCTCCAGGTTCTGAGTGAGACAAACACATCTGAGCCACCCTGTGTATAGACATTGAAGGGTACAGTCAGAGAGAACACACACCCTCTTACCCCTATGCTGGTTCTCTCTGGTGGTGCAGACAGTGTTTGGCCAGATGCTGGACTACGTTCAGGGCTCCAGTGAGACGCCACAGACAGACGTGCGTTGGATCTCAGAGAGCGGCATCATCGACGTCTTCATCATGCTGGGACCCACTCCCACTGATGTCTTCTCCCAGTACGCCTCACTCACAGGTCAGACTCCCACTACAGAAACCCAGTTCATATTCCCAGTCCACCAGTCTATTTCCACTTCCTTCATCACCCTCACACACCTAGTCTCTCTAGGCAGACTGTTTTCTTCCGGCGATGTATCATCGCTCCAGCTAAAAGTTCTGGCGTCAATTGGGACCGAGAGGACCAGTCGGAAATGGGACGCGTCACCAGTAACATCGCTGCCGTATCCGCTTGTTGCCCTAGCTACAAATTAGCATAATTCCCACCCGAATTTCAAGGCCCGCTTAGAGTTGTCTATCTGAAGAGCAGGTTGGCATTTATTGAGATGACTCATGTACTGTAGGCAGCTCTGCAGGGTAGTTTAAAAAAAAGTATTGTTATTATTTGTTTACCATTTAAATGGGCGAGTCAGTAAAGAAAACAATATTTGTATTTACAATGCTTTTCAAACCCTACCCTAACCCGGACGACGATGGGCCAATTGTGCGCTGCCCTATGGCACTCCCGATCACGGCCAGTTGTGATACAGCCCGGGATCGAACCAGGGTCTGTAGTGACGCCTCTAGCACTGGGATGCGGTAGACCGCTGCTCCACTCGGGAGCAGGGTAGTCACTAGCTGGAATGGTCAGCTGGCATGGCCACAGTCATAAAATCAGATTTTTTTACCTTAACCATACTGCTAACCTGAGACCTAACCTTAAAAACAAAAAAGCTAATTTGTGTTTTCAGGATTTGTTCATATATATAGATCTCTCTCTCTATATCCGCTCAACTCTGCCTTCAGGACAAGATTCGTCCCAATAAACGTCAACCAACGTCTTGGGAGGCCACTCCCCAGAATATTTTTCTCCCATTTCAAATGTCAGAGAACCTGACATCCTCCCCAGACCTTGTGCCTTTGCATATAGGTACCCTTCCCTCCCCTGTCTGCGCTGGCCTGCCACCAGGGTCCCTCATAATACAACTGTCTGTATATGACCACCCAGCTCTCTCCCCCACCAGGTACCCAGGCCTTCCCTCCCCTGTCTGCGCTGGCCTGCCACCAGGGTCCCTCATAATACAACTGTCTGTATATGACCACCCAGCTCTCTTCCCCCACCAGGTACCCAGGCCTTCCCTCCCCTGTCTGCGCTGGCCTGCCACCAGGGTCCCTCATAATACAACTGTCTGTATATGACCACCCAGCTCTCTCCCCCCACCAGGTACCCAGGCCTTCCCTCCCCTGTCTGCACTGGCCTACCACCAGGGTCCCTCATAATACAACTGTCTGTATATGACCACCCAGCTCTCTCCCCCACCAGGTACCCAGGCCTTCCCTCCCCTGTCTGCGCTGGCCTGCCACCAGGGTCCCTCATAATACAACTGTCTGTATATGACCACCCAGCTCTCTTCCCCCCCACCAGGTACCCAGGCCTTCCCTCCCCTGTCTGCGCTGGCCTGCCACCAGGGTCCCTCATAATACAACTGTCTGTATATGACCACCCAGCTCTCTTCCCCCACCAGGTACCCAGGCCTTCCCTCCCCTGTCTGCGCTGGCCTGCCACCAGGGTCCCTCATAATACAACTGTCTGTATATGACCACCCAGCTCTCTCCCCCCACCAGGTACCCAGGCCTTCCCTCCCCTGTCTGCGCTGGCCTGCCACCAGGGTCCCTCATAATACAACTGTCTGTATATGACCACCCAGCTCTCTTCCCCCCACCAGGTACCCAGGCCTTCCCTCCCCTGTCTGCGCTGGCCTACCACCAGGGTCCCTCATAATACAACTGTCTGTATATGACCACCCAGCTCTCTTCCCCCCACCAGGTACCCAGGCCTTCCCTCCCCTGTCTGCACTGGCCTACCATCAGTGCCGCTGGAACTACAACGACCAGGAGGATGTGGCAGCGGTGGACCAGGGCTTTGATGACCACGACATCCCCTACGACTTCATCTGGCTGGACATAGAGCACACGGACGGCAAGCGTTACTTCACCTGGGACCCTCACAAGTTCCCCCAGCCCAAAGACATGCTGCAGGGTCTTTTAGACAAGAGACGCAAGGTGAGCACATTAATGTGTTACAGCTGTCTGGCCAGGGCTCCCTTGTAGTAGATGTTTCTGGGTTCTGTCGACTGGATGAATGGAGAAGGTAAAAGGTTCTGAGACACGTTGACAAGTCATCTCGTTTCATTTTTGCTATTTTCCTTCTCCCTCATGTTCTCCCTGTACGATTTAGATGGTGACCATTGTGGACCCCCACATCAAGGTGGACAGCAGCTACAAGATCCACAATGAGATCCGCTCCAAAGGCTTCTACGTCAAAAGCAAAGATGGCGGAGACTATGAGGGCTGGTGCTGGCCTGGTAAGAGATGGCGAAATTGGTCTGACCCACAATCAAAGAAAGGGAAGGAAATTAATTGCAGCTACACATTGCAATTACTCAACATCTCCCTCTAATCTTTCCTCATTCTATTGTAGGTAATTCTGGTTACCCAGACTTTACCAACCCTGAGATGAGAGCTTGGTGGGCCAGTATGTTTGCCTACGATCAGTACGAGGTAAGTCCATTCTGCCTGGGTTTGACCTATGTGTCGTTCTATTGATGAAATATCTCTTCCCCCATCTCTGATCTCAGGGTTCCATGGAGAACATGTATACATGGAACGATATGAACGAGCCGTCAGTGTTTAATGGACCAGAGGTCACCATGCATAAAGATGCCCTGCATGGGAACTGGGAGAACCGTGACCTCCACAACCTCTACGGATTATACGTGGTGAGTGTTTGCCTGTGTTGTATGTGCACATCTTCACTCTAGTAGAACTTGGACTTGCAATGGTAGACTTTTTCTTGAATAATAGAGTCGCACATTATATATCTAACCCATTATATATCTAACCCATTATATATCTAACCCAGTAAGATAGTAATGTATTGGGTGAAACACCGTCTCGGCATCATTTTGCCTTCAGGGTGATGTCATGAATGCTTGAATCGGGTTATGTAGACAAAATATGCAATTAGTGCAACCATTGACAATAGAGAAGGGTGTGTCATATTTATTAAGTTGATTAGAATGAATTGAGTGAAACTGTTAAAATACAATAGGTTACAGCATATATAATATATATTAGGCTGTTATCATATGGAAACATAATTAGATATTTTACATAATATTAGCATCAACATACATTGTTTAATTTAATTTCACATACCACCCTGCATACCACTGCTGGCTTGCTTCTGAAGCTAAGCAGGGTTGGTCCTGGTCAGTCCCTGGATGGGAGACCAGATGCTGCTGGAAGTGGTGTTGGAGGGCCAGTAGGAGGCACTATTTCCTCTGGTCTAAAAAATAAATATCCCAATGCCCCACGGCATGATTGGGGACACTGCCCTGTGTAGGGTGCTGTCTTTCAGATGGGACGTTAAACGGGTGTCCTGACTCTCTGAGGTCATTGAAGATCCCATGGCACATATCGTAAGAGTAGGGGTGTTAACCCCGGTGTCCTGGCTAAATTCCCAATCTGGCCCTCAAACCATCACGGTCACCTAATAATCCCCAGTTTACAATTGGCTCATTCATCCCTCTCCCCTGTAACTATTCCCCAGGTCGTTGCTGCAAATGAGAACGTGTTCTCAGTCAACTTACCTGGTAAAATAACGGATAAATTAAAAATTAAATTACATTTCATTGTTTCCAATGTCATTTTTGTTCCATGTAATCATTTGGTTCAACCATAATGCATAATAAGCATCACCAACAGGGGGAACATATTGAGTGTATGCTGATAAGCTGTAGAAAGAAGACATTTTAAGCAATAAGGCCCAAGGGGATGTAGTATATGGCCAATATACCATGGCTAAGGGCTATTCATTTGCGTGACGCAACGCAGAGTTTCTGGAGACAGCCCTTAGTCGTGGTATATTGGCGATATATCACAAACCCCCGAGGTGCCTTGTTACTATTATAATAAACTGGTTACCAATGTAATTAGACCAGTAAAAATAACTTATCAAAACCGTGGTATACAGTCTGATATACCACGGCTGTCAGCCAATCAGCATTCAAGGTTCAAACCACCCCATTTATAATAATAATTTATTAGACTTGTTCATAAAGAAGAGAGAATAATTGTTCATGAGAAGGGCCTGAGATCAAAGTCAATATTCAGACCACTAGGGGTCGATGTTTTTAGACAGGATATCCAGTAAGCCTTCCTCTGTAGTAGTAGGACCTCCATTTTACCTCTACTTTTTTTTGAAGAAATGACTGTTAATGTTTCTACCGAGCTTTTCTGCTTGAACTTGCAGTAACCACCTCTTCTCTTTCCCTCAGCAAAGGGCCACAGCAGAGGGTCTGATTGAGCGCTCAGGGGGAGTGGAGAGACCTTTTGTCCTGGCCAGAGCCTTCTTTGCTGGCTCCCAGCGCTACGGTGCTGTGTGGACAGGTGATAACGCTGCTGAGTGGGAACATCTGAAGATCTCCATCCCCATGTGTCTCAGTCTGGGCCTGGTTGGTGTCTCTTTCTGTGGAGGTGAGTCTGACTCAATCTTAGCTAATACCACTATTTTCCCCTCTACTAAAAGCCACAGCTAAGCAATTAATACATCAGAAATATTTTGCTACATTTTATTTTGGTGTTATCTGCTTTTTTACATGACTTGTTTACATTACATTATTACGGTTCATTGCCTGTTTGTTTACACCTCACTACATTGTTATCTCTGTACCACTCCTCATCCTCCTCTCTCCCCCTCTCCTAGCTGATGTGGGTGGCTTCTTCAAGTCTCCCAGTACTGAGCTCCTGGTGCGTTGGTACCAGACGGGGGCGTACCAGCCCTTCTTCCGAGCCCATGCCCATCTGGACACCCCCCGCAGGGAGCCCTGGCTGTTTGGCCCCGAGAACACTGCTCTGATCAGGGAGGCTGTCCGCCAGCGTTACGCCCTCCTGCCCTACTGGTACCAGCTGTTCTACCACGCCCACCACTCTGGCCAGCCCGTCATGAGACCTCTGTGGGTGGAGTATCCTCAGGATACGGCCACGTTCTCCATGGATGACCAGTTCCTGCTTGGTGAGTGAGATTGTGTTATTCCCTAGTATAGCTCAGTAGATATTCCTGTCTTTACGTACCCTTTATGACTGATACCATGACTGAGTCACATTCCTTCAATCCTGCTGTTTCAGGGAGAGATCTGCTGGTGCACCCCGTGACTGAGGAGGGGGCTAGGGGTGTTACTGCCTACCTGCCTGGAAAAGGAGAGGTGAGTCTCTCTCAGGAACTGTCATAACATTATGTCACTATTATAACAGTCTTATGTAGGTTATATGTCAGCCGTCTAATTGAAACCCTCTCCTAGCTGCTCTGTTCTGTGTCCTTCAGGTCTGGTTTGACGTCCACACGTTCCAGAAACACAACGGAGCCCAGAACCTCTACATCCCTGTCACCATCAGCTCTGTAAGAAACTCTACAACACACTCACTAACAACCAGTCAGTCACGCCCAGGGGGCTACATGCTTAGTTAAACAGTCACATACAGTTAAGACCATATCCTGAAAGTTCTGTTGAGAGAACTGGGTAAGATTGGAAAGACACTCCCTGACTGACTCTCTCTCCCCTTACCAGATTCCGGTATTCCAACGCGGTGGTTCCATTATTCCCAGGAAGGCCCGGGTTCGAAGGTCATCTTCATGCATGGAACACGACCCCTACACCTTATTCGTTGCTCTCAGCCCCAAGGTAACACAAACACACACTTTGTCACTTATACTGTTGCCCCAAATTTGGATGGGTTCAGGATTTGACCTTTAAACATTTTCAAATGTTATGTCTGTTAGCGATTTGCCCAGGGTGAGCTCTACATAGACGACGGCCACACCTTCAACTTTGACAAACAGAAGCAGTTCATCCACAGACGATTTTCCTTTGCCAATAATGCCCTTTCCTCCAGGTCTGTCAAATAATTTCTCTCACATATTCTGTTTATTTTTGTTGTTACTCTCCTTGATTTTGAATGTAACTGAATTCTCTCTCCCTGCAGGAACCTGGCCCCTGGCTCTCAGTTCACCACTTTTTCCTGGGTTGAGAAGATTGTCATATTGGGGGCCAGTAAGCCCAGCAAGGCCACTCTGAAGACTCCTGGTGAGTTTTTCCAGTGTCTTATTCATATTATGGGTTAGTGTACCAAGTTAAGATGCCAGTAAGTCATTGTGTTTGAATGTTTCCTGTTTTCACACCCAAGTAGGCAATTATGAGATGGAAACAGTTGGTCATTCTTTGTGGTTATTGATTACTGTGTGTGTATAATGGCAGGTCTGTCTCAAATGACTTATTGATCTATTCTGATGTCTTTTCTCTGTAGATGGCAAGGAGAGTCAGCTGGAGTTTGAGTTTGATGCCTCCATGTCGGTGTTAACCCTTCGCAAGCCGGGTGTCAACGCAGGGCTGGACTGGACTGTGGTGCTTCAGTAACAATGGAGAAGGGGGAGGACGACGATGACTGAACCGGACTGAACGAGAGATGGAGCAAGATATTTGACCAACTGCTTTAATGTGGTACACAGACTGGACAGGGGATAGAGGACTATCCAAACACACAATATTTCATACCAAGCACACAATATTTCATACCAAGCTTGCATACAAACACTGCCTGTAGATCTAAAACCGTGTCTCTTCCATGTCCATCTTGCGTTCAGTCAAACTGACAGTTGGTCAACTTACTGAAGGGTTGCTAGGTAGATTTATTGTTAGTTGCATTTTAGGGAAATTCTTCACAGTTCAAATCATGATGTTGTAGTGAATGTTTGGAAGTACTCAAAGACATTCAAGTCTGATGGATGATTATTTTAGGTTTTCCGTCAAGTATTCTTTAGATGTAAGATATCATTGAATAAGTTTGCTGACAACAAAATGAAGACACTCATTCAGAGGCTGTAGTGTAGTTAGTATGTGTTAATAATTCCATATCTGGCCATGTCTTATGACTTGAAATAAGAAGAAATAAGAATTTAATGTTTTCATTCCATTACCCCCTGTAATTACTGAAGAGCAATCAACAGGATAGCCAAACCGCTCCCTTTACTTTCATCTCGTGCCACATTCTATTTAGTTTTATTAGAAACTCCACCAAGCAACAATGCAGCACTGATCCAAGACCATCTGTAAATGTCGTGGCATTTCTCTTCTTATTGCCATAAGGTGTATTGAGTCTTACCTCTGATATCCCTAATTTAAGGTTACTCATTCCTCCTAATTTATCCCCAAATTAGTTTCTGATAAGATTGTGTGCACTTACATCAGTCATTACTATGCCATGTTTTTATGTACTGGTGGTAAAAGACAAACACATGGTCAGTAACAACTTCATGGAAGAGGATTTGGCTTTTTAAGTTTGCTCATATTGGAATTATTCAGGGGTTAGGACCACTGACTTTGTGGAAACTCATCCTAATAACATGTTTCTGTTCTGACTTGTTCAATTTGTTTACTTGATTATCAAATGCACTTGAGAGGAAGGTGAGAGCTTTTTTTCCCAGATTGAACTCAAAGCAGTTAGGGTCAGGCATTGGGGTTAATTTGTGGGTTGGGGTTCACGGTCCAGTGTCTTCAGTGTCTCTTGCTCTTAATATTTTTCATAAAATGTGTCAATGTATTAAATGTGACTAAGGAAATAATTATATATTCAGTTAGTTTACAAAGATGCAGTTCACTCTGGAGACAAGGGACCGGTCCTGGTTGATATTAGCACCTCTTTATGGGGTTGTTGCGTTCCCTACTGTCCTTGGCGATAAAGGATTTTAGAATAGTTTTTCTTGATTTATTTTGTGGTTGAGAATTAAAATCATACTGCAACATTCTCAGCAAGTGTGTTGGAACCAGGAAGGAAGGAGGCCAGTTGTATGTGATAAGATGGCAGACCAAGTGAAAATAAACTTGACCAAATGTGAGAGAGCATTGTTGTTTTTAATCATATGAATTCATGCAGCTTACGTAGATCGGGGTAATAATAAAGTAACTACATTCCCAATCAAATGTCTGTTGATTTATTGTACATAAGAAATATATTTTGTAAACTTAAAGCTTTTCAATACAATTGTGTCTCTGCCGAATACGAATTTGGACTACAATAATACCGGACGTTTTTAAGAAAGGCTGGTTTATATTATTCCTATGAATACTTTCTGTGAAATATGTCAACTGACCTTAAAACAAAGCTCGGTGCCAATTTTATTCGGTCAATGCTTTTCGGGAACCTAGGAACATATCTACTATCCTAAACCGTAACCCAGATATGCAACATCGCGAGACTTCCGAAAACACTTGCAAAATAGACCAAACAGACCCGCCAGGGTTTGGGGTTTGAGTTGTCAATGAGAGAAGTGAAAAATTCTTCCTTAAGATAATTTTCTCGAAATCTAAAAGTACAACCAAGATTCGAGCCAATTAAGTAGTTGAACATGTTATTTCTCCAACCTCGTGAGGTGACATGTTTTAATTTCCGTCAAAAACAACTTTATATCGAAGGAGTTTTGATTTGACGGACTGCACATGTGCAGTTCGACGGGAGACGACCGTTAGACCCGATTACTTGTTTCACCACAGGTGGCCGGTGGCACCTACATTAGGGAGGACGGGCTCATATTACTGGCTGTAGCGGAATAAATGGCATTGAATCGAACACATTAAACACAGTTTCCATGCGTTTGATACCATTCCAAGCCATTATTAAGATCCGATCTCCCTTCAGCAGCCTTGTGGTAGACGTCATGAGCTTTGCTTAGCCAACGTCGCAATGACATCGCCTACAAGTGTGATCGGGGATTTCTATTGAATAAGCAGTTTTAGCCTATATTCATACTGCACGGGTTGTGCCGTAACTTTAACACCGACTCTAACCTTAACCCATTTTAAATGTCAACTTCAATGGAGTATGGCTGTCCCAAGGACCCCGGATAGCACGGACCAATGCTACCACAGCCACAAAGTCTAAATGGGCTATATCGTCAACGTTCATGAAAACAAACATATTTTTAGTCTAAATGTAAAGTTACGGTTAGTCATTAGGTTAGCAGAGTGGTTAAGGTTCGGGTTAAAATAAAAATGTTAAAGAATATAAATAGGGTTTGGATTAGAAATGGGTGGAGTTATGACTTTGTGGCTGTGGTAACTAGTGACTACCTCTTGCAGAAGGTACTTGTCGCATAGGAGTGACGTTATTCTGTCATTTTCAAACATGGCGGCCGAAGGCTCGGATTTAGAAGACCTGAGCAGCAACGGGCTAATGGAGGGTCCTTCGGGTTGTAAAAACATAAAATAATACAAATATATTGATGAAGCTATTCGATAGTGACGTAGAGATCATATGAATAGTCGTTTGTAACTTCACAGGTCAGCTAGCAGTCGCAAGGACGCATGTGAAACGATGGCTAGCTTTCTAACTAGCCGACATGGCTAACATTAATTTCTGGTGCGCAAACTGGCGAAACAGAAATGGTCTTTCCCTTAGCTAGTACCAGAGTAAATCAACTAGGTAGTACTTGCTAGCCCGAGTATTTTGTTATGGTATGTTAATCTGATCTAACGACTGTAGAAGCAGACATACATCGCTGTTCTCCTGCAGAATTTCGGAAGTTTATGCCGTTTGTTGACATTGCCGACGTCATGATCTCTGTGTAGTATGTTGAAATCCTAATGAATGAATGGCTAAAAACACCATCAGTGACTGAAATTTCCTTTATAATGGCATTAATTTACATTTAGTCTGTAAATGACATCTGCTTATGTATTATCGAGCAGGCCAGCCATTTCTTTGTGTTCTAGATAAAACAGTTTTCTTCCCTGTGTAACTTTCTCAATTTCTCATTTGAAAGCTCCGGAAGCCACGGAGGCTGTCCAACATCCAACAGAGATGGAAGAGGTATCAGAGGAAAATGGTGGAGAAGAGGCTTCAGAAGCAGCAGCTGCGACAGCATACAACATGCCTCTGGTGGAGAATGAGGAGGAAGAGGACGGAGAGTTGCCGGCGGACTTTGACCGACTCTGGAAGCTGGCCCATGACAATCCACAGGATTTTTCTAGCTGGACTGACCTGCTGCAGTACAGTGAGCAAGAGGTGAGAAGAGCTGAGGGGACAGACAAGATTACTATTGGCATTTTGACATAACCAAAGATCTTCTGCATGAATAATTAATGCATAGCTAACCGTACCACTGTTGTTAAGGAATGCAGTGTTGAAGTTGAAACCAACACTTCACATCAATAATGATGACAACTAAACTCATTGTTACTTAGTGAATTTGCAGCTAACCCAGATTTCTAATGGTCCCCAGAGTCACATGACAGCATCACGTCGAGCGCTGGTTGCCTTTCTGGCGCGTTACCCCCTGTGCTACGGATATTGGAAGAAGTTTGCCGACTTGGAGCGACGTGCAGGCTACACCAACAAAGCTCAGGAGGTATGATGAAGAAGAGTGTTTGGTAAAAGTGACACGGATGTGTGTCTTGTGCTAAGCGATTCGTGATTTTTTTTTAGATGTTTTGGTTAGATTATTTAAAAACAATCACTGTTTTCGATTTCTCTTTCAATTCTTTTTTTAAACATTAAATTCATTATGAAATACCTATTTAATGGAAATTTGAAAGCCAAAAATAGCAAACATTCAATTGCCAAAACATTGAAAATATTCATTGTCTCTATCAGGTCCATATAGAAAAAAAGGAAATTACTATGGGATTCCCAATCACAACCGGCCATGATTGGGAGTCCCATAGGGCGGCGCACAATTGGCCCAGCGTCTTCCGGGTTCGGATTATGCCGGGGTAGGCCGTAATTGTAAATAAGAATTTGTTCTTAATAACTGACTTGCCTAGTTAAATAAAACATTTGACTAATCTCTGCACAGGCAGTAGCATCCTGCCAGCCAACAATCTACCGTTATCTCTGTGCTCCCCATACTGAACTGTCAGTAGTCATCCTATTTAACTAGCCTGCCGAAGTATGCTGTCTGACAATTATTTTACTCGTTTTTCAAAGTAGATAAGCTATACTTTCATCTCTCTATCTCTCTATATATATATATATTACACACTAAATGGAATTCCAGTAATTGAACCGATGTCGGTCAATTAGTCGTTTAATAACCAGCATCTGCTATGTTTAATAGCCATTGACTTAACAAAGGGCACATACCGCAGTGCTACATTCTTTGAAAGTCTTTGGCACTAGGAAATTATGTAAGTGACATGATTGCTTCATAATGTTTTTGTGTTGTTCCAGGTGTGTGTTCAGGGTCTGAAGGCCATCCCTCTGAGCGTAGATCTGTGGATCCACTACATTAACCTGCTACTGGGCACGCTGAACATGAACCTGCCAGAGTCCTCTCAGTGCATTCGCAGGTATACACTTAAACTCAGTGTCACACTTATACACATTTGTTTACTTCTTTTGCCAGCTTTACATTCAACTCTAGCCAGAACACCACCTTTTTCCATACAGTACTTATTGTTCAACAATTTTTTCTATCAGACTGATTCTTGTCTCTTCTCCCCAGTGCATTTGAAGAGGCGGTGGCAGCGGCAGGACTAGACTTCCACTCTGACCGTCTGTGGGAGCTGTACATCGAGTGGGAGAAGGAGCAGGGAGACATGAAAGCTGCCACTGGAGTCTACGACAGAATCCTCAGAGTCCCCACTCAGCTGTACAGCAGCCACTATGAGAAGTGAGACTATACACAGTCACAAACAGTACATTTTCTCTACTAAGAGAAATAGTAGAGCTTCAAATCAGTCAAAATTATGAAATGTTAACATTTTATTAAATTCTAGATTTTGATAATTGTATGATTATCATGCTCACTTCTTAATGCGGACCTCTTATTTGCTGACCTGGTGAATCTTATCCACTCTCTACATCCCTCCTCTCTCACAGATTCAAGACTCATCTTAATGCTCATGCGCCCAAGGACATCCTCTCAGCAGTGGAGTATGAGGGGTTGCTTGAGGAATCTAAACAGATACACAAGACTGAGAAGGCTGAGTTGGCTGAGGGGGAAGATGAGTTACCGCCTGGGGAAGAGAAGGAACCTACAGAGGTGGTTTACAAATGACAAATCCCTGCTAGTGTTGGAGAAGATTTAACATGAATGTCAGATTCTGCCAAAATAGCAGATAGTGGAGACATTTCAAGTTGTGGAGTGAGGTTACGGTGTAGGATCTAACTCTGTTAAACTGATTTAAAAGTCTGTCATTGTAAGTCGCTCTGGATAAGAGCGTCTGCTAAATGACTTAAATGTAAATGTATGTTATGGTTCACCCAATCAGGAAGAGGTGATTCCGAAGATGCGAGAACTCCTATTGGCTCGCAGGGAGAAGGTGTACCAGGACCTTGAGGGAGAGGTCAGGAAGAGGTGGAACTTTGAGGAAGCTGTGAGTTACCCCGGACAGACACACACACATCCCTTCTATGTGCAACTCCGAAGTTACGATTGAAGTGTGATACTTTCATTGGTTGGAAACATTGACTCACTTCTCTTCTGTTCCCATTCCTCCCTCCATTCCAGATCAAGCGTCCTTATTTCCACGTGAAGCCTCTGGACCGGACCCAGCTGAAAGCCTGGCACTCCTACCTGGACTGGGAGCTCACCCAGCTGGGAGGGGGGGGTGAAAAGGAGGTGGAGACCGAACCAGGCTCTATGGAGGGCCAGGAAGAGGAGCAAAAAGAGGGGTCAAAGAGCAGTGGGATCATTGCCGGGGGTGACCGGAGGGTACGGATCCTGTTTGAGCGCTGTCTGATTGCCTGCGCGCTCTACGAGGAGTTCTGGACCAAGGTAAGGAGGGGCTGCAGGGGTGTGTGTGTGGGTGCGCATGTGTGTGTGTCAGTAACATGTTTGTATGTCAGTGTAACTAATATATGCTTTATGCATATTTCTCAGTATGTTCAGTACCTGGAACCTCAGAGTCTGTACGAGGCACGGGGAGTGTTCAGGCGAGCCTGTGAGATCCACCTGGCACACAAACACACCATGCACCTGCAGTGGGCCACTTTTGAGGAGAGGCATGGTGAGAGAGGAAGAGACATAAAACACAGGATATCATTACCCAGTGTTGTAGCTCACTCACGCCCTCCTCCCCTCCTCCTCCCAGGTGATCTAACAGAGGCACGGCGTGTTCTAGAATCTCTGGAAACCTCTATCCCAGGATTGGCCATGGTCCGGCTGCGCAGGGCGGGGCTAGAGAGACGGGCGGGCCGGCTAGATGAGTCAGAAGCTCTGCTCAGGGACGCGGTGGACCAAGCCAAAGAGACTCCTCACCTCCATGCATTCTACTCCATCAAACTAGCCCGGCTGTTGCTGAAGCTTTGCAAGAACCCCAGCAAGGCCCGGGGTGTCCTGCAGGAGGCGCTGGAGATTAGCCCGGTGAGAGAAGGGGGGATTGAGGGAATAACAGCTGGAAGCTTTTAGTACAGAGGGGAAGAAGATCACTTGCTCTAACTTTTACATGAAGCCTTAACCTAAACCTCAAGAGAAGAGATCACTTATGGTTTAATGCCAGATCTCCCTTTCTTGATGATCTCTTGACCAAGCAGTAGGCTATAACTCTCTGTCCCTCTCTTTCCTCCCTTACTCTCCACCTATTCTCTCTCCCTTTCCCAGGATAACGGTAAACTGCACCTGAACCTGCTGGAGCTGGAGGTGTCCGGTGACCCCAGAGGGTCACCCGAGGGGGTGCAGCAGTGTGTGACTCGGGCACTGGCCGCACCCCTCTCCCCACGGACCAAGATCCTCTTTTCCCAGAGGGGCCTACAGTACGCTGAGGACTATGGGACTTCTGTGCAAAGGTCAGGGGTCACAGGATTGTTTGTTGTTTTTAGATACAATCAGGAACCCAGAGAAAAATAAACATGTCAAGGCATTTTATTGAATGAATGAAACTGGGAGAAATGCAATTTACCATGTTTTAAAATGTTGCTGTTTCTGTCCTCTGGCCTGCAGTGTGCCTAACAGTCTATGAAGAGCATACCATGTTTTAAATGTTACTGTTTCTGTCCTCTGGCCTGCAGTGTGCCTAACAGTCTATGAAGAGCATACCATGTTTTAAATGTTGCTGTTTCTGTCCTCTGGCCTGCAGTGTGCCTAACAGTCTATGAAGAGCATACCATGTTTTAAATGTTGCTGTTTCTGTCCTCTGGCCTGCAGTGTGCCTAACAGTCTATGAAGAGCATACCATGTTTTAAATGTTACTGTTTCTGTCCTCTGGCCTGCAGTGTGCCTAACAGTCTATGAAGAGCATACCATGTTTTAAATGTTACTGTTTCTGTCCTCTGGCCTGCAGTGTGCCTAACAGTCTATGAAGAGCATACCATGTTTTAAATGTTACTGTTGCTGTCCTCTGGCCTGCAGTGTGCTAACAGTCTATGAAGAGCATCACTTTACCATGTTTTAAATGTTACTGTTGCTGTCCTCTGGCCTGCAGTGTGCTAACAGTCTATGAAGAGCATCACTTTACCATGTTTTAAATGTTACTGTTGCTGTCCTCTGGCCTGCAGTGTGCTAACAGTCTATGAAGAGCATACCATGTTTTAAATGTTACTGTTGCTGTCCTCTGGCCTGCAGTGTGCTAACAGTCTATGAAGAGCATCACTTTACCATGTTTTAAATGTTACTGTTGCTGTCCTCTGGCCTGCAGTGTGCTAACAGTCTATGAAGAGCATCACTTTACCATGTTTTAAATGTTACTGTTGCTGTCCTCTGGCCTGCAGTGTGCTAACAGTCTATGAAGAGCATCACTTTACCATGTTTTAAATGTTACTGTTGCTGTCCTCTGGCCTGCAGTGTGCTAACAGTCTATGAAGAGCATCAGAAGCTGCTGAAAGAGCTTGGCAACAAGAAGAGAAGGGCTGAGAACGGGTGAGATTATAGCACATCTGTCTATCATTACCAATAAAATAGTGTGATGTAGTGACTCAATATTGAGATTTGACAGTCAACCATGGAGAAGCAAATGTATAAACTTCATGGATTGGTTATTGACGTAGTTGTTGTATTGATTGATCTGCAGAGACAGCGAGGACCCAGAGAAGATGAGTAAAGGAGAAGACTGCTCCGCTGTGCCCGCTCCACCACCAGCCCCTCCCACAATGCCCCATGTTCCCATGACGACACCACCTCCACCCATGATGGGTGGGGACATGAGTGCGGCTCATGCAGGCTACGCAGGCTATGGAAGCTGGTATCAGGTACGACAGGGATAGGGTAACCTCATAGGGTAAGATTTGAATACCCCTGCACTCAAGTGTTGATTACTGTTTTTTTCTCTTTCAGCAACCACAGTACGGAGGATACGGAGGCTACCAGCAACCCTGGAACTACAATCAGGGTTACTACCCTCCCAGCTAAGGGGGAAGAGAAATGCTGTGACACCATTGTTCAGTGAACTCACCACCACCTCACTTTAAATTCCACGGATGAGTCCAAATGGCACCTTATTTCCTATGTATTGCACTATCTTTGACCAGGGTCCAGGTCAAAAGTAGTGCACTTTGTAGGGAATAGGTTGCCATTAGGGATTTAACTAATATCAGGAACAGGGGTGTGACATCTACTACTTGTTTGGTCTTTGAAAATGTGCTCTTGTACATTGTTTTAACGATAAACTATTTTTGTATTCTCTTCTACATGCAGCCCCTTTCAATTTAAGCAAACCCCTCTCTCCACAGGTCCTGTATTATTTAAAGTCTTGCATCATTCCAGAAGTATAGGCTAGTCTTTTTTTCTAATGTACATAATGGTGTTTTATAGTATGAAGTCGGAGCTCTTTCATATACGAGCAGGTTAAGATCAATCTATTGTCCCTCATTCAAAGCTTGAGGATCGCCATTGAAGTTTCTGCCCAGTTGAGTCCTCCAGACAGAAGATAGGGAAGCCATGTTGTTGTATGCAGGTACCAGTGCCTCTGGTCAAGCAAGGCGTAATAAGTGGATGTACGCTGTGCTGTACCTAATGGACATTTCCAAAACTAACAGCATTGGTCATGTTTGGTAAAATTTTAGGAGTAGGAAACTGTTAAATGTTTGTCAATCCACTTAAACCAAACTTTTGCCTTTATCACTGTTTTTGAAAATGTAACTTTTTAATCTTCACTTTTAACATTGCTTAATGTGAATTTGATGTATGTAGATTAAGTATCTGTTAAACTGATTTGGAGCCCTGGATTGTGCAGCTTCATAAAAAATAACAGATTATTCCTGTACATTTTGAGTTGTTGCATTCTCAGTCCACCACATTACTCTCCAAGTAAGTTTATTCAAGTATGCAATAACACCACTGTAAAATGATTTAACTTTGAAAATTTACAATGCAGTGGACAGTGTCAACGAGCCAGGTCTAACTTTAGGCCCCATGATAATCAATATAGTCATCCATTTTGTGTTGCCATTAAAGATTCAGATTAAAGTTCAAAGTGTTTGTTGAAGGAGAATCAATCCATAGTTGACATCCTGGTCTCTGTCCTGTTGGGGGTGATAAATGATGTTGGCTCATAAAGCATCTTATTACTTCAGGTCCTTATTTCTTTGCAACGACCAGCACAGCTGAAGGCACCAAACCTGAACAATGACACAAAACATTTAAGACCATATCAAATGTTATTGGTCGCTACACAAACTAGAACACACCTTCAATCTCATATTAGATTCATCTATAACTGCAACACAGCATAGAAGAAAGCAATATGTCTTTGGCTGGTTTTGACCTCTCCAGTCCTTTCAGATTAGTGCGGATGAAGGAGAGGAAGTCACTTTGGACTATTGTAACTGTACAAGCCCAGTAAGAGGGGCATCGTCCTGTCTGCTCACCCAACTCCTGTAGAGGTTTCTCCATGTCCAGTTCTGTGTAAACGCGCCGTGGGTACGGGGACAGCAGCGTGAAGTCCTGGCCCTCGGGGGCGTCGCCATTCATCTGGATGTAGACACGCACGGCAGCCAGCGGCTCCTGGGCCTTGAACACGGAGGTCAGTGCCGAGCCGTCAAGCATACGCACCTGCGGACAGGAGGATGAATGAATAAACTTTATTGACTGTTGAGACACCGAACAACGGTTGTCTAAAGATTATTGTGCAAACAAACTCATAAAAAAATATCTGTTGTATTACAACTGTTGTGTCAAATGCGTTGTACATCCGTTGTGAGTATGAACAGAATGAGAACTAAGCCATAGACATCCATGGCCCCTTACCTGGATTCTACACTCGTTATAGTCCTTCTTGGCGGGAGGCGGGCCCTGACTGGGCGGAGAGGAGGGAGGGCCCTCTGCTGAAGGGGAGGTTACAGCTCTACTAGAAGAACCACCTCCAAACTGGAGAAGAGAGGCGTAGAAGGGGTTAGTGAGTTCAACTCTTTCTATGAAAGACATGGAGACGTTATTCAGCAACAGTTCAGCATACGAGTCAGATGCTGTAGGTGCAGTCAGTACCTTAAGTGCTCTCTCCTCTCTGTCGCGTGCTATCTTGTCTCGCACCCGCTGCCTGAGAGAGAGAACAGTCATTTGATTTAAAAAATATATATATTTAACTAGGCAAGTCAGTTAAGAGCAATTTCTTATTTACAATGACGGCCTAACCCGGCCAAACCTGGATGATGCTGGGCCAATTGTGCGCCGCCCCATGGGACTCCCAAACACGGCCGGATGTGATACAGCCTGGATTCATACCAGGGACTGTAGTGATGCCTCTTGCACTGAGATGGAGTGCTTTAGACCGCTGTGCCACTCGGGAGCAAGGGAAGAGTTGTGGAGTTGGAATAGACCTAATTTGCACGAAGCCGTTTAGAAGAAGCAACTATTGGCTGTGTCTGAAAACATTACTAGCTATTTTTGTTTCCTAAATTCCTCTCAAAGCTCATTGGAAGAGGTTCGAGGGAGGAACCTTGGATCCTCTCCTCCAATGTGCTTTGAGACAACAGCCACTGGCCATGTCGAGAGCATCAAATCCCTTGGTGATGTATTGTGGGTAAATTGTGACTGACTAAATGATCTACAAATAATATAGTAAGTATTTTGTAGATCAGATAATTGGCAGTCACCTGCAATGCTGACTGAAATGACTAACAAGCCCATTGACTTCATGGCTTACTTGGCCATTTTGTCGTCGTTCTTCTCTCTCTGGCGCAGGTCGACCATTTTCTTCATCTCATCCTCCTGCAGTTTCTGTTTGACCTGCAGCAGCTCCTGGCCCTGCCTCCTCCTCTGCTTCTCTCTGTCCACCTCTTCCGCTCGCTCCCTCTCTCTCCGCTCCTCCTGCTTCACCCGCATCAGATCCTCTAGCCTGGTTCACACACACGCAGGCAGACACGCAGGGAGACACACACAGGTTTCATTGTATGTCATCTCTTTGTATTTCCAACAGAAGGCCTACCCTTTTGCTGATCTCATTGAGTAACACCTTTTGACCAAACCCCAGTTTCTGACAGAATAAGATAAGTGTGCAAACAGAGGTAGAGGTTAATTATCTGACCTCTTTATCTGCTCACGTTTCTCCTCCTCTGTCATTGGTTGTTTGGTATCCCCGTCATGGATCATCTGGTCACCCCCATCTGTAGCTAAAAGGTAGAGTTAACATATAAGAGGTGAGGGACAAGAAGACAATGCAAACCAACAACCATGTTAACCTATGTAATGGGAAGCCATTGTTATAACTCGATCATAACAATATAAGTAACCATAATACAAAATGCTATCACAACAACTGACCACTTACCAGGGTCTGCTCCCTCTGCTGTGGGCTGGGCTGCTGGACTGGGCAGTTGTGGGTCACTTCCTCCAAGCACGTTCCCCACAGGAGGTACATAGGGCTCATCAATGTCTGGGTCACCCTCATGTTCCATCAACCTGTGGAAGAAGCATGATAGAAGAGACATCATGAATCAGTTATCCAATGTGAATAACTTAACTGAGGATGAAAAATGCTCAGAGACTAGCTCACCAATGCCCCTATCAGTTGACTTACCAGTCCATGGCCCGCTCTATGCCCCTATCAGTTGACTTACCAGTCCATGGCCCGCTCTATGCCCTGGTTTCCTGTGTGTGCCACAGCCTTTTCCCTGCAAGCAGAAGACATATGGACAGGATTAGAGTTGATCACATCATCTTATCATGATCTTCAGTTTGTAGAAGAATAGCCACATGAATTCAGTTAGCTACTTACGCCCTGTTTCTGTCAAAGCCCATTTCCAGAAGGCTGTCCAATGTTGTTTGTTCTGCCATCTTGCTGAGAATATGACAGTGAAGAAGAGTTTCACTTTGTAGTCTGATACTGTAAGCAAGTAGCTGGGCATGTGAAGTAGATCCAAGGGCCACAAACATGTATCGTTATGTCTATATGATTGAGATTCAGGTTTAACCACTTACATGCTACCTGTATAACTAGTTTAGTTAGATGGGCTGTTACATAGGTCCAGAATGTGCTGGCTCGCAAGTTGTGTAACGTTAAGTTAGCTAACGTACTTGTCTGGACTGAACTGGCTATGAAGTTAACAAAGCAGCATCACTTAGGTAACGTCCCGCAGGAAACATTTTAGTATCTACAGACCATCACATGAAAATCATTCATAAACCAAATAAGATTTGTCCAGTAACTTTGCCGTATTACCTGTGTTCCCATATAGCTGGCTAGCGGGCTAACTAGCTGTAAACTGACAGTAGCTAGTATGATGGAGGAATGAGATGGCTAATTTCAGTTAGACTCTCCTGCTAGCTTGTAACAAGAACACTGTTTCCAGAGTAAATTGATGATGGCCTGTAAAATATATCTAGGGTGACTATTACATTGCACTTGTGAAAATGATGGCGCTCAACCATTTCATAAACGTTATTTGACTAAATAGCATTATTTGTTTGTGCAACATTAGCTAACGTTAGCAACTCACATTCAGAATCAGTCAACCCACAACACCGCTTTCTGACCGTACAGTCCACATGCAAGTACGGAGGCCCGATAGGATAAAAGAAAGTGACCACATTTTCCAAACATTCTCATTCATAGCTCATTGCTGCCATCTAGTGGACCTCACGCCTACCCTGTCTAGTGGACCTTACGCTTTCCCTGTCTAGTGGACCTTACACATCCCTATCCAGTGGACCTCACACCTCCCTGTCTAGTGGACATTACACCCCCTATTTAGTGGACCTTAAGCCTTCCCTGTCTAGTGGACATTACACCCCCTATCTAGTGGACCATACGCCTTCCCTGTCTAGTGGACCTTACACATCCCTATCTAGTGGACCTTAAGCCTTCCCTGTCTAGTGGACCTTACACATCCCTATCCAGTGGACCTTAACCCTTCCCTGTCTAGTGGACCTTACACATCCCTATCTAGTGGACCTTAAGCCTTCCCTATCTAGTGGACCTTAAGCCTTCCCTATCTAGTGGACCTTAAGCCTTCCCTGTCTAGTGGACATTACACATCCCTATCTAGTGGACCTTAAGCCTTCCCTGTCTAGTGGACCTTACACATCCCTATCTAGTGGACCTTAAGCCTTCCCTGTCTAGTGGACCTTAAGCCTTCCCTGTCTAGTGGACCTTAAGCCTTCCCTATCTAGTGGACCTTACACATCCCTATCCAGTGGACCTTAATCCTTCCCTGTCTAGTGGACATTACACATCCCTATCCAGTGGACCTTACACATCCCTATCCAGTGGACCTCACACCTCCCTGTCTAGTGGACATTACACCCCCTATTTAGTGGACCTTAAGCCTTCCCTGTCTAGTGGACATTACACATCCCTATCCAGTGGACCTTAAGCCTTCCCTGTCTAGTGGACATTACACCCCCTATCTAGTGGACCTTACGCATCCCTGTCTAGTGGACATTACACATCCCTATCTAGTGGACCTTAAGCCTTCCCTGTCTAGTGGACCTTACACATCCCTATCTAGTGGACCTTACACATCCCTATCTAGTGGACCTTACGCCTTCCCTGTCTAGTGGACCTTACACATCCCTATCTAGTGGATCTTACACATCCCTATCTAGTGGACCTTACACATCCCTATCTAGTGGACCTTAAGCCTTCCCTGTCTAGTGGACCTTACACATCCCTATCTAGTGGACCTTAAGCCTTCCCTGTCTAGTGGAACTTACACATCCCTATCTAGTGGATCTTACACATCCCTATCTAGTGGATCTTACACATCCCTATCTAGTGGATCTTACACATCCCTATCTAGTGGACCTTACACATCCCTATCTAGTGGATCTTACACATCCCTATCTAGTGGACCTTACACATCCCTGTCTAGTGGACCTTACACATCCCTGCCTAGTGGACCTTACACATCCCTATCTAGTGGACCTTACACCTCCCTATCTAGTGGACCTTACGCATCCCTATCTAGTGGACCTTACGCATCCCTATCTAGTGGATCTTACGCATCCCTATCTAGTGGACCTTACGCATCCCTATCTAGTGGATCTTACGCATCCCTATCTAGTGGACCTTACACATCCCTGTCTAGTGGACCTTACACATCCCTGTCTAGTGGACCTTACACATCCCTGCCTAGTGGACCTTACACATCCCTATCTAGTGGACCTTACACCTCCCTATCTAGTGGACCTTACGCATCCCTATCTAGTGGACCTTACGCATCCCTATCTAGTGGATCTTACGCATCCCTATCTAGTGGACCTTACACATCCCTGTCTAGTGGACCTTACACATCCCTGCCTAGTGGACCTTACACATCCCTATCTAGTGGACCTTACACCTCCCTATCTAGTGGACCTTACACATCCCTATCTAGTGGACCTTACGCATCCCTATCTAGTGGATCTTACACATCCCTATCTAGTGGACCTTACACATCCCTGTCTAGTGGACCTTACACATCCCTGTCTAGTGGACCTTACACCTCCCTATCTAGTGGACCTTACACATCCCTGTCTAGTGGACCTTACACCTCCCTATCTAGTGGACCTTACACATCCCTGTCTAGTGGACCTTACACATCCCTGTCTAGTGGACCTTACACATCCCTGTTTAGTGGACCTTACACATCCCTGTCTAGTGGACCTTACACATCCCTGTCTAGTGGACCTTACACATCCCTGTCTAGTGGACCTTACACATCCCTGCCTAGTGGACCTTACACATCCCTATCTAGTGGACCTTACACATCCCTATCTAGTGGACCTTACGCCTTCCCTGTCTAGTGGCCCTTACACATCCCTATCTAGTGGACCTTAAGCCTTCCCTGTCTAGTGGACCTTACACATCCCTATCCAGTGGACCTTACACATCCCTGCCTAGTGGACCTTACACATCCCTGTCTAGTGGACCTTACACCTCCCTATCTAGTGGACCTTACACATCCCTGTCTAGTGGACCTTACACATCCCTGCCTAGTGGACCTTACACATCCCTGTCTAGTGGACCTTACACATCCCTGTCTAGTGGACCTTACACATCCCTATCTAGTGGACCTTACACATCCCTGTCTAGTGGACCTTTCACATCCCTATCTAGTGGACCTTACACATCCCTGTCTAGTGGACCTTACACCTCCCTATCTAGTGGACCTTACACCTCCCTATCTAGTGGACCTTACACCTCCCTATCTAGTGGACCTTACACATCCCTGTCTAGTGGACCTTACACATCCCTGTCTAGTGGACCTTACACCTCCCTGTCTAGTGGACCTTACACATCCCTGTCTAGTGGACCTTACACATCCCTGTCTAGTGGACCTTATACCTTCCCTGACGTCACCCTGAATTGAATTGCTGCTGCTCTATGGATCACGGAGAAGAAACAGTTGGCTGGAGCGATGTGAATGGGGTAGCCAGGTAACACTACACTAACAGGGTCTTTCTAACATTTTCTGAACACTGTGTGATTCATACACACATTATAGTTTCATCATGGGTAATCTCCACTTTTGTTTGCCCCCTGTATTATATATAAAGTCAAGATTCCTGAGCATGCTTTTACTGATACTATTTGGGTTTAGGGTGTGTGTGAGCGTGTGTGTGTGTGTGAGCGTGTTTGTGTGTGTGTGTGTGTGTGTGTGCGTGCCCATGTGTGTAGGTTTTGTGTGTTTGCTAAGGTTTTACTGTATGACTGTATACCTGTAGGTATTCAAACAGGATGCAGAGTTTATGGGCAGGGCCTGTTACATATTTACTGTACATATAATTATTCATTTATCTCTCCCTCTCACAGCCTTAAGCAGCCCTCACTCACTTCCTTGACCAGTCCTTTACTGAACTTCCGTTCCTGAGGGTGAGTAGGTTCAGTTTGTTTTCAAATTATTATGTTTAAATCAACCTTTCTACATTATGAGATTAAGAAATTTAGTAAAGTGCAATAGATCATTCCATCCATAGTCAGTTTTATTTAGAACACTGGTAGCCTTTCATCTTGTGGTTTTCTCTTATTGTAACTGATAGGCACAGAGAAAGTCGGCTAATTTCCGAACTTGTTTCCGTACTTGATTTAACGGATGAAGTACTTGTAATTCTAAATGATTACACGATTATATTTTGTGATATGTGATTTCACTGATCAGACAAAGAAACTCAAATGAATGCAAAAATATAGAAAGAGAGCAACATGTAAGACAGAAAGGTGAACAAAGTTGAAGGAGGAAATAAGGGTCCAAAGTCACTCTCTTGTGATTTGATTTTATTGTTTTAGTTTTGCAAAGCTGGAAGGGTGGGGGGTAAAGATCAGTGAGTCAAAGTCTAGAGAGATTCTGGGAAGGACAGCGAAAAAGAGAAGGCCTAATATTTTGGAACTAGAGAAGGTCTAGGATTTATACTATGTTTATCATAGTAAGTTCAATACTGTTTGAAATCCTCTCAATTCAATTAATGTAATTGAAATTCATTCATGAATGCATAAAAAAAAGTATTTCATTGATTGAAGTTGAATAACTGAATCCCCTTTGCAGGACT
Source organism: Oncorhynchus nerka (assembly GCF_034236695.1). Taxonomy (NCBI): domain Eukaryota; kingdom Metazoa; phylum Chordata; class Actinopteri; order Salmoniformes; family Salmonidae; genus Oncorhynchus; species Oncorhynchus nerka. The sequence goes on from NC_088400.1 coordinate 20,894,705, forward strand.
CCCAGACTACCTATGTGCTGATTGATACCAACCCTTTGAGAACATTGCACTGGCGGGCACAATCACCATGCCCTTTAGTCATATTCTATCAATCAGATAATCACCATGCCCTTTAGTCATATTCTATCATTCAGATAATCACCATGCCCTTTAGTCATATTCTATCATTCAGATAATCAACATGCCCTTTAGTCATATTCTTTCATTCAGATAATCACTGTGCCCGTTAGTCATATTCTTTCATTCAGATAATCAACATGCCCTTTAGTCATATTCTTTCATTCAGATAATCACCATGCCCTTTAGTCATATTCTATCATTCAGATAATCACCATGCACTTTAGTCATATTCTTTCATTCAGATAATCACCATGCCCTTTAGTCATATTCTTTCATTCAGATAATCACCATGCCCTTTAGTCATACTCTTTCATTCAGATAATCACCATGCCCTTTAGTCATATTCTATCATTCAGATAATCACCATGATTTTATTTGCATAATAAGTGATACACAATCTGTATTGAAAATGAGCAAAAAGCTAGATCAAAAAGTAACAACATGATGTATGTATCAATTTTGAAGCTCTGTGTTGTAATTCTCCTTGACCAACAGGAGGCAGTCTAATCTCACACTACATGACATGACTCCTTGAGACTTGTGATACAGTACTTAAATGGTTTACTGTTGAATATTGTGTGTTTATGGCTGTGTGATAAGGTGCAGTGTAGCTCCAGTGTCTGGTGCTCGCTGGCTGTAACAGCATCTCCATATGGAATAGCTCAGAGTTCCAGTGGAGCTGCTGTTATGGGCGGAGAGACATCTCAACATCAACTGTTCAGAGGAGACTGTGTGAATCAGGCCTTCATGGTCAAATTGCTGCAAAGAAACCACGACTGAAGGACACCAATAAGAAGAAGAGACTTGCTTGGGCCAAGAAACATGAGCATTGGACATTACACCGGTGGAAATCTGTCCTTTGGTCTGATGAGTCCAAATTTGAGATTTTTGGTTCCAACCACCATGTCTTTGTGAGGCGCAGAGTAGGTGAATGGATGATCTCTGCATGTGTGGTTTCCACAATGACGCATGAATTAGGAGGTGTGATGGTGTAGGGGTGCTTTGCTGGTGACACTGTCTGTGATTTATTTACAATTCAAGGCACACTTAACCAGCATGGTTACCACAGCATTCTGCAGCGATACGCCATCCCATCTGGTTTGCGCTTAGCGGGACTATCATTTGTTTTTCAACAGGACAATGACCAAGCACACCTCCAGGCTGTGTAAGGGATATTTGACCAAGAAGGAGAGTGATGGAGTGCTGCATCAGATGACCTAGCGTCCGCAATCACCCGACCTCAACCAAATTGAGATGGTTTGGGATGAGTTGGACCGCAGAGTGAAGGAAAAGCAGCCAACAAGTGCTCAGCATATATGGGAACTCCTTCAAGACTGTTGGAAAAGCATTCCAGGTGAAGTTGGTTGAGAGAATGCCAAGAGTGTGCAAAGCTGTCATCAAGGCAAAGGGTGGCTACTTTGAAGAATATAACATCTGAAATATATTTGGACTTGTTTAACACTTTTTTGGTTACTACATGATTCCATGTGTTATTTCATAGTTTATTTCACTATTATTCTACAATCAAATCAAAGTTTATTTGTCATGTGTGCCGAATACAACAGGTGTAGTAGACCTTACAGTGAAATGCTTACTTACAGGTTCTAACCAATAGTGCAACAAAGGTGTTAGGTGAACAATAGTTAAGTAAAGAAATAAAACAACAGTAAAAAGACAGGCTATATACAGTAGCGAGGCTATAAAGGTAGCGAGGCTACATACAGACACCGGTTAGTCAGGCTTATTGAGGTAGTATGTACATGTAGATATGGTTAAAGTGACTATGCATATATGATAAACAGAGAGTATCAGCAGTGTAAAAAGAGGGGTTGGGGGGGCACACAATGCAAACAGTCCGGGTAGCCATTTGATTACCTGTTCAGGAGTCTTATGGTTTGGGGGTAAAAACTGTTGAGAAGACTTTTTGTCCTAGACTTAGCACTCCGCTACCGCTTGCCATGCAGTAGTCTATGACTAGGGTGGCTGAGGTCTTTGACCATTTTTAGGGCCTTCCTCTGACACCGCCTGGTGTATAGGTCCTGGATGATAGGCAGCTTAGCCCCAGTGATGTACTGGGCCGTTCGCACTACCCTCTGAAGTGCCTTGCGGTCGGAGGCCGAGCAATTGCCGTACCAGGCAGTAATGCAACCAGTCAGGATGCTCTCAATGTTGCAGCTGTAGCACCTTTTGAGGATCTCAGGACCCATGCAAAATCTTTTTAGTTTCCTGAGGGGGAATAGTCTTTGTCGTGCTCTCTTCACGACTGTCTTGGTGTGTTTGGACCATTCTAGTTGGTTGTTGATGTGGACACCAAGAAACTTGAAGCTCTCAACCTCCTCCACTACAGCCCCGTAGATGAGAATGGGGACGTGCTCGGTCCTCCTTTTCCTGTAGTCCACAATCATCTCCTTAGTCTTAATTACATTGAGGGATAGGTTGTTATTCTGGCACCACCCAGCCAGGTCTCTGACCTCCCTATAGGCTGTCTCGTCGTTGTCGGTGATCAGGCCTACACCATCATTAAGTTTGCAGACAACACAACAGTGGAGCTCTACAGGGGTGCATGCTCAGTCCCCTCCTATACTCCCTGTTCACCCACGACTCCAACACCATCATTAAGTTTGCAAACTTAATGATGGTGTTGGAGTCGTGGGTGAACAGGGAGTACAGGAGGGGACTGAGCACGCATTCCTGTGGAGCTCCAGTGTTGAGGATCAGCGTGGCAGATGTGTTGCTACCTACCCTTACCACCTGGGGGCGGCCCGTCAGGAAGTCCAGGATCTAGTTGCAGAGGGAGGTGTTTAGTTCCAGGATCCTTAGAAATGTAGAAAATAGTAAAAACCTTGTATGAGTAGGTGTGTCCAAACTTTTGACTGGTATTGTAAGTAAAGTAAATTGTTTTCCATTGTAATGTGGATGTGACATTGCACCCTTCACAATAAAGTATCCTGTTCACTGTATCTGGTCTTTGTACATCACAGCCTATTTGCAATGATGCTACCTAAACAATGGACCAGCAATAAACACACACACACACACACACACACACACACACACACACACACACACACACACACACACACACACACACATTATATGACATGACTCCTTGAGACTTGTGATACAGTACTTAAATGGTTTACTGTTGAATATTGTGGGTTTATGGCTGTGTGATAAGGTGCAGTGTAGCTCCAGTGTCTGGTGCTCGCTGGCTGTAACAGCATCTCCATATGGAATAGCTCAGAGTTCCAGTGGAGCTGTTGTTATGGGCGGAGAGACACCTCTGGTCGTCACCCTGGATGTACGGTGTAGACCTAAATCTACTGTATGTGATGTTGTCTATGTACTTGTATGTACTTGATTAGCACTTTCAATTCTCATGTATTTGTATAATGTTTCTTTTCACAATAAAGATACTGGTATTTATGGTAATTGTCTCTCCTTGTCACGGTATCTGGTCTTTAACACAGCCTACCACATATTTGGGCCAACAATGAACACGCACACACACACAATCATACACACAGCAGATGTTTCTTTGGCTATCAGATGGGCCACTATAAAGCTGAGTCCATCTTTTAATGAATTGCAGAATAGGGAGGGCAAACCAGCAACGTGCAGCAGCTGTCACAAGACTGGGTGAGACGACGAGAAGTCAGGTATTAATTGGCTGTTACTTCATCATGATTCCTCACCATCATCTGAATGAGTTTGAGCAATCATAGGCCTACGCACTTCATTATTTCGCTGGGACATTTATTTTGACGTTCACATTCCACTTCCGCTTCCTGCGTGTCTCACACACACGCAAGTGTCAGCCAGTCAGCCAGTCAGCCGGTGAACGCGGCCTCAGAACACAAAAGGACAGGTAAAAAAGGACAGTTATCCCTCCTTTTAACGGATAGCGTGTGTTTTTTATTAAACGTTTAAGATAAATTACGCTCTCAACTCCTACAAAGATAGCTGTCTAGATACATTAATTATCAAGGTAATGGAGTGGGATTTGTGCTTGGCGGTTGATTGGCTACTAGTAATAACTAGCTGGGGCGTGTTTGGCTAGTCAGGAAGGAGGAACGATCAACACTTCAAGACCTCGCCTACTTTAGCATCTCTAGCTAATGTTACTCTACTACTGTTGTATGTGATAGTTGCGCTAGCTACTTCGCCATCTCTCTCTTGTTTTCAGATCGAAAGTGACTCTGCTGTGTCAAACCAGCTCAACATGTTCCGCAGTAGGGACAAAAAAACGCCTGAACAGTTCCAGGATGTTTCGCAAGGGTTGAAAAAACTATATCGGACTAAACTCTTTCCCCTGGAGGACACCTACCAATTCCACGACTTTCACTCACCGTCGCTCGAAGATGCCGACTTCGACAACAAACCCATGGTTCTCTTGGTCGGTCAGTACTCGACCGGGAAAACCACCTTTATTCGGCACCTGATGGAGCAGGACTTTCCCGGTATGAGGATAGGGCCCGAGCCGACGACAGACTCATTCATAGCCGTGATGCACGGTGACCAGGACGGGATGATACCTGGAAACGCCTTGGTTGTCGACCCCAAAAAACCCTTCCGCAAACTCAACGCATTTGGTAACGCGTTCCTCAACAGGTAAATAAATACTCATGCCAAATTCCCAGGCCCCAGGGGAGCTTATGGCTGTCAGGTGACACCCATAAATGAGGAATTTAATAGGATCTCTATGGGAACACCTCTCAACATTCCATAATACCTCCCTCACAAGCCTCTGCATGTAGGGACTCTTTGAAACAAAACGATCTCTACTGTTCCTCCTCTCATTCCCCTTTATTTCATCACCACAACAGATTGTAGTATCTGTTCCATCCACCATGTCTGTTAACCCACCTGTAAAAGTCACCCTGCCAAGTTGAGACATCCTTTTCCCCTTGGGCTGTTTGAACAGTATAACAATACCTAGCCTAATCTAAACTATAGTCACGACCTAGTCTGTCAGCATCGTTTAGCCTGTTTAGCCTGCAGCAGCACTGTAAGGTAAATGGAAAATAATGGTTTGTGTTTTGAGTAGCCAGGCAAAAGTGTGTTATCTGTCTTCTCCTTAGTTTCACACCCCAGGGCAGGCTACAGTTGCCACATCAGTAGTAACAGCTGGCCAACTCTCACTGAGGCTTCTGCCTGCTATGAGGCATTAGGAAATCCTAGTCAAATTGCAGTGCTGGTATGTTCTTTATGGTAGTGTGACAGCACAGTCAGTCAGTCAGCATCTAGGCTATGGCTTCTCAGGTCTCAGCTGGTCTTGTGTGTTGAGTTACTCATTATCATGATACATCAAAGTGATTCAGCAATCCAGACTGCTCTATGGCGCATTCTGACACCACAGTCAGTTGTTCAACGTGGCATTATGACAGCAATCGATTAGTCTGTCTGTTCTGTGGCTTCAAACACACAATCCTTCAAGGTTGTATTTATTGTAGTGTCCTTTGCTCAAGTATCTTCTAGAGAGAAGGTCTATCTCCCCTCTGTGAGAGCTTTGCTGGCACCACAATACACAGCACTCAAACAGATGGTCTGATAACCCTGGCCTTGTCTCTCTCCATGTTGGAGAGACACAGACTGACTGACTACAGGTTTTAGAGGAAGTCCTGTGCTCAACCTGGCGATGATGGGGGATTTCCTCAACCCCAGATTAGCTGTGGTGCCTCACACACCACCATATGCTAGCTCAAGACACATGGGTCAACACTGATGCTGGATTAAACTCCTCCTCATCCCTGTTCTAGGGTACTACATTTCCCAGGATGCATATGTACAATTGATTTTTGTTGATTCATAGCCGTGAAGGTCAATGAGTCAATTGATAATTAGCCTTGCTTAGAGGCTAATTGATGAGATGAACAAGGCATCACAAGGCCCATGAGACGGGCTGTTTCACAACAAGACTGATGACTTTTGTAACCGAGAGGGAGTAGTAAGAGTCAGCGGGAATGGGTTGGGGTTCCGTTTTACTGAACTTAGCCTGTTATTTCAGGACACTGACTGACTGCACATTTCTGCATGCGGGCTTCCAGTAACATCTCAAAGTGAAATGTGTTGTAAAGTACGCAGGCCTACTTGTCTTGCACAGAAGTACACTCCGTCCTCATCGCTCATACAATGAATGGCAATGCTGATAGTATTTCTTCACTTTGGGAAGTTGAAGGTCTGCCTGGTGGGGGCTCGGGGTGATGAGGGGGACAGCAGGATGTGAGTTACTGTTTGAGTGTGTGATGGAGAGAGATTCTGAGGTTAGCCCAATTGTGTGGAGCGTTGTGTGGAAAATGTTAGATAAACGGGAAGGCTTGGACAGACTGCCACAGAATGTATAACATACGAAAAGCTGAAGTGGAAAAATTTACATTTTTGTTATACTTGGCAAATATTCTCGTTGTAATATGATACTACTCTACCACAGGATCTCCCACCCTCCCCCATATTTCTTTGACTTGTTGTTTGGCCTTAAAGGTTCTCTCCCTCCCTCTCTCCAGTTGTAGGATAGATCTGCTCTCCTGGCAAAAAGCAAGTTAAGAGCTTAGTTCTAGTAGTCTTGTAACCTAATGCCGATAGCATAATGTCCGGGAATGTCTGTTCCCGAGGGAGCGGTGTCCGGGAATGTCTGTTCCCGAGGGAGCGGTGTCCGGGAATGTCTGTTCCCGAGGGAGCGGTGTCCGGGAATGTCTGTTCCCGAGGGAGCGGTGTCCGGGAATGTCTGTTCCCGAGGGAGCGGTGTCCGGGAATGTCTGTTCCCGAGGGAGCGGTGTCCGGGAATGTCTGTTCCCGAGGGAGCGGTGTCCGGGAATGTCTGTTCCCGAGGGAGCGGTGTCCGGGAATGTCTGTGCCCGAGGGAGCGGTGTCCGGGAATGTCTGTGCCCGAGGGAGCGGTGGGACAGCAGAGTTCTGGGTTGAGAAGGAATAGAAATTGTAAAGCGTAACAATCCCCTTCTTTGTTCCTGCTTGAGGAAACTGCAGTTTTCTGTTTGACTGACCTTGCCCTCTCTCTCCAGATACAAAACATGTGATTATATCTGTGTGTCATTGTTTGCTCCAACTTGGTTGAAAAACCTTTATGTTTGGGGTGACTAATGCAAGATGACAACATCATGTGTTGTATGGGCTTGGACAGTGAATCAAGGTTATTCTATGGACAATTGAAGAAATTATGCAGCATTCAACTCAAACAGAAAACCGTTCTCTCCTTGTTTGAATTGAGCTTTGTTCCACTTCCAGTCAAACCATTCAGTTTCCATTTCCAGCAGTGACCGGTTGACTGGAAGCATAGTTTGGGCCTACATTAATGCCTAGTTTAGTTTCAACATCCTCACCGCTCTCTCTCTCTCTCTCTCTCTCTCTTGCAGATTTATGTGTGCTCAGATGCCCAACCCAGTCCTGGAGAGCATCAGTATCATCGATACCCCTGGAATCTTGTCAGGAGAGAAACAGAGAATAAGCAGAGGTCAGCCACACACAAACTAATATATCACCGTTATCTCAATAAATGTGTTAAGCCTGACAGTGTCAACCACTCAAAGCGGGTCAGAGGTAACACACGCCATTTAAAACTCACCTAAGAGGAGAGAATAGTATCAAATACTTATATTTTCTGTCAAGAGGAGTGCATCTAATCCAACTGTCTTGTATGACATATTGGTCCTAGGAAGGGAAGCTGACTAGAGATGACTGAATTTCCCCATATCCCCTTATTTTGCATTCTTCAGATATTGCTCCGCCAATATTTTCCTTATTGGCTGATTCTGTTGATTTTGTAAAATCATCTTTTATTGGGTCAGTTTTTCTCCCCCCTACAAGTGGGAGAGGGATCCTACGAGGGGGGGGGGGCACGCGCGATACTGGAATACCGCATTCCTCCCGGCTATGATTCCACACACAGGGCTGACGGTATTGTTCATCAGCAGTATGACCGTGCCGGGGACTGGGTTAGAAGCAACACTTGGCATTGTGCGGCGACAGTGGGGAAGGCCTGAACATGGGTAGACTGTAGAGAGTGGTGTAGTTGTCATTGTGGGGACACTTGGTAGACTGTCTCCCACACACTCTTTCCCCTGGTCCCCCCCCACGACACGCACGCCCAAAGTGTCCCCCTGCAATGCATGTGCAGCAGAGCTGGTGCTGATTGTGTGGTCAGCTGCATAGATGAGATTTTTAGACAGACTGACTGCATTCTTCTCAGATCAGATGACACCAGCACCAATCAAAACCATCATTCTCTATTTCTTTATTTTATTTTCTTTTTAAAGAGCCTCGGCTCGCTGTGCCAGAACTCCCCAGGCTTCTGTTCAGAAAAGCAAAAGGCCTCTCTGTTCCAATTGTTGTTCAGCCTGTTTCCTGTTGTTTTTTAAATAGGTCAAAGAGGATGGAACTGAATACATTATTTATTTTGATATATGTATGTATTTTAACCCCCCCATTACGATCTTCTCTCATCGCTGCATTAGCAATGTTTTGAAACATGTTGTATATTGTCTATAGTTTCAGTGTGTAATTGTCAATTATAGTATCATGCTCGTGTCCAACCCTCAGAATACACCACAATCCAAAACCCCAAACCCACTTTTCCTCTTTATTTTGTCTCCAACATCTCATCTTTCTCCTCAGTCTCATTTGGGGTTCCTCCTCAACATAATTCTTGGTGTGTGTGTGTGTGTGTGTACCATAACCCTCCTCCCGTTGCATCTCTGAAGGGTATGACTTTGCGGCGGTACTGGAGTGGTTTGCGGAGCGTGTGGACCGCATCATCCTCCTGTTTGACGCCCACAAGCTGGACATCTCAGACGAGTTCTCTGAGGTGATCCGCGCCCTGAAGAACCACGAGGACAAGATGCGCGTGGTGCTGAACAAGGCTGACCAGATCAACACGCAGCAGCTGATGAGGGTCTACGGCGCCCTCATGTGGTCGCTGGGAAAGATCATTAACACCCCTGAGGTAAAATTTTAAAAACATTCATTTCGACAAATGTGCGTCCCAAATGGCACCCTATTCCCTATATAGTGCACCTATTTTAAACAGGGTCTACATATGTCTCTCAAATGGCACCCTATTCCCTATATAGTGCACCTATTTTAAACAGGGTCTACATATGTCTCTCAAATGGCACCCTATTCCCTATATAGTGCACCTATTTTAAACAGGGTCCACATAGGTCTTTCAAATGGCATTCTCTTCTCTATATAGTGCACTACTTTGCCATGGTCAAAATTAGCGCACTATTTTGGGAATAGGGTGCCATTTCAGATGCAGACAATTTAAAATGCATATAGAGTTGCCTTAGTCATCAGACTACAGTACAAACATTAAGGATGTGAAGTGTACCGTCAAGTTTACCGTAAAGTCAACCAACTTATTTCCATTGTGGTCCTGCTGGGGCCGTGCCTGGCTACCCAGACTCCTTGCTACGGCCAAATGCTACCCCACACCCATGGATGTTAGTTTTTTCTCAATGAGTCTGGATCTGAGTACTTATCTATATCTCTATATCTCAGACACACAGTACCAGTCAAAAGTTTGGACACGCCTACTACATTTTTTTTTTTTTTACTATTTTCTACATTTGTAGAATAATAGTGAAGACATCACTATGAAATAACACATGGAATCATGTAGTAACCAAAGCAACCAGCTTCATGAGTTAGTCACCTGGAAGGCTTTGCCAACAGTCTTGAAGGAGTTCCCACATATGCTGAGCACTTGTTGGCTGCTTTTCCTTCACTCTGCGGTCCAACTCATCCTAAACCATCTCAATTGGGTTGAGGTCAGGTGATTGTGGAGGCCAGGTCATCTGATGCAGCACTCCATCACTCTCCTTCTTGGTCAAATAGCACTTACACAGCCTGGAGGTGTGTTGGGTCATTGTCCTGTTGAAAAACAAATGATAGTCCCACTAAGCGCAAACCAGATGGAATGGAGTATCGCTGCAGAATTTTGTGTTAGCCATGCTGGTTAAGTGTGCCTTGAATTCTAAATAAATCACCCTCAGTGTCACTAGCAAAGCCCCCACACACCACCACCTCCATGCTTCACGGTGGGAACCACACATGCGGAAGTCATCCATTCACCTACTCTGCGTTTCACAGAGGCATGGTGGTTGGTACCAAAAATCTCACATTTGGACTCATCAGACCAAAGAACAGATTTCCACCTGTCTCTAATGTCCATTGCTTGTGTTTCTTGGCCCAAGCAAGTCTCTTCTTTATTGGTGTCCTTTAGTAGTGGTTTCTTTGACCATGAAGGCCTGATTTCACGCAGTCCCATCTCAACATTAACTGTTCAGAGGTCTGTTACTTGAACTCTGAAGCATTTATTTGGGCTGCAATTTCTGAGGTTGGTAACTAATGAACGTATCCTCAGCAGCAGAGGTAACTCTGGGTCTTCTTTTCCTGTGGTGGTCCTCCATGAGAGCCAGTTTCATCATAGCGCTTGATGGTTTTTGCGACTGCACTTGAAGAAACTTTAGAAGTTCTTGAAATTTTACCGGATTGACTGACCTTAATGTCTTAAAGTAATGTCATTTCTCTTATTTGAGCTGTCCTTACCATAATATAGACTTGGTCTTTTACCAAATAAGGCTATCTTCTGTTTACCAACCCTGCCTTGTCACAACACAACTGATTGGCTCAAACGCATTAAGAAGGAAAGAAATTCCACAAATGAACTTTTAGCAAGGCACACCTGTTAATTGAAATGCATTCCAGGTGACTACCTCATGAAGCTGGTTGAGAGAATGCCAATAGTGTGCAAAGGGTGGCTACTTTGAAGAATCTCAAATATATATAATACATTTTGATTTAACACTTTTTGGTTACTACATTATTCCATATTTGTTATTTCATTGTTTTGATGTCTTCACTATTATTCTACAATAAAGAAAAAATAAAGAAAAACCCTTGAATGAGTAGGTGTCCAACTTTTGACTGGTACGGTATATATGTTTGATTTATTTAACTAGGCAAGTCAGGTAAGAACAAATTCTTATTTACAATGACGGCCGTACCCGGACAAACCCCAACCCGGACGATGCTGGGCCAATTGTGCGCCACCCTATGGGACTCCCAATCATGGCCAGTTGTGATAGAGCCTGGAATCAAACCAGGGTGTCTGTAGTGACGCCTCTAGCACTGAGATGCTGTGCCTTAGACCGCTGAGCCACAAACCCCACCACAGAACCAGGGTGTCTGGTGATGTCTCTAGCACTGAGATGCAGTGCCTTAGACCGCTGAGCCACAAACCCCACCACAGAACCAGGGTGTCTGTGGTGACACCTCTAGCACTGAGATGCTGTGTCTTAGACCACTGCACCACTCAGGAGCCCATATATTTATTTGTCTTTATTGATTTAGGTGTATTGTGGTCCTTAGGTGGTCAGGGTGTACATCGGGTCGTTCTGGGCCCAGCCTCTCCTGATCGCTGACAACAGGAAGCTGTTTGAGGCTGAGGAACAGGACTTGTTCCAGGACATCCAGGGGCTGCCCCGGAACGCAGCGATACGGAAACTCAACGACCTCATCAAAAGGGCACGGCTGGCTAAGGTGAGGGGAGGGGTCCAGATGTTTGTAGGAATGTAGAGGAAAAGAGAAGGAAGTGGAGGGAACTCAACCAACGGGAGTCGAGGTGCAACATTTATTTTAAAAATATATTATTGAAAAGGTGCAACACTCGCTCACCATTATTAACTCGTTCTATTTAAGCTAAATTAAAAGAATGGGACTTGGAATAAGGGAATATCCAAGAGGGCACTTTTGCAGAAAGGAGCAGCGTTAAAGCTAGTAGTTTTTTGTTGTGGGCCAACAGGTAGTTTCTCCAGGATGTTTGAACCCTTGTCCACATCCTCAACTAGATGGTTTATTATGGCAGAATATCAGTCTGGTCAATAGCTTGTTTCTATAGGTTGTGTGAACGTTTAACCTTTGTCCAGGTCCATGCCTACATCATCATCTCTCTGAAGAAGGAGATGCCCAGTGTGTTTGGAAAGGAGAACAAGAAGAAGGAACTGATCGCCAACCTGGGAGAGACGTACCTGAAGATAGAGAGGGAACATCAGATCTCCCCTGGAGACTTCCCTAAACTCAAGAAGATGCAGGTGAGATGGAGCCTCTGAATCCATATCTAGTTTTGCCTTTGTTTCCTCAGAGAAATGTTGCTGGAATATTTTCCGTACACACCAGAGGTTAATCAATGTGACTCTATAAACTGAGGTCTTATCCCGTCCTCTTTATGTTGAAGTAATGAAGACCATCCAATGATGAACATATTATTTGTTACTGACGTCAGACCTTTAACATACACTGCTCAAAAAAATAAAGGGAACACTTAAACAACACAATGTAACTCCAAGTCAATCACACGTCTGTGAAATCAAACTGTCCACTTAGGAAGCAACACTGATTGACAATACATTTCACATGCTGTTGTGCAAATGGAATAGACAACAGGTGGAAATTATAGGCAATTAGCAAGACACACCCAATAAAGGAGTGGTTCTGCAGGTGGTGACCACAGACCACTTCTCAGTTCCTATGCTTCCTGGCTGATGTTTTGGTCACTTTTCAATGCTGGCGGTGCTTTCACTCTAGTGGTAGCATGAGACGTAGTCTACAACCCACACAAGTGGCTCAGGTAGTGCAGCTCATCCAGGATGGCACATCAATGCGAGCTGTGGCAAGAAGGTTTGCTGTGTCTGTCAGCGTAGTTTCCAGAGCATGGAGGAGCTACCAGGAGACAGGCCAGTACATCAGGAGATGTGGAGGAGGCCGTAGGAGGGCAACAACACAGCAGCAGGACCGCTACCTCCGCCTTTGTGCAAGGAGGAGCACTGCCAGAGCACTGCAAAATGACCTCCAGTAGGCCACAAATGTGCATGTGTCTGCTCAAACGGTCAGAAACAGACTCCATGAGGGTGGTATGAGGGCCCGACGTCCACAGGTGGAGGTTGTGCTTACAGCCCAACACTGTGCAGGACGTTTGGCATTTGCCAGAGAACACCAAGATTGGCAAATTCGCCACTGGCGCCCTGTGCTCTTCACAGATGAAAGCAGATTCACACTGAGCACATGTGACAGACGTGACAGTCTGGAGACGCCGTGGAGAACGTTCTGCTGCCTGCAACATCCTCCAGCTTGATTGGTTTGGCGGTGGGTCAGTCATAGTGTGGGGTGGCATTTCTTTGGGGGGCCGCACAGCCCTCCATGTGCTTGCCAGAGGTAGCCTGACTGCCATTAGGTACCGAGATGAGATCCTCAGACCCCTTGTGAGACCATATGCTGGTGCGGTTGGCCCTGGGTTCCTTCTAATGCAAGACAATGCTAGACCTCATGTGGCTGGAGTGTCAGCAGTTCCTGCAAGAGGAAGGCATTGATGCTATGGACTGGCCCGCCCGTTCCCCAGACCTGAATCCAATTGAGCACATCTGGGACGACATGTCTCGCTCCATCCACCAACGCCACGTTGCACCACAGACTGTCCAGGAGTTGGCGGATGCTTTAGTCCTGGTCTGGGAGGAGATCCCTCAGGAGACCATCCGCCACCTCATCAGGAGCATGCCCAGGCGTTGTAGGGAGGTCATACAGGCACGTGGAGGCCACACACACTACTGAGCCTCATTTTGACTTGTTTTAAGGACATTACATCAAAGTTGGATCAGCCTGTAGTGTGGTTTTCCACTTTCATTTTGAGTGTGATTCTAAATCCAGACCTCCATGGGTTGATAAATTTGATTTCCATTGATAATTTTTGTGATTTTGTTGTCAGCACATTCAACTATATAAAGAAAAAAGTATTTAATAAGAATATTTAATTCATTCAGATCTAGGATGTTATTTTAGTGTTTATTTTTTTGAGCAGTGTAGTATACATCTCCACTCTCCCTCGTCTCTATAGGAGCTCCTGGCTGGCCACGACTTCTCTAAGTTCCCTACCATGAAGCCCAAGCTACTGGAGGCTGTGGAGGACATGTTGGCCAACGACATCGCTCGCCTCATGACCCTGGTCCGTCAGGAGGAAGCCGCCATGCCCAGCCAGGCTGTCCACGGAGGTGCCTTTGAGGGCACCATGTCCGGCCCCTTCGGTCACGGCTACGGAGAGGGTGCCGGGGAAGGCATCGATGAGCTGGAGTGGGTGGTGGCCCGGGACAAACCTTCGTACGATGAGATTTTCTACACGCTGTCGCCGATCAATGGGAAAGTGTCAGGCGCGGCAGCCAAGAAGGAGATGGTGAAGTCCAAGCTGCCCAACACGGTCCTGGGTAAGATCTGGAAGCTGGCCGACGTGGATAAGGATGGTTACCTAGACGACGAAGAGTTTGCGTTGGCCAATCACCTGATCAGAGTGAAGCTGGAGGGACATGAGCTGCCGGGTAAACTTCCGGAACACCTGGTGCCACCTTCTAAACGCCACCAGGAGATTGATATGGGAGAGTGATGTGGGGCTGGGAGGAAGGGGGGGAAACGCAATCTGATGATACTGGGGAGGGCTGGGTTAGGGAGGGGTTGTTTTGCGTTGTGGGGGAAATGTTAATGAATATTTGCTGAGGGAGGGAGAGTAATGGAGAGTAATGCAACATAACGTGTTGAAGCTGTGTGAGGAGATGGGAAACGGGTTAAAGACATTTAAAATATACTGTCCATATGTTGATCCAAAGAAACATAATGAACTTGTTCTTTTTGGAGAAAAAAGATTCTAACTTAGAATTGTTTTATCTATATTTTTGTATTTCCTGTCGGTTTACTATGAGATGTTTTCAAATGCTTCCGTTTGATTATTTTCTCCGATTTAATAAACATTTAATATTTATCCCAATTAAGTAGTGTATGTTGGAAACTCTTATTTTGAAATGTCTACCTATATTGAATTGAATACATAAGTGCCCCCTGTAGGTGAGAACCGGTCACTGTCAGCTGAGCTGGACACAAGCACCTGAGGACAGGACTCCACTTATGTATCTGCTTGTTAAATATGTTTTGACCAAGGGTGTAGAGATACAGCTGTAGGCCTACTGATCAACTGAAGATACAGACAGGAAGAAGGAAGTGATTATGAGATTCTGGAACACATTCATGGTGAACATGTGGAGATCATTTAGAAATCTGGAAGCACAATTGAGAAAGTTCCAGAACTGTGACACATATAAAGAGAAACTTTTGGGTTTAAACTATTGAAGCTTTCAAAAGCAGGTTTTAAACTACTAGACTGGTTTCACCTCAACCCTAGATATTGTTGGCATGTCTAGATGTGCCAGTTTAGCATAATTCAAATTTTCTTATTTCCATATATTTGATTCAAACTGAGCACTTGAGAGAGTAACCAAATGTTTACACTTCCACTCAACAAACTAAACTCAGCAAAAAAAGAAATGTCCCTTTTTCAGGACCCTGTCTTTCAAAGATAATTTGTAAAAATCCAAATAACTTCACAGATCTTCATTGTAAAGTGTTTGAACACTGTTTCCCATGCTTGAACCATCAGTTAATGAACATGCACCTGTGGGATGGTTGTTAAGACACTATCAGCTTACAGAAGGTAGGCCATTCAGGTCATGGTTCTGTAAACTTAGGACACTAAAGAGGTCTTTTCTACTGACTGAAAAACACCAAAAGAAAGATGCCCATGGTCCCTGCTCATCTGCGTGAATGTGCCTTAGGCATGCTGCAAGGAGGCATGAGGACTGCAGATGTGGCCAAGGCAATAAATTGCAATGTCCGTACTGTGAGACTCCTAAGACAGCAGTACAGGGAGACGACTGACAGCTGATCGTCTTCGCAATGGCAGACCACATGTAACAACACCTGCACAGGATCGGTACATCCGAACATCACACCTGCGGGACAGGTACAGGATAGCAACAACTGCCCGAGTTACACCAGGAGCGCTCAATCCTTCCATCAGTGCTCAGACTGTCCGCGAGAGGCTGGAATGAGGGCTTGTAGGCTTGTTGTAAGGCAGGTCCTCACCGGCAACAACATCGCCAATGGGCACAAACCCACCGTCGCTGGACCAGACAGGACTGGCAAAAAGTGCTCTTCACTGACGAGTCGCGGTTTTGTCTCACCAGGGGTGATAGTTGGATTTGCATTTATCGTCAAAGGAATAAGGCCTGTACTCTGGAGCGGGATCGAGGTGGAGGGTCCATCATAGTCTGTGGCGGTGTGTCACAGCGTCATCTGACTGAGCTTGTTGTCATTGCAGGCAATCTCAACGCTGTGCGTGACAGGAAAGACATCCTCCTCCCTCATGTGGTACCCTTCCTGCAGGCTCATCCTGACATGACCCTCCAGCATGACAATGCCACCAGCCATACTGCTCGTTCTGTGCGTGATTTCCTGCAAGACAGGAATGTCAGTGTTCTGCAATGGCCTATGAAGAGCCCGGATCTCAATCCCATTGAGCACGTCTGGGACCTGTTTGTTCGGAGGGTGAGGGCTAGGGCCATTCCCCCTTGAAATGTCCGGGAACGTGCAGGCGCCTTGGTGGAAGAGTGGGGTAACATCTCACAGCAAGAACTATCAAATCTGTTGCGGTCCATGTGGAGGAGATGCACTTCAGTACTTAATGCAGCTGGTGGCCACACCAAATACTGACTTATTTTGATTTTGACCCTCCCTTTGTTCAGGGACACATTATTCCCTTTCTGTTAGTCACATGTCTGTGGAACTTGTTCAGTTTATGTCTCAGTTGTTGAATCTTATGTTCAAACAAATATTTTCACATGTTAAGTTTGCTGAAAATAAACACAGTTGACAGTGAGAGGATGTTTCTTTCTTTGCTGAGTTTATGTACTTGATTGATTGCACTTGACAATGTTTACTTTCTCACAACTCACATACCATTATGATGAGTTACGCAGAGGTACTCTGATCTGATTTCCTGTGTGTTAGTCAGTGCATGTATGTTTACTGTATAACAGGCTCATCTGCTGTTTGAATGCAGCATGTGGGTTATTTTACATCTGTAGAAGCAGCTGTGGCTTTACACCTTGAAGCTTGTTTTTGTGCTCTGTTGCACCTCTTAATACTTGAACTTGATGCCCATTACACACAAAGGTTATACCTACTACACAATGGTGACTGCACTTGATTTCTTCTATGTTTCCTTTGTGTCTCCATAACAGCTCGGAATTTGTCTGCATCTTTATCCCCTTTAGAACCTGATTTTGGGGGTTTATGTTATCTTTCGCTAGCATCAAACACACACGCCTTGTGTCAAACCCTCAGCTAGGGGCCCAGCATGAAACTCAGACTGTGTGATACTCTGTCATGCTCTGACCCTGTTCCACATGATCCCAACAACATGCCTCTGGCGAGACAGGATTAGGTTTGAACTGGTTTACACTGTTTTCATTTTGATTGGGACTTGGCCAATCTCTTGAGTTATTCCTACACATGATGTATATGTTACTGTTCTACTGACTGACCTGTAAATGCTATAGTTCCTCTTGTGAGTAATGGATATGGGTGAGATACTGTTTCAAAAGTTTCCACCAATCCAGTGCTTGTGTGGCGTGTTTGTAATCGGCTACTGTATGTCTGTGTTGAAAGTATCTGTACAGCACACTTAAACTAGAACAATCTGTTAACCGCTCAAATGATCTTTGCTTCTATACTTCAAAGTCATCATAATAACAGTAGTAGTAGAAAGCTATCAGTATTCTAAAGTAAACCAACAGCACATTATGTAAGACATGTGACAAGACACTAATTAGCCATTTCACACATCTTCCTTAGCATCGCTCAGTGTTCTTCACACTCTTGATTAAATAGAACAGATAACACACCATGCACAGTAGAGTATGTCAAAAATAACCTTGCCACTCATAACATTGACTCCACCATGGCCTGAATGTACAGCCGAGAGAGACCCACCCAGTTGTCCGGTTTAAACCACTCTTCAAAAGCAGTATTTCAGTTTTAGAACACATTGTGCAAAGGGTGCTAGAATGGCTACGGTGGTGTGAAGTGAGTCGATGTGCATATCGTCCTCTTAACTCAACCCTTATCCTCCGACTGCCTCTCTTTCTCTTCCCCTGTCTCTTCCTCTGTCTTTCTCTTCCCCTGTCTCTCTCCCTCTGTCTTTCTCTTCCCCTGTCTCTCTCCCTCTGTCTTTCTCTTCTCCTGTCTCTCTCCCTCTGTCTTTCTCTTCCCCTGTCTCTCTCCCTCTGTCTTTCTCTTCCCCTGTCTCTCTCCCTCTGTCTTTCTCTTCCCCTGTCTCTCTCCCTCTGTCTTTCTCTTCCCCTGTCTCTCTCCCTCTCTTTCTCTTCCCTTGTCTCTCTCCCTCTCTTTCTCTTCCCCTGTCTCTCTCCCTCTGTCTTTCTCTTCCCCTGTCTCGCTCTCCCTCTGTCTCTCTCTACCCCTGTTTGTAAAGCTGTCTCTCTACCCCTGTTTGTAAAGCTGTCTCTCTCTACCCTTGTTTGTAAAGCTGTCTCTCTACCCCCTCTTTGTAAAGCTGTCTCTCTCTACCCCCTGTTTGTAAAGCTGTCTCTCTCTACCCCTGTTTGTAAAGCTGTCTCTCTACCCCTGTTTGTAAAGCTGTCTCTCTCTACCCCTGTTTGTAAAGCTGTCTCTCTCTACCCCTGTTTGTAAAGCTGTCTCTCTACCCCTGTTTGTAAAGCTGTCTCTCTACCCCTGTTTGTAAAGCTGTCTCTCTACCCCTGTTTGTAAAGCTGTCTCTCTCTTCCCCTGTTTGTAAAGCTGTCTCTCTCTACCCCTGTTTGTAAAGCTGTCTCTACCCCTGTTTGTAAAGCTGTCTCTCTCTACCCCTGTTTGTAAAACTGTCTCTCTACCCCTGTTTGTAAAGCTGTCTCTCTCTTCCCCTGTTTGTAAAGCTGTCTCTCTCTACCCCTGTTTGTAAAACTGTCTCTCTACCCCTGTTTGTAAAGCTGTCTCTCTCTTCCCCTGTTTGTAAAGCTGTCTCTCTCTACCCCTGTTTGTAAAGCTGTCTCTCTCTCTCCTTCTCTTTCTCTCTACCTCCATCAGTCCATTTCTGGGTCACTGTCATTCTGTGCTTATCTGAAAGTACCTCGGGCCCCATAGACCTAGATAGACATTGCAACATTGTATCTGTCCCATTATGCCGTCTGTGAGAGCATGGGTAGTGCCATTGATGTTGCACATAATTTTGAAAGAAATACATTTTCTTCTTCTACTACTTCTATAAGTTGGCAAACCAACTGAAAGGGTGCACTGCCATCTATAGTGTGTTGTTAGAACAGGTATAAAGCCAAGGTTGGCGATTTACTGCCACCTGCAGTTATGGAATGTTTCCTCACCAGTATCATTCATTGGCTGATCCCTCCTGATGACCTGGATGGAATTATGTGATCCGTCTTTAACCCATATAAAATCCCACCCAGTCGACTACTTCAAAATGGCACTAGAAGCAGCCAGGGGGGTTTGTAACACGTGTGTGTGTGTGTGTGTGTGTGTGTGTGTGTGTGTGTGTGTGTGTGTGTGTGAGAGAGAGAGGGTATGGAATGTCTGGGGCACATGTCTAGTTCCAGTAACCATACAGGTAGCCTAGTGGTTAGAGCATTTGGGCCAGTAAGGAAAAAGGTTGCTGGATCGAATCCCTGAGCTGACAACATAAAATCTGTAGTTCTGAGCAAGGCAGTTAACCCACAGTTTTCCCAGTGCCAACGATGTCGAGTAAGGCAGCCCCCCCCCACCTCTCTGATTCAGAAGGGTTGGGTTAAATGCAGACGACACATTTCAGTTGAAGGCATTCAGTTGTACAACTGACTAGCTATCCCTCTTTCCCACACATGACTAATATAACACATGACTCTCTGAAGTTACTGAGAGTCGGGTGATGTATGTGAAGTCATGACTTTGTGTCCTTGAACAAAAAAAGACATGTTACATGATCACAAGGCTGTTAGGATGGGGAATAGTAAATTACTAGCTTGTTTGACTAGCCAAAAATCTAACCATAGTATACACTAAAAGGACAGGGAGTTCATTTAGGAATTTCAATTAGATTGAATTTGACAGAACACAGATATACAACATGAACACATCTAATAATAACACATGTAACACTGTCAAACTTGTAACGTGTGTAATAACAGGAAGACAGAAAGGAATGATAATGTTTCATGAGGAAGACTGAAAGGAATGATAATGTTTCGTGAGGAAGACAGAAAGGAATGATAATGTTTCGTGAGGAAGACAGAAAGGAATGATAATGTTTCGTGAGGAAGACAGAAAGGATTGATAATGTTTCATGAGGAAGACAGAAAGGAATGATGTTTCATGAGGAAGACAAAGGAATGATAATGTTTTATGAGGAAGACAGAAAGGAATGATAATGTTTCGTGAGGAAGACAGAAAGGAATGATAATGTTTCATGAGGAAGACAGAAAGGAATGATGTTTCATGAGAAGACAGAAAGGAATGATAATGTTTCGTGAGGAAGACAGAAAGGAATGATAATGTTTCATGAGGAAGACAGAAAGGAATGATAATTTTTCGTGAGGAAGACAGAAAGGAATGATAATGTTTCATGAGGAAGACAGAAAGGAATGATGTTTCATGAGGAAGACAGAAAGGAATGATGATGTTTCATGAGGAAGACAGAAAGGAATGATAATGTTTTATGAGGAAGACAGAAAGGAATGATAATGTTTTATGAGGAAGACAGAAAGGAGAGCTTAAAAAGGGTGTTGCGCAATGACCAGATGCCAGTACAGCTTCAATGCGCCTCGGCATAGATTCTACAAGTGGACCTAAACAATGCCAGAAAAATGCACCCCACACGATAACATATACTTTGTATCCCTTGTAAACTCTAGTGTTTCCTTTATTTTGGCAGTTATGGTATGTCTATAGTTGGGAAGGCCGCAGCTTGGGCAGCATACTAACTATAGGCTACAGCTTGTTCCTTCATGATCATAGACAAATATTCCATAGAAGGATTTTGTAACCTCTAACCCTGGCAATATGACTGTTAAACTAGCAATGGATGCCAGTCCTGACTTCAATGGAAACTGCTGTCTATGGTTTATATTTCTATGGTTGGTTGCGGCTGTCAGATTGAAAAGAGAAGACTAATCTGTCTGTAGAACCAATAGAAACATATTTTCCCAACAACTCCCAAATTGTATCGAACAGCAGCACTGTTTTTCAAAGTAGATCATCTTGAGATAGGCTGCCTTGACGAGCGCATCTGCCATCGCAGCCTATGGCCTCATCTTCATCATTAGGTGTGTCAGTGTGCCTCTGGAAATGTCATTTAGTAACCTCTTGCAGCCTATGGCTTCATCTTCATCATTAGGTGTGTCAGTGTGCCTCTGGAAATGTCATTTAGTAACCTCTTGCAGCCTATGGCTTCATCTTCATCATTAGGTGTGTCAGTGTGCCTCTGGAAATGTAATTTAGTAACCTCTTGCAGCCTATGGCTTCATCTTCATCATTAGGTGTGTCAGTGTGCCTCTGGAAATGTCATTTAGTAACCTCTTGCAGCCTATGGCCTCATCTTCATCATTAGGTGTGTCAGTGTGCCTCTGGAAATGTCATTTAGTAACCTCTTGCAGCCTATGATTCAGTATATAACCTATACTGTATCATACTGCCTCCTAGCATTGAACAATCTGCATGTCGCTTCATCGGCCTGAGATACACACACACACACACACACACACACACACACACACACACACACACACACAGACTGTCAGCAAATGCACATTGATTTCCTCATAATACACATCCTTTTTCACACACACCCAACCAGTGCTCACCTGAGTAGACAGACGAACTGACCCAAGGTCAGCTGGAATGGAACCAGGAATTTGGTCTTGTCCAGTAGGGAAGGGTCTTCTCACGGGGGTAACGCTCTACATTCACCTTTGCAGTCACAGCACACAAATAGACAACTGTTAGCATTCCTTGCATTTTATTGGACGCAATAATTTACCATAATGTTAAGAGCAGCAAAATTGCTCACAGGTAACTTGTTTGGGAATTTAATACAAATACTGCACACTTCATGTTTTCTTGTCACTCAAAAAAACATAACAGAAGAACATTACCACCTTATTATAGACCACTAGAATGACAATAGAATAGAACAAGAGACTATAATAGAAGAACCAACCAAGGATTATTTTTTGTTTGAAAGGCATCAGCTCCATAGATTTCTCGAAGGGAGGCATTTTTCTTCTCGTGG
Source organism: Oncorhynchus nerka (assembly GCF_034236695.1). NCBI lineage: Eukaryota > Metazoa > Chordata > Actinopteri > Salmoniformes > Salmonidae > Oncorhynchus > Oncorhynchus nerka. The sequence continues at coordinate 20,917,005 of NC_088400.1, forward strand.
TGGTTTTTCTTCTTTCTGTTTATCGTTGTCTCTGATTGGAGGGCAGCCGCCCTGCAGGAGGCCCACGCCCACCAGAAGGTCCACTTCACCCGGCGGCTGCAGCAGATCAGCGGGGTGGGACCAAGCAGCGCCACCCCTCTGCCACCCAGGATGCGCATCAAGCCCCAAAGCGCTGCAACGCTGAAGGGCTGCTGACGGGCCTTGACTCCTAACACCGCCATTGGTTGCTAGACTGTCGAACGGAAGGACGTGTCCAGAATTGATGGAGACATGTCATGGACATAATTATTTTTTATTTAAGTATCGGAAAGAAGGAACATTTATATATTTATAATGGAAAGCAGACCTATTCCTCCAGGCCTATCCATCTGATTTGTTTTGAGCAGGGTGTCCATTTCCTCTTCGTTTTGAGTGGAGACTTCTGCAGTAAACAAGCACACGTGGGTCCTCTGACTGTTATTGGTATCTATTACAGACGTTGTGACAGCACTTTGCAGGGTTTTATAGTAGGTTGATCAGTGATCTTGAAATGCAAAGACAGAGAGCTTTGGGCCAGTAACAGGTCACTTGTTCGAATCTCTTGAGGCGACTAGGTGAAAAATCTTATCGATGTGCCCTTGAGCAAGGCACTTAAGCCGACGAATTGCTCCTGTAAGTCGCTCTGGATAAAAGCGTCTGCTAAATGGCTCAAATGTAAATGCAAATGTAAAATGATTGGGGATCATATTTAGGTAGCCATTTTCCCTTTTGTGTTCGTGGGTTCTTGTCTATGTGTAGTTGCCTGTCAGCACTCATTTGTATAGCTCACGGTTCGTTTTGTTATTTTGTTCAGTGTTCATTCTTTTAATAAATAAGAATGTACGCATACAACGCTGCACCTTGGTCCCACGCTGCACCTTGGTCCGATCCTTATAACGAACGTGACACTGTATTCATGTTTCTTACTACACACAGGGTACATCTGAAAACAGATATATGGGGGCAGCATTCTGGAATGGTGGGAATGGAACATACACTACCATTGCACAACGCCCATTGTTGGTCTGCATGAGTTTGTTGTTTTTGAAGTTTTCACAATCTCTCTCCTTTTCTCTAACTCCCTCCCTCTGTGCACACCCACACACAGACACACACACACACACACACACCATGTAATTATCAGGGATATACATTGTGTAGGGGTTACTGTGATTTTGACAGTAGCTTACAGGCAGCTTAGTGGCAAGTAAAATTCTGTATTTTATATTACTGTACACCTACTGTAATATGAATATGGTATCAAAGCAAGTACTGTGTAATGACACAACACAATATTGTACAATGTACTGTATTATACTGAAAAAGGTCAATGCTACCATAATTAGAATTAATCAATTAATGGATGACTGAATGAAATTAGTAGAAGGGGGGGTTTATATTTCACAGTATTTTACTTTAATTACAAGGGATTGGTGCAAGCAGGTTGGCTGCTAGGTAAAGTGTTTACAAACATTACAGCATATTACTTCATATTTTGTGTTTTATATCATTGGCACTTCTAGAGGCCATAGCTCTTTCCTGCAGTCAAATGACCTTGTGGCCTCAGGGATTCCTATTTTTCATAATTTTATAACTAATAAACATAGTTTAAAAAACCCTCAGAAAATCCAGTTTCTATGTCAAACAGTTTTGTTATATTTCATTCTTCTGTGATGTATAATATTGGGATGCAAACTCAAAATTGTAACATTTCAACTCTATCTCTCCCTTTGCATTGTATGCACCTTGAAAAGCCCAAGGGGGTAAAGTGGCACTTTAGGGATTTGTTTATCTTGCTCTCTAGGTAGGAGAATGTTGCTCCACCTACACAATTAGAGAACAATCCCCTTTGAAATGCTCTCACCTTTGTTGTACAGTGAGAAAACATGAATTATAGAATTGATCTAGAGAGCAAAGAAGCTACTGTAGACCCAAACCAAAACGGCTCTTGGAATGAACCACATTTGTATACCCGTAGGCAAAGATTGCGCTCTGCTGGTTGAAGATTGACATAACATCAGCAGAGTAGACAGGGGGAGGTGCACCTGTCCGATACAAAAGGACAGAACTTATTCCATACTGTAACCCAAACGGACAGAACTTATCCCATACTGTAACCCAAAGGGACAGAACTTATCCATTTACATTTACATTTACATTTAAGTCATTTAGCAGACGCTCTTATCCAGAGCGACTTACAAATTGGTGCATTCACCTTATGACATCCAGTTATCCCATACTGTAACCCAAAGGGACAGAACTTATCCCATACTATAACCCAAAGGGACAGAACTTATCCCATACTGTAACCCAAAGGGACAGAACTTATCCCATACTGTAACCCAAAGGGACAGAACTTATCCCATACTGTAACCCAAAGGGACAGAACTTATCCCATACTGTAACCCAAAGGGACAGAACTTATCCCATACTGTAACCCAAAGGGACAGAACTTATCCCATACTGTAACCCAAAGGGACAGAACTTATCCCATACTATAACCCAAAGGGACAGAACTTATCCCATACTGTAACCCAAAGGGACAGAACTTATCCCATACTGTAACCCAAAGGGACAGAACTTATCCCATACTGTATCCCAAAGGGACAGAACTTATCCCATACTGTAACCCAAAGGGACAGAACTTATCCCATACTGTAACCCAAAGGGACAGAACTTATCCCATACTGTAACCCAAAGGGACAGAACTTATCCCATACTGTAACCCAAAGGGACAGAACTTATCCCATACTGTAACCCAAAGGGACAGAACTTATCCCATACTGTAACCCAAAGGGACAGAACTTATCCCATACTGTAACCCAAAAAGGTGATTGATGCAACTGTAATGTGAACCTTTAATTCCCGAAGACTCACAATAACAGACCAGGTAAACGTGTAGACTAAATATACTACACTGAACAAAAATATAAACGCAACATGCAACAATTTCAAATATTTTACTGAGTTGCAGTTCATAAAATGAAATCAGTGAATTGAAATAAATTCATTAGGCCCTAATCTATATATTTCACATGACTGGGAATACAGATATGCATCTGTTGGTCACAGATACAGTGCATTTGGAAAGTATTCAGACCCCTTGACTTTTTCCACGATTTGTTACTTTACAGCCTCATTCTAAAATGTATTAAAACAACATTTTCCCTCATCAATATACACACAATACCCCATAATGAAAAAGCAAAAACACGTTTATAGAAATGTTTGCAAATGTATAAAAACACAACAGCTGAAACATCACATTTACATAAGCATTCGGACCCTTTACTCAGTACTTTGTTGAAGCACCTTTGGCAGCAATTACAGCCTCGAGTCTTCTTGGGTATGACGCTACAAGCTTGGCAAACCCTTTATTTGGGGAGTTTCTCCCATTCTTCGCTGCAGATCCTCTCAAGCTCATTCAGTTTGGATGGGGAGCGTCGCTGCCCAGCTATTTTCAAGTCTCTCCAGAGATGTTCGATCAGGTTCAAGTCCGGCCTCTGGCTGGGCCACTCAAGGATATTCAGAGACTTGTCCCGAAGCCACTCCTGCGTTGTCTTGGCTGTGTGCTTAGGGTCGTTGTCCGGTTGGAAGGGAACCTTCGCCCCAGTCTGAGGTCCTGAGCACTCTGGAGCAGGTTTTCATCAAGGATCTCTCTATACTTTGCTCCGTTCGTATTTCCCTCGATCCTGACTAGTATCCCAGTCCCTGACACTGAAAACATCCCCACCTCATGATGCTGCCACCACCATGCTTCACCGTAGTGCCAGGATGGTGCCAGGTTTCATCCAGACGCTTGGCATTCAGGAAAATAGTTCAATATTGGTTTCATCAGACCAGAGAATCTTGTTTCTCATGGTCTGAGAGTCTTTAGGTGTCTTTTAGCAAACTCCAAGCAGGAGTGGCTTCAGTCTGGCCACTCTACCATAAAGGCCCAATTGGTGGAGTGCTGCATAGATGGTTGTCCTTCTGGAAGGTTCTCCAATCTCCACCGAGGAACTCTAATGCTCTGTCTGTGACCATCGGGTTCCTGGTCACCTCCCTGACCAAGGCCCTTGTCCCCCGATTGCTCAGTTGGACTGTCAACTGTGGGACCTTATATAGACAGGTGTGTGCCTTTCCAAATCATGTCCAATCAATTGAATATACCACAGGTGGACTCCAATCAAGTTGTAGAAGCATCTCAGGGATAATCATTGGAAATAGGATGCACCTGAGCTCAATTTCGATTCTCATATCAAAGAGTATGAATAGTTATGTAAATAAGGTGTTTCTGTTTTAAATTTTTAATAAAATTGCAAACATTTCTAAAAACCTGTTTTCACTTTGTCATTATGGGGTATTGTGTGTAGATTGATGATTTAAACATGGAAAAAGTCCAGGGGTGTGAATACTTTCCAGAGGCACTGTCTAATAAAGAAAACATGAGACATAAGAGAGGAAGCTGTATACAGGGTCAGTGCATAATAGTAAACAGTATGGCAGCAGCATAAGTGGTGGTGAGTGTGTGTGCCAGAGTGTCCGTGTAGGCGTGATACGCAGATATATGTAAACAGGGCTGAAAAGTGACTGGTTGCAGGACTATACACCGAGTGTACAAAATAGTAAGAACACCTGCTCTTTCCATGACATGGACTGACCAGGTGAAAGCTACGTTCCCTTATTTATGTCACCTGTTAAATCCACTTCAATCAGTGTAGATGAAGGGGAGGAGACAGGTTAAAGAAGGATTTTTAAGCCTTGAGACAATTGAGATGTGGATTGTGTGTGTGCCATTCAGAGGGTGAATGCCCAAGACAAAATATGTAAGTGCCTTTCAACAGGGTATGGTAGTAGGTGCCAGATGCAGCTGTGGAGACGTGCAGTGATTTGTATTTTTCACCCTAAACAGGTTCCTGTGTGTATCAAGAATGGTCCACCCTAATGACATCCAACCAACTTGACACAACTGTGGGAGTGGTTGGAGTAAACATGGGCCAGCATCCCTGGGGAATGCTTTCGACACCCTGTAGAGCCCATCGAATTGAGGCTGTTCTGAGTGAAAATGGGGTGTGCAAGTGCAACTCAATATTAGGAAGGTGTTCTTAATGTTTGGTATACTCAGTGTATAAATAGTTATGGTAATATACTAGTGGTAATATACTAGCTATAATATACTAGCTGTAATATACTAGCTATAATATACTAGCTGTAATATACTAGTGGTAATATACTAGCTGTAATATACTAGTGGAAATATACTAGTGGTAATATACTAGCTGTAATATACTAGTGGAAATATACTAGCTGTAATATACTAGTGGAAATATACTAGTGGTAATATACTAGATGTAATATACTAGTGGTAATATACTAGCTGTAATATACTAGTGGTAATATACTAGTGGTAATATACTAGATGTAATACACTAGTGGTAATATACTAGCTGTAATATACTAGTGGAAATATACTAGTGGTAATATACTAGATGTAATACACTAGTGGTAATATACTAGCTGTAATATACTAGTGGTAATATACTAGTGGTAATATACTAGCTGTAATATACTAGTGGAAATATACTAGTGGTAATATACTAGATGTAATATACTGTCCTAATATACTAGTGGTAATATACTGTGGTAATATGCTAGCTTGTAATATACTAGTGGTAATATACTAGCTGGTAAATACTAGTGGAAATATACTAGTGGTAATATACTATATATAATATACTAGTGGTAATATACTAGCTGTAATATACTAGCTATAATATACTAGCTGTAATATACTAGTGGTAATATACTAGCTGTAATATACTAGTGGAAATATACTAGTGGTAATATACTAGATGTAATACACTAGTGGTAATATACTAGTGGTAATATACTAGTGGTAATATACTAGCTGTAATATACTAGTGGAAATATACTAGTGGTAATATACTAGATGTAATATACTGTCGTAATATACTGTGGTAATATGCTAGCTGGTAAATACTAGTGGAAATATACTAGTGGTAATATACTATATATAATATACTAGTGGTAATATACTAGCTGTAATATACTAGCTATAATATACTAGCTGTAATATACTAGTGGTAATATACTAGTGGTAATATACTGTGGTAATATACTAGTTGTAATATACTAATGGTAATATACTAGTGGTAATATACTAGCTGTAATATACTAGCTGTAATATACTAGTGGTAATATACTAGTGGTAATATACTAGTGGTAATATATCTGCTGTAATAAACTGTGATAATATACTAGTGGTAATATACTAATGGTAATATACTAGCTGTAAAATACTAGATGTAATATACTAGCTGTAATATACTAGTGGAAATATACTAGCTGTAATATACTAGTGGAAATATACTAGCTGTAATATACTAGTGGAAATATACTAGCTGTAATATACTAGTGGAAATATACTAGCTGTAATATACTAGTGGAAATATACTAGCTGTAATATACTAGTGGAAATATACTAGCTGTAATATACTAGTGGAAATATACTAGCTGTAATATACTAGTGGAAATATACTAGCTGTAATATACTAGTGGAAATATACTAGCTGTAATATACTAGTGGAAATATACTAGCTGTAATATACTAGTGGAAATATACTAGCTGTAATATACTAGTGGAAATATACTAGCTGTAATATACTAGTGGAAATATACTAGCTGTAATATACTAGTGGAAATATACTAGCTGTAATATACTAGTGGAAATATACTAGCTGTAATATACTAGTGGAAATATACTAGCTGTAATATACTAGTGGAAATATACTAGCTGTAATATACTAGCTGTAATATACTAGCTGTAATATACTAGTGGAAATATACTAGCTGTAATATACTAGTGGAAATATACTAGCTGTAATATACTAGCTGTAATATACTAGCTGTAATATACTAGTGGAAATATACTAGCTGTAATATACTAGTGGAAATATACTAGCTGTAATATACTAGCTGTAATATACTAGCTGTAATATACTAGCTGTAATATACTAGTGGAAATATACTAGCTGTAATATACTAGTGGTAATATACTAGCTGTAATATACTAGTGGAAATATACTAGCTGTAATATACTAGCTGTAATATACTAGCTGTAATATACTAGCTGTAATATACTAGCTGTAATATACTAGTGGAAATATACTAGCTGTAATATACTAGATGTAATATACTAGTGGAAATATACTAGCTGTAATATACTAGTGGAAATATACTAGCTGTAATATACTAGTGGAAATATACTAGATGTAATATACTAGTGGAAATATACTAGCTGTAATATACTAGTGGAAATATACTAGCTGTAATATACTAGATGTAATATACTAGTGGAAATATACTAGATGTAATATACTAGTGGAAATATACTAGCTGTAATATACTAGTGGAAATATACTAGCTGTAATATACTAGATGTAATATACTAGTGGAAATATACTAGCTGTAATATACTAGATGTAATATACTAGTGGAAATATACTAGCTGTAATATACTAGTGGAAATATACTAGCTGTAATATACTAGTGGAAATATACTAGCTGTAATATACTAGTGGAAATATACTAGCTGTAATATACTAGTGGAAATATACTAGCTGTAATATACTAGCTGTAATATACTAGTGGAAATATACTAGCTGTAATATACTAGTGGAAATATACTAGCTGTAATATACTAGTGGAAATATACTAGCTGTAATATACTAGTGGAAATATACTAGCTGTAATATACTAGCTGTAATATACTAGTGGAAATATACTAGCTGTAATATACTAGCTGTAATATACTAGCTGTAATATACTAGTGGAAATATACTAGCTGTAATATACTAGCTGTAATATACTAGCTGTAATATACTAGTGGAAATATACTAGCTGTAATATACTAGTGGAAATATACTAGCTGTAATATACTAGCTGTAATATACTAGCTGTAATATACTAGCTGTAATATACTAGTGGAAATATACTAGCTGTAATATACTAGCTGTAATATACTAGCTGTAATATACTAGTGGAAATATACTAGCTGTAATATACTAGCTGTAATATACTAGCTGTAATATACTAGCTGTAATATACTAGCTGTAATATACTAGTGGAAATATACTAGCTGTAATATACTAGCTGTAATATACTAGTGGAAATATACTAGCTGTAATATACTAGTGGAAATATACTAGCTGTAATATACTAGTGGAAATATACTAGCTGTAATATACTAGTGGAAATATACTAGCTGTAATATACTAGTGGAAATATACTAGCTGTAATATACTAGATGTAATATACTAGTGGAAATATACTAGATGTAATATACTAGTGGAAATATACTAGCTGTAATATACTAGTGGAAATATACTAGCTGTAATATACTAGATGTAATATACTAGTGGAAATATACTAGCTGTAATATACTAGATGTAATATACTAGTGGAAATATACTAGATGTAATATACTAGTGGAAATATACTAGCTGTAATATACTAGTGGAAATATACTAGCTGTAATATACTAGATGTAATATACTAGTGGTAATATACTAGCTGTAATATACTAGCTGTAATATACTAGCTGTAATATACTAGTGGAAATATACTAGCTGTAATATACTAGCTGTAATATACTAGTGGTAATATACTAGCTGTAATATACTAGCTGTAATATACTAGCTGTAATATACTAGCTGTAATATACTAGTGGAAATATACTAGCTGTAATATACTAGTGGAAATATACTAGCTGTAATATACTAGCTGTAATATACTAGCTGTAATATACTAGCTGTAATATACTAGCTGTAATATACTAGTGGTAATATACTAGCTGTAATATACTAGCTGTAATATACTAGCTGTAATATACTAGTGGTAATATACTAGCTGTAATATACTAGTGGAAATATACTAGCTGTAATATACTAGCTGTAATATACTAGCTGTAATATACTAGATGTAATATACTAGTGGAAATATACTAGCTGTAATATACTAGCTGTAATATACTAGCTGTAATATACTAGCTGTAATATACTAGATGTAATATACTAGTGGAAATATACTAGCTGTAATATACTAGTGGAAATATACTAGCTGTAATATACTAGTGGAAATATACTAGCTGTAATATACTAGCTGTAATATACTAGATGTAATATACTAGTGGAAATATACTAGCTGTAATATACTAGTGGAAATATACTAGCTGTAATATACTAGTGGAAATATACTAGCTGTAATATACTAGCTGTAATATACTAGTGGTAATATACTAGATGTAATATACTAGTGGAAATATACTAGCTGTAATATACTAGTGGAAATATACTAGCTGTAATATACTAGTGGTAATATACTAGATGTAATATACTAGTGGAAATATACTAGCTGTAATATACTAGCTGTAATATATTAGCTGTAATATACTAGTGGAAATATACTAGCTGTAATATACTAGCTGTAATATACTAGCTGTAATATACTAGCTGTAATATACTAGTGGAAATATACTAGCTGTAATATACTAGCTGTAATATACTAGCTGTAATATACTAGCTGTAATATACTAGCTGTAATATACTAGCTGTAATATACTAGCTGTAATATACTAGATGTAATATACTAGCTGTAATATACTAGATGTAATATACTAGCTGTAATATACTAGCTGTAATATACTAGCTGTAATATACTAGTGGAAATATACTAGCTGTAATATACTAGCTGTAATATACTAGATGTAATATACTAGCTGTAATATACTAGCTGTAATATACTAGCTGTAATATACTAGCTGTAATATACTAGATGTAATATACTAGTGGAAATATACTAGTGGTAATATACTAGCTGTAATATACTAGCTGTAATATACTAGATGTAATATACTAGTGGTAATATACTAGTGGAAATATACTAGCTGTAATATACTAGCTGTAATATACTAGCTGTAATATACTAGCTGTAATATATTAGCTGTAATATACTAGCTGTAATATACTAGCTGTAATATACTAGATGTAATATACTAGATGTAATATACTAGTGGAAATATACTAGCTGTAATATACTAGCTGTAATATACTAGATGTAATATACTAGATGTAATATACTAGTGGAAATATACTAGCTGTAATATACTAGCTGTAATATACTAGATGTAATATACTAGATGTAATATACTAGTGGAAATATACTAGCTGTAATATACTAGATGTAATATACTAGATGTAATATACTAGTGGAAATATACTAGCTGTAATATACTAGCTGTAATATACTAGATGTAATATACTAGATGTAATATACTAGTGGAAATATACTAGCTGTAATATACTAGCTGTAATATACTAGATGTAATATACTAGCTGTAATATACTAGATGTAATATACTAGATGTAATATACTAGATGTAATATACTAGCTGTAATATACTAGCTGTAATATACTAGATGTAATATACTAGCTGTAATATACTAGCTGTAATATACTAGATGTAATATACTAGCTGTAATATACTAGCTGTAATATACTAGCTGTAATATACTAGATGTAATATACTAGATGTAATATACTAGTGGTAATATACTAGCTGTAATATACTAGATGTAATATACTAGCTGTAATATACTAGCTGTAATATACTAGATGTAATATACTAGCTGTAATATACTAGATGTAATATACTAGATGTAATATACTAGCTGTAATATACTAGATGTAATATACTAGATGTAATATACTAGTGGTAATATACTAGCTGTAATATACTAGATGTAATATACTAGCTGTAATATACTAGATGTAGCTGTAATATACTAGATGTAATATACTAGATGTAATATACTAGATGTAATATACTAGCTGTAATATACTAGCTGTAATATACTAGCTGTAATATACTAGCTGTAATATACTAGCTGTAATATACTAGCTGTAATATACTAGCTGTAATATACTAGATGTAATATACTAGATGTAATATACTAGATGTAATATACTAGCTGTAATATACTAGATGTAATATACTAGATGTAATATACTAGTGGTAATATACTAGCTGTAATATACTAGATGTAATATACTAGCTGTAATATACTAGATGTAATATACTAGCTGTAATATACTAGATGTAATATACTAGCTGTAATATACTAGCTGTAATATACTAGATGTAATATACTAGCTGTAATATACTAGATGTACTCTTTTTTATTTGAGTTATCCTTTTTTAAACATGGCAAGTCAGTTAAGAACAAATTCTTATTTACAATGACGGCCTACCCTGGCCAAACCGTAACGCAGACTACGCTGGGCAGCTCTATGGGACTCCCAATAACGTCCGGTTGTGATACAGCCTGGAATTGAACCAGGGTCTGTAGTGACGCCTCAAGCACTGACACGCAGTGCCTTAGACCGCTGCGCCTCTCAGGAGACCCACTATACTATTGGTAATATACTAGTGGTAATATACTGTGGTAACATACTAGCTGTAAAATACTAGCGGTAATATACTAGTTGTACTATACTGCGGTAATATACTGTGGTAATATACTACTGGTGATTTACTGTGGTAATATACTAGCTGTAATATACTAGTGGTACTATACTAGTGGTACTGTACTAGTGGTAATATACTAGTGTTGATATATTGTGGTAATATACTAGTGGTACTATACTAGTGACAATATACTAGTTGTAATATACTAGCTGTAATATACTAGTGGTAATTATCTAGTGGTAATTATCTAGTGGTAATATACTGTGGTATGCCAAATCGTATCATCCTTCTGAGGGAGAAGAGGCACTACCATGCTTTCTTCATGACTGTGCTGGTGTGAGAGGGACATGTTAAGTTCTCAGTGATGTGGACACTGAGGAACTTGAAACTCTTGACCCTCTCCACTGCAGCCCCTGTTTCTTGAAGTCCCCAATCAGGTCCTTGGTCTTGCTGACATTGGGGGAGAGGTTGTTGTCCCAGCACCACACTACCAGGTTTCTGACATCCTCCCTGTTGGTCGGTTACAGTTGGGTGATCATAATATGAAACCAATATCGAGGATTAAGATGGAATATGATTAAGTGTTATACATGTGAATCTTTAGTCAGCATGCTTGAATGTAGCCTATACTCTTATGGGTGAGATATAGTTAAGTAGGCTCGGCAATTTTGCCAACAAATCATTGGTTGAGCTGGGCGGGAGGATACAATGTTGCTATTGTTGATTGTCAGAACATATGTTGCACTGACTTGTGCTGGACCATAGCCCATTGTGATTGAGACCAAGCTCATGAGCTCACCAAGCTCTTCAAGCACCGCCGATTCAGCCGCCACAATGGCTGGCCGCCGCAGCTGTGTGAATTCGCTCTGGTCGGGCACCGAGCGGGTTCGGATTGGCGAGCGGCTGAAAGCGACCCTGGCCGGAATCCTAGAGCTGGACCTGCTCCGGGGACAACATCTAGACATGATCGATGCGGAACTAGACCTCAAAGACACCAGCAGCACCGATACCACGGTGACTGTCATCACTGATAAACAGGAGGAAAACCTCGAGAGCGCAGCCTCGGATGGCTCTGCGACATCCCGCAGGCAACAGGTCAGTGTGTGTGTAGACCCAGATCTCTTGACAAGATTGGTTGTTATTAAATATGAATGCATGCTGATCTGCAAGTAAGGCGTTCCCATCCCGTTCCATCAAACAGACTGCTGCGCTGCGCTTCTCCACTGATTGAGCGATGGAGTCATAAGCACGGAGCTACATTGATTACACAAAGGTGTAAATAATTCGAATAGAATTGACAGCAATCCATCCGCCTCTACTGCTTCTAATTCCGTTTGTATCAGTCAAGGTTAAGAAGACAACGGGTGTTATGGTTCTGTCCCCTTCTGGATCTCATATGATGAGTGTCAATGCCCACATCTATTTCACATTCCAGTTTCCCCCAAGGACATCTCATAGAAATGTATCTGTGTAAAGAATGTACACTGTCGTACACACCCCATAGACACAATTCTACTCCTAGGTCAGGTCATTCTGTAGATTTCTACAGAGTTCTATATTCTGTATAGAACAAAGTCTTGTAAGTAGGCTACTGTAGTATGGGAATAGGTTGATGTTTTTGTGGGAGATAAGATTATTTGATTGGGAAAGCCCCATAGTAAAACAACTTGGTGCAAGTGTAAGTTGTAGACCTATTGAATAAAGTTAGTGTTATTCACTTGCATAGTTGGTACAATAGTAAGAATAGAATGCAGAAGGTCACATAGCCCTACACCTAGCCCTACACATAGCCTGAGTTTGAAGTCTGAAGTTGAACCTGATAGTCTGTGAACCCCCTGACCTCATGTAGGTTAGGCTACCATGCTGCTTTGTTGTTACAGTGTTTGGTGAACAGTCACTTAGCTCCAGTAATAGGGACAACTCAAGTCATTCCCTTTTATTAATCAAATAGAGCATGGTCATCATATCCCGAGGGAATGAATCAGCACAGCATTCTACTTACTGCCTTTTCCTTCTCAGAAACCCTGCATGGATTTATTCTCTAGGTTCCCTGTGGCTTTCAGCAGCATCCATCCTAAGCTATGTTAAATGGTATTAGTCATCACCCACACCATAGAGACTAGCGCTGTAGCTGCCTTTCCATCCGCCAACGCAGACCTGATTTGCATATTAAACAACAAATGAAGAGACAAGTTACTTCTGCTGTTGTTATTTTTAACATGACACGTTATCACTTCTCCAATTCTGCCACTGGGGAGAGAAGAGAGGGGAGAGGAGAGGGGAGAGGAGAGGAGAGAGGGAAGAGGGAAGAGGAGAGGAGAGGGAAGAGGAGAGAGGGAAGAGGAAACGGGAGAGGAGAGAGGGAAGAGGAGAGGGGAGAGGAGAGAGGGAAGAGGAGAGGGGAGAGGAGAGGAAGGGAGAAAGGGAGAGAGGGAGAGGGAGAGAGAGGGGGAGAGGAGAGAGGAGATGGAAGAGGAGAGGAGAGGAGAGGAGGAGGGAAGAGGAGAGAGGGAAGAGAAGAGAGGGGAGAGGGAAGAGGAGAGGATAGAGGGAAGAGGAGAGGAGAGAGGGAAGAGGAGAGGAGAGAGAGGAGAAGAGAGAGAAGAGGGGGAGCAGAGAGGGAAGAGGATAGAGGGGAAATGTGACTGGATATACAGACTGCAGTTAGTCACTCTCTTTCTCCCTCTGTCTCTCTCTCTCGATCTCTCTGTGGCTATTTGAACTATCACAGTGGGGTAACAGTAGTACAGTACCGTTGCACCCCATCAACACTTGATTTGCTGCCAAAGCCCACACTGTGATCACCCTCACCAGCATTCTTCTATGTACATTTGCACCATGACATGTATTGCTGGCCCTATATCAACCTCCAGCCCACACAGAGAAACATGACGTCAGAGGGCATTATCTTGGAATGAAACGTCAGGCTCCTCTGCTTCTTCAGTTACAGTCAACAGAATTCATTAATAATGCATAGTATGCAGGTGTATAACCAATATCTGCCTGCAAGTGCTGTTAATAATGTAGCCTATCTTTCCCAACGTCTCAAAAAAGATGCTTCCCATTTTGAAAATAACTTATAAAGGCTTTATAGAGTATTCATAAAGTGTTCGTAAGCTCTACATAGATGCTTCATGAAAGTACGTCACAAAAGTATGTTATACGTTCACATTATGTGGTCCGTCATTCTTAATGGAGTATTTTCTGTCATTTGTCTTTGCATTGTGTGGACATATTGTACTTTTAGGGAAAATGACTGAGTCTCTGTCTCACATAGAAGGACATCCTATTACAGTAGTGTTAGAACTGAGGGGCCCCCACCCCCCACCTGCCTCTCTCTCTTCCTCATCTCATACTGTAAGTTTACACTGTGGTAACTTCATGCCCATGGAAGAGTGGGTGTGTACGTGTGTTTGTACATGGCCCTGACGGTTATCAGTGTGTGTATGCGTGCACACTTGCGCAACTGTGTGTATGAGCTCGCTTTCTATGTGTTTGTTTGTGTGCATGTGCACGCTAGTGTGCGAGCAAATCTTAGGGCATTTGCTATTTGTGTTTTAGAGTGTGGCAGGCAGGCAGGCAGGCAGGCAGGCAGGCAGGCAGGCAGGCTCTGGATGAGTTGAATGTTCTTCTGCTAGGTCTGTTGTGTGGGTGGAGAGTGAGCAGGAACCGGAGCATTTGCACATCGTTACAACATTGTATATAGACATAATATGACATTTGAAATGTCTCATTTCCTATAGAACTTTTGTGAGTGTAATGTTAACTGTTTATTTTTGACTGTTTATTTCACTTTGGTAATATTATCGATTACACTTGCTTTGGCAATGTAAACATGTGTTTCCCATGACAATAAAGCCCTTTCAATTGAATTGAGAGCAGCTGTAGCTATGGTGAGGAGGGGGTAGTTTTAAGATATTATGGGGGTTGAGCGGGGTATTCATCACACTGGTTCTCTCCCTGACTCACTCACTCTTTCACTCTCCTCTTTTCGCTCACCCTTAGCTCCCCCACTCTCAAGCACCCACTCACTTCCCCTTAGAGAAGGACTTTTCTAACTAAAAGTAGCAGAAGAGAGAGGAGACAGAGAGAGAGAAGGAGACAGAGAGAGGAGACAGAGAGAGAGAGAAGGAGACAGAGAGAGAGAGGAGACAGAGAGAGAGAGAGAAAACGAAGCAAAGCTTGTAAGCTGAAGAAGAAGAGATAAGCAGGATCAAAGTTTTTTCCCTGCCCCGACCCCCTGTCATTCTCCCTTATCACCCTCTCATCCTGCCCCCACCCCCTGTCATTCTCCCTTATCCCCTCTCCTCCTGCCCCCACCCCCTGTCATCTTCCCTTATCCCCCTCTCCTCCTGACCCCACCCCCCAGTCATCCTCCCTTATCCCCCTCTCCTCCTGACCCCACCCCCCAGTCATCCTCCCTTATCCCCCTCTCCTCCTGACCCCACCCCCCAGTCATCCTCCCTTATCCCCCTCTCCTTCTGACCCCACCCCCCAGTCATCCTCCCTTATCCCCCTCTCCTCCTGCCCCCACCCCCAGTCATCCTCCCTTATCCCCCTCTCCTCCTGCCCCCACCCCCCAGTCATCCTCCCTTATCCCCCTCTCCTCCTGCCCCCACCCCCAGTCATCCTCCCTTATCCCCCTCTCCTCCTGCCCCCACCCCCAGTCATCCTCCCTTATCCCCCTCTCCTTCTGACCCCACCCCCAGCCATCCTCCCTTATCCCCCTCTTCTCCTGCCCCCACCCCCAGTCATCCTCCCCCTTATCCCCCTCTCCTCCTGCCCCCACCCCCAGTCATCCTCCCTTATCCCCCTCTCCTCCTGCCCCCACCCCCAGTCATCCTCCCTTATCCCCCTCTCCTCCTGCCCCCACCCCCAGTCATCCTCCCTTATCCCCCTCTCCTCCTGACCCCACCCCCCAGTCATCCTCCCTTATCCCCCTCTCCTCCTGCCCCCACCCCCCAGTCATCCTCCCTTATCAAATCAAATTGATTTATATAGCCCTTCGTACATCAGATTTTATCCCCCATCATTATCCCCCTCTCCTCCTGCCCCCACTGCTCTTTGTTAAGTCATCTGTCTTCCCCTATTATTCCTTAAAGTCCCCCTCTCTCCCCCTCTGAGGGAGGGTGCATCCTAAATGGCACCCTATTCCCTATGTAGTGCACTACTTTTGACCATTGCCCTATGAGCCCCATAGGGAATAGGGTACCATTTGGGACACAGCCTCTCTTCCCCTCTCAGTTAGGCAGTATGAGTCACCTGTTTTGTCTCCTGTTTATCTCCGTAGTAATGGAGGATTGATCAGGCCTGACTGTGAACAATGCCCCCTGTTGTCCCCTCCACCCCATAACCCTATCCGGCTAATATAGGGCATCACCGCAGGGGTCAAGGGTCATCGCATTCATCTAAGTAAGAAGAAAGTCATGTATTGGCTTTTGAGGAGAAAGAACACATCATGTTCACAAGTGTTCTAGAACTTCCAGTTAGGCTGGAAGTTATCATCTCTTTAAAGAGAAGTTGTGACTTGAATACCCCTGTTTTCTGTCTTTCAGGTTCTCTCTTCTCCTTCAGAAACAGTGTTACCATGCCACACCAGCACGTTGGACAAGGACAGTGGGGGGAACTCTGGAGGAGATGGGCCGGTTCGTTCCAGAGTTGGTGGGGATAACTCACGCTGCTCCACCCTCTCTTGGGATGCTCCATCTGACCTGCTCTTACCCCCAGACCTTGATGGTGCAGTCCAGCTGGACTATTACTCCAGGCCCAGCTCAGGTAATGGGCTGTGTGGTTGTGTGATCGTACCATGGGGGCGTAATTTGGGGGTGGTCTGTGACACCCATAGGGCTTTGGCCAAGGCCGGACTACCAATTCTGGGGCCCCGGGGCACCTACAGTACCTTCAGGGGGCTTGTGATGTGTTCATATGTTATCTGAAAGGGCCCTGACCTCCAGCCCTGCATGCCCATTCTGTAACCTGGGCCTGGCTTTGGCCAATAACACAGTTTTGTTTACTTTGAGAGACACCATGTTGAAAAGCCATATTAAATATTAACCCTCTCCTCTCCCTGTTCCTTTATTTACCCCTCTCTTGTTATCTTCTTAACACCACTTAATCACTCTTTCTGGTGACCACCTTCTCACTCTCTCTCTGGGCCTACACTCTCTCTCCCTTTCTTGCTCCCCATCTCTCTTCCTCCCTCTTTATTTCTCCCACCCTCCATCCTTCTGTAGGTTTTTATTCAGTCAGTGGCAGCTCCCTATCAGACTCCTGCTACTCTGTGTCCAGTGAGGCATCCCTGGCCCAGGGGGGTCCAGTAAAAGGTGGGCTAGTCCGGGCTGGACCAGGACCACCCTCAGGGGGAGCCTTCAGGCTGTGGGAGCAGCGGGCTCTCTCTGCAGACCACAGAGACACCCAGTGGCCGGAGGCCACGCAGCAGCCAAGAACTCAGAGCATTGAGGAGACCACAGAGATCACTGATAGGAGACCAGTGTCTACGGGTCAGATAAATATAAATGCACTCACTCCTCAGTACAGTTCATCTGTATTTAACCAGTAGAGGCCATTCAGACATAATTGTCACTGTTTTACAGGGAGTCCTGGGACCATGGTCCTAGATAAATGTTACTGTTTTACAGGGAGTCCTGGGACCATGGTCCTAGATAAATGTTACTGTTTTACAGGGAGTCCTGGGACCATGGTCCTAGATAAATGTTACTGTTTTCCAGAGTCCTGTGAACATAGTCCGAGATAAATGTCACTGTTTTCCAGAGAGTCCTGGAAACATAGTCCTAGATAAATGTCACTGCTTTCCAGGGAGTCCTGGGACCATAGTCCTAGATAAATGCTTTTGCTTCTTCATAAGCTGACTGACATTCATCAACTTTCTGTCTCTCGTCCTTTGATCCCAGTTGACCTGGAAATGAACAGCCTTTTCTTCCTGTCTGACCTGTGCGCCAGCCTGGGCGACCCCCATGCTGGCTCCCTCCTCCCGCTGCCTGACCTCCGACCCCAACTCGACCCCAGGTTCTGTTCTGACCTGGTGTCCCGGAGGACCAAGGAGGTGTACCCGTACCCCAGCCCCCTCCATGCCGTGGCCCTCCAGAGCCCCCTCTTCACCTACAGTCAGGACCCCTCTCCCTCCTCTCGCCTCTCGCCGAGTCCGGACTCCTCTACCCAGGCTGAAGAATCTCAGTCCACTCCCCTCTTCCGGCCCCCCCAGCCTCCTCAGCCCTCCACCTTCACCCAGCTGGAGCAGTACATCACCAGGCTGGCTCGCCAGTACCGAAGCCGGATTGCCCCCCCTGACACCACCCTTACCTCCATCCCCAGGCAAGGCTCCCACAGGGGCCCCAGAACCCCTGGCCACGGCTCCACTCAGTCGCTGTCGGCCTTTGAGAACCGCAGTACCCCCTCCAACCTGACAGGGGGCAGTGTGACGCCCTGCAAGTCTTTTCTGGGAAACTCTGCACGGGTCAGCCTCAGCAGTATCAGTAAGAAGGCCAGTAGGAACTCCATTAACCTGGGCCACCTGCCCTCAGCGACAGGAGAAGATCTCAAAATCAACCTCCATCTCAACCTCAGTCTCAACCTCAGCCCCAATCTGAACAAAAACCTGGGTTTAGACTCAAACTCCAAGGAAGGTATTAGCACTAGTGGTGTATTAAGGAGTGACCATGCTACCCCCACTGCCTCCCCCTCTCCTTCCACCTCCTCCCTCTCCAGCGCCGCCACTCCCACCCCTGCCCTGAGGGTGAGGCCACGCATCTCAACCTGTCCCTCCAACCTCAATCACCGGAGCTCTCTGGAGGTCACCGGGTCAGGGGCTGGGTCAGGTCTAGAATTCTCCCGCTCACTGGACTGGAGTAGATTGGATTCTTCACCAGGGAAAGTGACAAGGAGCCAACCCAGCGTCAATGCCCCGGACGCCAGCCCGAGTAAGCTCAGCGAGGACTCAGCGATGGTGGGGGAGATCTCCCGTCTCTCTGGCCTGCCCCGGGCTGTGGTGGTGGGGCTGATGGAGCAGGGTGTGGAGCTGGATGTTGACTGCTTCCAGAGCGACACCGAGAGAAAAGGTCAGGGGTCAGAGTTTAAAGGCCAAAGCTCCTCCCCTTCCTCCCGCCAGACAGCCCGGAATGACCACCAGTCTCATCATCATGATTATTCCAGTGTCCGCCACCTCCACGCCAGTAACGAGACTGACCTCGACCCCCAGAGGCCGATCCATCTGTCCCTCAGTGTCACCAACTCCTCCAGTTCCCATTCCAGTAGCCCCAATCACCCTTACCAGTCCACCTCAACCCATCCATCTACCCATCATCATGTCACCCACCACCACACACATACCTTCCACTGCCAACAAACCCCTTCCCCATCCGACCCCTCCTCCCCCTCGTCTCATGACCACCCCAGGGTACACTCCCCACCCCGCCCTCTCCAGCCCTCCCCCCTCGCCACTACTCCATTCTCTGTGTTCCGGCGGGATGACCCATTCCAGTGCTCCCTGCCTCGCATCAGTGACAGCAGCTCACCACAAGGGGGCGGCATCCGGCCCAGAGGGGGGTCGCTACGGCAGTGTGCAGGGGGTGGAGGGGGTAGATGGAGGGTAGATGGGGAGGGAGAAGGATGGAAGAGGATGGATGGGGAGGGGCTCTACCAGGGGAAGCATGTGTCCAGGGAGTTGGTGAGGGCATCGACGGTGAGCAGCTTCCACAGGAAACAGAGGTGCTACAGCAGCAATTGGGGAGAGGAAGGCAGTCACGACACGGCCCAGACGCCAAAGAAGGGGGCAGACAAACTCTGGAGGGACTTCGAAGGGCATTCATGGGGGAAAGAAGCTGAGGAGGAGAACAAGGAGAGGTGGAAGAGAGAGGGGATCAGGAGAAAGAAGGAAAATTACCAAAAGGAGAAGCAGCAGGCCAACAAAGAGACAGAGAGGGGACAGAAAGAGAGCAGTGCCTCAAAACGCAAAGGGAAGGGTGGTGGTGGTGGCTGGGACAAGCGTAGCTCCAGCCTGAGGCTGTCCAGACAGGCTCTGTTCCGCAGTGAGTCCCAGGGGGAAGTGCTGGATCCTCGAGCCCTAAAAAAGGAGCATCTGAGGGGGGCACAGTGGACCTCCTCCCTGGACATCGGCAGAGGCATG
The DNA here is from genome assembly GCF_034236695.1 of Oncorhynchus nerka. Lineage (NCBI taxonomy): Eukaryota > Metazoa > Chordata > Actinopteri > Salmoniformes > Salmonidae > Oncorhynchus > Oncorhynchus nerka. Next base: position 20,937,692 of record NC_088400.1, read on the forward strand.
GAGCTCAGTGTGGAGGGGGTTCGTCCGTTGGTGTTTGGAGGAAGAGCAGAAGAAGAAAAGTGCTTGTCCTCTACTGCCAGCCTCTTCCACCTCTCTAGCTCTCAGAGCCTAGAGGATAGCTGTCCCTCCATCTCTCCTCCTCTCTCCTCCCCATCGTTCTCTCCATCCCCTCCAAGTAGGGCACCCCTCACACGCTCACGCTCGCTGAGGGACCTGAGTAGAAGGGTGTTTAGCTCAGTGAGGTCTCTCAGTTTGAAACACAAGACGTCAAGGAAGTGAGAAAATCACAGAAAGTGTTTTTGCCACTAAGTTAGTCAATTTTCAGGCAGTTGTATTTTGGCTGATAAGGATGTGCCAATGTTTTCCCTTTCTAAACTTGATTCTGTTGAACTTGACTCTCAGTAGTACTATGTGACTGTGAGTGACTGTGTGTCTGTGTGAGTGGTCCCCTTTGCATGCAGCTCTGTGACAGCTCTGTGGACGGTCACAGCTATCGGTAGTCTGAGCTTGTTCTCCTCTCGGAGTGTATATCAAATAGAAGTTTACACACTGTATGTTGCCTTTGAAGTACAATCATATTGGCTATAAAGACCAAAATCAGCAAACAAAATGTTGTATAAATGAATATTGTGCTCAGGACTTTGAAATGGATATCAGTAAAGTAATCATTAAGAATAAAATGTTATTTGAAACAAATGTGTGTATCTTGGATTATTAATAAAAGGCAACTAATACAACTTATTTGACTCTGAATTCTTCCATCCACCTCGCTGCAGTGACGCCAGTGTACCGCTGCAGTGACGCCAGTGTACCGCTGCAGTGACGCCAGTGTACCGCTGCCGTGACGCCAGTGTACCGCAGCAGTAGTAACACCAGTGTACCGCAGCAGTAGTAACACCAGTGTACCGCAGCAGTAGTAACACCAGTGTACCGCAGCAGTAGTAACACCAGTGTACCGCAGCAGTAGTAACACCAGTATACCGCAGCAGTAGTAACGCCAGTGTACCGCAGCAGTAGTAACACCAGTGTACCGCAGCAGTAGTAACGCCAGTATACCGCAGCAGTAGTAACCGCCAGTGTAACACCAGTGTACCGCAGTAGTAACGCCAGTGTAACACCAGTGTAGCAGTAGTAACACCAGCCCAGTGTACCGCAGCAGTAGTAACGCCAGTATACCGCAGCAGTAGTAACGCCAGTATACCGCAGCAGTAGTAACACCAGTATACCGCAGCAGTAGTAACACCAGTGTACCGCAGCAGTAGTAACACCAGTGTACCGCACCAGTAGTAACACCAGTAGTAACACCAGTGTACCGCACCAGTAGTAACACCAGTATACCGCAGCAGTAGTAACACCAGTATACCGCAGCAGTAGTAACACCAGTATACCGCAGCAGTAGTAACACCAGTATACCGCAGCAGTAGTAACACCAGTATACCGCAGCAGTAGTAACACCAGTGTACCGCACCAGTAGTAACACCAGTGTACCGCAGCAGTAGTAACACCAGTATACCGCAGCAGTAGTAACACCAGTGTACCGCAGCAGTAGTAACACCAGTATACCGCAGCAGTAGTAACAATATACCGCAGCAGTAGTAACACCAGTATACCGCAGCAGTAGTAACACCAGTATACCGCAGCAGTAGTAATACCAGTATACCGCAGCAGTAGTAACACCAGTATACCGCAGCAGTAGTAACACCAGTATACCGCAGCAGTAGTAACGCCAGTGTACCGCACCAGTAACGCCAGTGTACCGCAGCAGTAGTAACGCCAGTGTACCGCACCAGTAACGCCAGTATACCACAGCAGTAGTAACGCCAGTGTACCGCAGCAGTAGTAACACCAGTGTACCGCAGCAGTAGTAACACCAGTGTACCGCAGCAGTAGTAACACCAGTATACCGCAGCAGTAACGCCAGTGTACCGCAGCAGTAGTAACACCAGTGTACCGCAGCAGTAGTAACGTCAGTGTACCGCAGCAGTAGTAACACCAGTATACCGCAGCAGTAGTAACGCCAGTGTACCGCACCAGTAACGCCAGTGTACCGCACCAGTAACACCAGTATACCGCAGCAGTAGTAACGCCAGTATACCGCAGCAGTAGTAACGCCAGTATACCACAGCAGTAGTAACACCAGTGTACCGCAGCAGTAGTAACACCAGTGTACCGCAGCAGTAGTAACACCAGTATACCGCAGCAGTAGTAACACCAGTGTACCGCAGCAGTAGTAACGCCAGTATACCGCAGCAGTAGTAACACCAGTATACCGCAACAGTAGTAACACCAGTGTACCGCAGCAGTAGTAACACCAGTATACCGCAGCAGTAACGCCAGTGTTCCCAGTATACCGCAGCAGTAGTAACGTCAGTGTACCGCAGCAGTAGTAACACCAGTATACCGCAGCAGTAGTAACGCCAGTGTACCGCACCAGTAACGCCAGTGTACCGCACCAGTAACACCAGTATACAGTAGTAACGCAGTATACCGCAACAGTAGTAACACCAGCAGCAGTAGTAACGCCAGTATTCCGCAGCAGTAGTAACGCCAGTATACCGCAGCAGTAGTAACACCAGTATACCGCAGCAGTAGTAACACCAGTATACCGCAGCAGTAGTAACACCAGTGTACCGCAGCAGTAGTAACACCAGTGTGCCGCAGCAGTAGTAACGCCAGTATACCGCAGCAGTAGTAAGACCAGTATACCGCAGCAGTAGTAACGCCAGTGTACCGCAGCAGTAGTAACGCCAGTGTACCGCAGCAGTAGTAAGACCAGTATACCGCAGCAGTAGTAACGCCAGTGTACCGCAGCAGTAGTAACGCCAGTGTACCGCAGCAGTAGTAACGCCAGTGTACCGCAGCAGTAGTAACGCCAGTATACCGCAGCAGTAGTAACGCCAGTATACCGCAGCAGTAGTAACGCCAGTGTACCGCAGCAGTAGTAACACCAGTGTACCGCACCAGTAGTAACACCAGTGTACCGCACCAGTAGTAACACCAGTGTACCGCACCAGTAGTAACACCAGTATACCGCAGCAGTAGTAACACCAGTATACCGCAGCAGTAGTAACACCAGTGTACCGCACCAGTAGTAACACCAATGTACCGCACCAGTAGTAACACCAGTGTACCGCAGCAGTAGTAACACCAGTATACCGCAGCAGTAGTAACACCAGTGTACCGCAGCAGTAGTAACACCAGTATACCGCAGCAGTAGTAACACCAGTATACCGCAGCAGTAGTAACACCAGTATACCGCAGCAGTAGTAACACCAGTATACCGCAGCAGTAGTAATACCAGTATACCGCAGCAGTAGTAACACCAGTGTACCGCAGCAGTAGTAACGCCAGTGTGCCGCAGCAGTAGTAACGCCAGTGTACCGCACCAGTAACGCCAGTGTACCGCAGCAGTAGTAACACCAGTGTACCGCACCAGTAACGCCAGTATACCACAGCAGTAGTAACGCCAGTGTACCGCAGCAGTAGTAACACCAGTGTACCGCAGCAGTAGTAACACCAGTATACCGCAGCAGTAGTAACACCAGTATACCGCAGCAGTAGTAACACCAGTATACCGCAGCAGTAGTAACACCAGTATACCGCAGCAGTAGTAACACCAGTGTACCGCAGCAGTAGTAACACCAGTATACCGCAGCAGTAGTAACACCAGTGTACCGCACCAGTAACGCCAGTGTACTGCAGCAGTAGTAACACCAGTATACCGCAGCAGTAGTAACACCAGTGTACCGCAGCAGTAGTAACACCAGTGTACCGCAGCAGTAGTAACACCAGTGTACCGCAGCAGTAGTAACACCAGTATACCGCAGCAGTAGTAACACCAGTGTACCGCAGCAGTAGTAACACCAGTATACCGCAGCAGTAGTAACGCCAGTGTACCGCAGCAGTAGTAACACCAGTATACCGCAGCAGTAGTAACGCCAGTATACCGCAGCAGTAGTAACGCCAGTATACCGCAGCAGTAGTAACACCAGTATACCGCAGCAGTAGTAACACCAGTGTACCGCAGCAGTAGTAACACCAGTGTACCGCAGCAGTAGTAACACCAGTGTACCGCACCAGTAGTAACGCCAGTGTACCGCACCAGTAACGCCAGTGTACCGCAGCAGTAGTAACGCCAGTGTACCGCAGCAGTAGTAACGCCAGTGTACCGCACCAGTAACGCCAGTGTACCGCAGCAGCAGTAGTAACACCAGTATACCGCAGCAGTAGTAACACCAGTGTACCGCAGCAGTAGTAACACCAGTATACCGCAGCAGTAGTAACACCAGTGTACCGCAGCAGTAGTAACACCAGTGTACCGCAGCAGTAGTAACACCAGTGTACCGCAGCAGTAGTAACACCAGTATACCGGAGCAGTAACGCCAGTGTACCGCAGCAGTAGTCACCACCACAGACATGACTAGAACACAAGGTAACAACAGCATCACCACCACAGACATGACTAGAACACAAGGTAACAACAGCATCACCACCACAGACATGACTAGAACACAAGGTAACAAAACACCAGTATACCGCAGCAGTAGTAACGCCAGTGTACCGCACCAGTAACGCCAGTGTACCGCAGCATTAGTAACACCAGTGTACCGCAGCAGTAGTAACGCCAGTGTACCGCAGCAGTAACGCCAGTGTACCGCAGCAGTAGTAACACCAGTATACCGCAGCAGTAGTAACGCCAGTGTACCGCAGCAGTAGTAACGCCAGTATACCGCAGCAGTAGTAACACCAGTGTACCGCAGCAGTAGTAACACCAGTATACCGCAGCAGTAGTAACGCCAGTGTACCGCTGTCATATCAAAAAATATTTATTAAGTTGAATCAAAACATTTTGTACACAAAAAGTAACAGGACTGATCATTAGACCAGAAACAACCACATTCAGAAGGCATAATAGGACTTTGAGTTTGAACAGTGCACAAAACAGTCTCTTTAGCACCCTCACTTTGACCTTCAACCCTTTTGAGCCTCCAACGACGTAGCTTCCTGTTGGTCATCAGGCAAATATCTACTCATTATGTGATCAATATATTATGTGATCAATATTAGCCAACTAGCCTTCCTTAGGCCGATTCCCTCTAACATGCTGTAGCTCTTCTTAGGTGTCCAGTCTAGGTTTGTTTCCTCTTTCTCCTCCAGTGCTCTTCTCAATCCTCAGGGTCAAAACAACAGAACATCCCTCCTGATGGGAACTTATTTCTGGGTGACTCCTCCGCTGGCCCCCTCCCCTGCTCTCTGACTGGAGGAGAACATGCCTCGGTACAGAGCCTTCTCCTTCTGGTACTCTGTGCTCAGCCTATCCTCCGCTTGCTGCAGGTGCATCCTCACATTTGTGTCTGTTACAGTGACAAATAAAGTTATTCAAATTTCAGTCAACATTAGGGGAATGGGAATAGCATATAGACACAAAAATAATACAATATATTGTGATCTACTTCATTCTGTTGGGGAATAGAAAAGTATTCCTATAACACGCCCTCACAACACATCAATAAACTGTTTTGTTTTACTCAAAGGCTGTGGTAGGGAGAGCGGTCAAAAAGCTGAGCTACCATTGGGTTGTCCTTTGCTGGCCTGAGTGAGGTATTGCTTGGCACTCTGTGCGTTTCCCAGCTGCAGAGAGGCCACTCCTGCTCTGTACAGGGCCTTGATGTCACCCGGACGCCACTGCAACACCCGCAAGCTGTACTCCTGGACACGCGTGTAGTCTACACATTCTCTCTGCAACAGACAGGCTAAGAAAGGGGGTGAGACAGAAAAGGGAGAAAAGTCAGTCAAGAAAGAGGGGGGATTGTTCATTGTGTTCAGCATTATACATGACTTTAAAAGGGTTATTTACTGCATGCCACGTATCGAGGCCTGTAATACCTGCTAAATTGTTGTAGCAGTCGACCTGTGTGTTCCTAAGTAGTTCTTCCTGTCCTGGGGTGAGTACAGGAGCCTCAGGACCAAACCCCTTCACTGCCGCAGTGACATCAGAGTCTAAACTACGCAGAATGAGCAACGAACGGTGGTAACGTCCAATGGCAGACCGAAGGTTTTTCTCTTTGTAGAATTTGTTCCCCTCCATTTTTAGGTGGATAGCATCTTGGAGCTGGGAGTCTACTTTGGCACCTGAGGGGCCAGGACTGGTAGAAGAGCCTGAACAGCTTGCCACTGCAGCCCCGGCCCCCAGCTCCATAATCTCACCACCTGATGGCTCTGGACTCGCCATGGTACTTTATGGCCAGTGGAGATGGAAACAGAAGTACACGAGAAGACATGATATTAGATGACTAGACACATTGTTGTGTTACTTGGGTGGTACACACCCAACACTAAATCTTAAGACAAAACTTAGCCAATGTCAGCCAATGTCACTAGCCGGCTACCACCCAGTTACTCAACCCTGCACCTTAGAGACTGCTGCCCTATGTACATAGACATGGAACATTGTTCACTTTAATAATTTTTACATCATGTTTTACTCACTTCATATGTATATACTGTATTCTACTCACTGCCACTCCGAAATTGCTCGTCCTAATATTTATATATTTCTTAATTCTATCGTTTACTTTGAGATTTGTGTGTACTTTTGTGAACTGTTAGATACTAACGTTCCTGCGCTGTTGGAGCTAGGGCCACAAGTATTTCGCTACACCCGCAATATCATCTGCTAAATATGTGTATGTGACCAATAAAACGTGTCATTTCTTATGAGTAAAGAACTGGAGGTGCTATTGCCCTGAAATCTGAAACCTTCCCTTGATGTCAATCACAATATATTGTAAAATAAAAACTAGCTAGTCATTTCAACTTATTCACTAAGACGTTATATGGAGTGTCCTACCTAGGTCCAGTACGAGCTAACAAGAAAAAACGTGTTTTTTTATGCTAGCTTGCGCGATAGACACGCATGTGAGTGAACAAGATGCAAAGTAACTTCCAATTGACATGGTCATATGTTGACCGTTATAAAAAATTGTAATAGCGACTCACCTTACAGTCTATTGATCTTTACACAAAAGACAAATAAAATATTTGAACTTGTCCACCTAGCTAGAGCACATCCAAACAATCACAACATTGGTGTTCAGACAGGCACTTCCTGCTTTTTCTTCTTCTGTGGTGAGAGTAACCCAACCTATTTGACTGCAACGGAACTGATTTGATTGTTTTTTTAGCGCCACCTGCTGTAGTAACATGGACATTACTATGTGATGCATCCATCAATGAAAGAGCGTTCATCAATACTGTAAAGTAAAATGGTGTAATGTTTATGTCTTTGGTGAATTAATGAAGAGTCCTAGAAGTTTGTAGAAGTTTGTTTGGATCAAATAAAATAATTCATAAATTGTAGATGACCTAGGCTGCAGTATGTCTTATTTATATGACATAATCCTATAAATGATTTATAGGACAGACTTTTGCAATGGTCCATTGTTAGGAAGGTTGATCGGATTAATGTTGTCCAACTGACCGACTTTAAATGACAAGAGGTGGGGGTCGGCTTTGTACCCCCCTTTCGAACCTGGCGTACATTCTGTCCCATGCATCTTACATAACTAAAAAACAAACATATTTGTCGCTATTATGGATAATGATTGATTAAAAAGTACCACTCAGTTGATTGAGTCAAATAATACATTTGCAAAATGATAACGTTTTGACAGAATTCACTGCATCTCTGATCTAGGAAATGTGTCCAACGCTCCAGTATGTGTCGTATGCAAGTGCGTCACTGGCACATTTGTAAGGGGAAGGGAGTGTTGTAATGCTAGTTTGCGTGCAGGCTGTTCTTTAAATATCCTATTTTATTTCAGAAATATGACACATGGTAGTTTAATAATTCAAGAAAATACCGAATAAACGGGACGGTACTGCCTGAAAGATATCCTGTATTTAGTTGGTTTTGATCGATCTTTTGTATTTAGGATATGGAGCTTGATCGGCGACTGTTGGTGGCTCACTGCGCAGCCCACACCCTGTCAGTACTGGCCGGGTTGATGGTGGTTGTCCCGCTGGCGCTAAACGGCTCAGCTTTCAAAGGGCGTTGTGCGCTTTTCACCACTGGTTCTTGGAGGACGGACAATCGAACCGACATTTCTGTGGAACAGGGTGAGATTTCACACTTGGTGGTACAGCAATGGGGTCCACCGTCTGCATGCCAGTTCGCAACTTTTGTCGGTGTTTTCACGGTGCTGTATGGTGCTGCGCAGGGCTGGCGAAGCATCTTCTATCTCCACGGACGGCTTGACGAGTGAGTAGGCTTTCCATAGGCTTTGAAATAGTTCATCAATAGTACAATAGTACATAAAGTAGGCCTATATATATATCGTTGTTTTTGTTGTTAAAAATAAATACATAAATATATATAAATATTTAAAAACAACGATACAAATGGAAACATAAATGACATAACTAGCCTGATAATAATAATAATAATGACCATTATGAAATATCAAATTGTGCAATGCATTGTTAGTCATATGTGTCATCGGTAACTGGTATTACATAGTTATAACAGTTTACGTCAAATTACAATGTTTTCAGTAGTTCACAGTCACCAATGTTATTACTATGTTTATTTTCCAGCACCTTGTTCTCTGCCTTCCTGACCCTGATCCTGAGCCTGTGTGTGTTGTTCCTATCTGGAGGGGCTAGTGTCACCCTCTCCCTGGGGCTGGCCTCCTGGTGCAACACTGTCACAGACGGCAACACCAGACCCTACAGGTAATGTTCATATACTGAGACATATATATCAACAGGTCGTACTTTAGGGTCTTCCAGGCCAGGTCATTTGGTCAGGAAAATCTCTGTGCATCGACCGGTGTGTTGCATACATTGCAGTGAGTGTGAGGGTCAAGCTGCAGGGGTTTGACTTGTTAAATATTGACAGTTTCTTGTCTCTGTCTGTTTGCGTGCAGCTGTGCAGAATCCCAGTCCGTCCCCATGTACCTGGATGTAGAGACGTCCTCCTTCTACACTGAGCTCACTCTGGCAGAGGTATGTAGTCCCCCATAGCCCATATCTCATGCCAGTGGGCTTTCCCTGCTCAAAATAGAAATTGTCTGCTTTGCATGAGTCAGTGTACTTGTGATTTAGTTGCAGTTTTTCTCTCCCTCTGTGCTCTCTATTTCCCCTTACACCCTCTTCTTGTTATTATTATTGTTGCTGTTATTATTATTATGATCATTGTTGTTATTTTATTTATTTTACCTTTATTTAACCAGGCAAGTCAGTTAAGAACAAATTCTTATTTTCAATGACGGCCTTGGAACAGTGGGTTAACTGCCTGTTCAGGGGCAGAACGACAGATTTGTACCTTGTCAGCTCGGGGGTTTGAACTTGCAACCTTCCGGTTACTAGTCCAACGCTCTAACCACTAGGCTACCCTGCCGCCCCATTATTATTAGTGTTCTTCTTCTTATTATTGTGTAATAACTCTCTTTCTCTTTTTGTTTCTCTATTCAATAATACTTATAATATATACTTTAACTGATAATAATCTTTCTCTCTCTCTCTCTCCAGGTTGCTCTGTGGAGTGTGACAGCATTGTGGCTGACCCACTCCATCCTGTCTTTCATGCGTCTCTACCACTCCCACAGCGAGCACATCAGCGGGCCCTGCCTGCCCAGGGAGAAGGAGCATCTCCTCGGTCACTCTTCCTCCTCCTCAGGCTCATCAGGATCAGACCGGGGCTCACCCTCACCCGCACAACCCCTATCAACAGCACCCAGCATCATCTTTGTCTAAACCCCTAATGCCAATGGAACCCCACGCAGCTACACATTATGAGGGGTGGAAATCTATATGAAACAAAGAAGCTGAGAATGTATTGATTCAAGAGACTGGACTACAGTTTGTAGTTTGATTGAACCCTTGTTTAAACCCATTTGAATTTATATGAGTTCCATCCCTCATAACCCGTCATTACCAACACCCAGTGTTTTTATTGAACCCCAAGACCTTTGTTCTGCTAAATCTCATCACCACCACCATTCACCACTTACTGTAGCCTCTTATTTAACAGGGTTCAACCTCCAACCACAAATCGTCATCTACCAATTCTTTCTCAGACCAAAGGGGATTCATTGAACGTACGGTAACTAAAAAAGGAATAAATGAAGTAATGTTATTGCATTTATTAATTAGATGTTTAACTAGTACCGTCTTATCTTAGAGTCTTAGACATATGGTTTAATATGTGATCACAATCAGTATGATATTAGTGACATTCATCAGTGCATAGCTCACTAACTTCATAACAAGGTAGCTGACTGACTGACCTGTGCCAAATTAGTTACATATAAATACTAAGTTATTATTTTAAAGGGTTGTCTGTTTCAACAAAACATGACCTAAAAGTGTTTGTTCAATATGTATGTCTGTTATATCCAACAGTTCCAAAATTGGCAAATGTACCATTTGCATGTTGTGTGCAATAGCTCTCAAGGCAAAAGTAATTCATTGTTTGAGTAAATTAACATTTGTACTGAGGCTTTCATTGAGAAGCAAGAAGCATATAGTATTTTTTTGAAAGAGAGACTATATTCAAATAGGATCACTGTGTGAGAAAGACACATTCATGTTTTATTGTGTCACAGAATCACTCTCTTCCTCTAGTGAAGGTTGTCGTATGATGCTATTTGTGTAGGTGCAGCTGCTTTCAAGGCATTTGAAGCCTCCAGATTTTTCACAAATATATAGCTTTGATGATAGTAGTATCAGAACAAGTATATGTGTGAACTAGGCTGAGCCAAGAAGGTTTAGGGAGGTATAGGATAGAGACAAAATACACTCGGAAAAAACACGTATTTCAATTTATCTTGACCTTCAAACTCTGAACTCTGACCTCAGTAGTCGTGGTGACATACAGATAGCGGAAAAATAAACCGGAAGAGAGATAGACTGTCTATAATCTATTGTATTTTGGAGTATTACTGGCAATATTGATGATGTTTTATACTGGTTATTTATGTTAATGTTTTTATTTAGCATCCTGTTTGTGTAAATCAAAAAATATCTTCCTATGAATTTTAAAAAAGCGTTTCATTTTGGGAGTTACTATGTTTATAACTTGTTGACATTGCGCTGGGCATGGAACTAGAAGTTGGCCTGCAGTGCTGATTTTAGATCAGTTTTGTTTGTTTCTAGATCATTCGTAGACAAACATTTGAATTGGTTGAGCAACGTCGGCTGATCCTAGATCTGTGCTTATTTGGTGAATAAAGGAAGCGTGATTGGTCAACCCAGTCCATCGGAATGAAACGTGTCTATGGGCGGACTCAATTTACACCAATAGCTGGTAGAGCTTGGATATCAAGGCGGGGTTATTTTCCCTATGGACCAATCAGAGAGTAGAACCGTATATTGAATTTTACAGGACAGCTGTCTCTGGGTGTGTTTTGGTTCGAGCAGTTGCTTTCTTTTGCTAAAGTTTTTATATTTTTTTACTGCAGAACAATCATTTGGAAGCTCATGAGGTAAAGTAACGTTTTTTACTTGATAAAAGCAACGCACATTTCAGTGGAAAATGAAACTGTCAGAAGTCAAAAAACTAAAAGTGGCCAAACTACGAGTCATGCTCAAAGAGCGAGCACTGGACATCAAAGGACTGAAGGCAGAACTCGTTGGGCGTTTGATGTCCGCTTTCGAAGCTGAATTGCAAGCTCCAGAATCAAGCGATCTTGGACAAGACAAGGGAGTCCCTGGTCTTGGAGAAGAGTCGAAGCCACAAGATGACGATTCACCCAGAGCATCCACAGTGTTAGCGATGGAGAGAGAAGTCCCTCTACCGGGCGAGGAGGCGAAAGCCACTGGACACGATGGAGACGTTGCAGGCGCCGCAAGTTCAGAGATGATGGTGAGACCTAGAGCTGATTGTTCTCCTATCGGTGCAGACACCGAGGCACCTGCAATTTCAGCAGCCAAACTTGATAACACGTCATCAAGTCAGTTGGAAGACGTGTGTGTAATCAGCACTTTTACCATGAGTCCGTGTGCAAAAACCACGGCAGACAAAGAAGGGTTGATGGAGCAGACCTCGTTAAATCAACAAGTAGAGCAACAGCAACATGTCACCCAAGAAGAGAGCGCTCAAGAACAACAGGGTGAAGGAGAACATGCACGCGGAGTCTCCAAACGGACTGCCACACAGGAAGCAGAGGAGGATAAAACTACATCAAACCAGCTAAACACAACAAGCATGAGCACCAGGCTCATTAAAAACACATTTAATACATCACAGATATCATGGATAGACATCGTGTATCAAGACACAAGTATGTTGGTTGTTGGGCAGTCTAAAGAAGATCATGCAGGATCAGCTGTGCAGAACAGAGTTGAGGAGGAGGACAGTGTTTCCATGGTGGCCCAGAGAGGGAGCTGCACTGCATCCAGCCTCAGCCTGGGATCTGTGGCCAGTGACCAGACCAACCAGGACACCGGTAGATATGATATGACACACTGAATAATGTCATGATTATTTTTATTGTATCCTTCAGGGTTGGGGTCAACTCCATTTTATTTACAGTCAATTCTAAAAGTGAAGCAAACTCCAATTAAAAACAAATCCTAATTGAAAAGCATTGAAGAGAATTGTAATTTTAGTGTACTTCCTGAATTGACTGGAATTGAAATGGAGTTGACCCCAACCCTGGTATCCATATGTTACAGGTTTATAACCCATCTTGTACATTGGCCTACACTTTTAGAGTAATCAATCAATCAGAATCCCCTCCTCCCTCACTCTCGTTGCAGTGTTTCACATGGACAAAGACGAGGAAAATAGGGCTGGAGGTGGAGGGGAGAAGCGTGGGGTAAAGAGGCCTGCTCAGGGTGAGAGAACCAGAGGCAGGGCCTACTACGAATTCAAGGAGGAGATCCAGTACAACAGGTACCTTTCCTCCATGACTCAAGCTCTGCAGGGTTTTCCGAGTGAGCCTGGGCAAATGATCCTCTACCCACCAGACAGTGTCTTTAAACATGACCAAACTCTCTCTCCACACAGGGCCAAATCCCCACCGCCTCAGCCTGAGAGTAATGGTGTTGATGCCGAGAAGGACGGAGGGCGGGTCAGACTAGACTCCTGTGAGTTTAATTATGAGGGATCACCTCTCTCTCATTGCCCTGGTTGACCAGTGTGGTGTTAATGGTCAGTTGGTCATCCTCTCTAATCTCCACAGACGGCGGTGACCTGCACTTTGAGGTGGGCCGGGACGGCTGCAGCGGCCAGCCAAGGTTCTGGGAGCGTTGCCCTCTCCTGTGGTCTGGATGCAGACTGACACACGGAACTCACCAGGGGAGGGTGGGCTTCGAGGCTATGTTTGAGAAAAAGCTGGTGTCTCCATCACTGGACTCTGAGGACCCTGAGCACCATGGTCTGAGACTGGGCTGGTCAGTGGAGCGTTGGAACTCCAACTTGATGCTCGGTAAGGACCAAACTTTTTTCCCAACAAAAAAATGTGCCAATTATGTGGATATGTTCTGGTTATAAATGTCCCATGGTTTAGCAGAGGTACTTCATTGAGTCTTATGAATGACATGTTTCTGTATGATTTGTGCTGATTTCTCTCTCATTCCCCTCATTCAGGTGACGAGGACTTGTCTTATGGTTACGACGCTAGGGGCAGAAAAGTGACGGCTGGAAAAGAGGAGGAGTTTGGAGAGCCCTTTTCAGAGGGCGATGTCATTGGCTGTTACGCTGTGAGTGACACTAGTTGAATTTTTTTTTTTTACCCCTCCCTCACTTTCTTGAATGCAGGACATGTTGAAATGCCATTTTAATAATTAACAATCCGAATCTAAAAAATACAAACCTTACTATTGAAGTAATCCCTGCCTCACTTTGTGTTTATGGGTTTGTTCCTGTCTCCCTGCATCTTTCCACCCATAGTCTTTCTCTAAGGAGAAAGGAGTTGAGCTCTCCTTCCATAAGAACGGTCGCCTTATGGGAATGGCGTTCCACCTGAGTCCGGCTGCTCTCTGCGGTTCTGTGCTATACCCCCACGTCCTCTGCAAAAACACCTCTGTCACCCTCAACCTGGACCCCACGTCTCCCCCCTGGTACCCCAGCCCTGCAGGGTACACCCCCCTCTCCTCCCTGCCTGCTGGACAAAGGCTCAGTGCCCCAACCCCACCAACCTCCAAACTGCAGTGTGAGGTGAGAGAGCAGAGCAATGGCTGCCAGCACTAACATGAACTCTATTCGCTGGCCTGTGTGCACTTTATTCATGCTATACCCCTCTCTCTCTTCTCTCCACCCTCTCCCTCTTCTCTCTACCCCTCTCCCTCTTCTCTCTACCCCTCTCCCTCTTCTCTCTCCCCTCTTCTCTTCTCTTCTCTCTACCCCTCTCCCTCTTCTCTTCTCCCTCTTCTCCTACCCCTCTTCCTCTCTCCCTCTTCTCTCTACCCCTCTCCCTCTTCTCTCTACCCCTCTCCCTCTTCTCTCTACCCCTCTCCCTCTTCTCTCTACCCCTCTTCTCTCTACCCCTCTCCCTCTTCTCTCTACCCCTCTCCCTCCCCCTCTACCCTCTCCCTCCTTGTTCTACCCCTCTCCCTCCCTCTCTCTACCCCTCCTCACTCTACCCCTCTCCCTCCTCGCTCTACCCCTCCCCCTCTACCCTCTCCCACCTTGTTCTACCCCTCCTCGCTCTACCCCTCTCCCTCCTCGCTCTACCCCTCTCCCTCCTCTCTCTACCCCTCCTCACTCTACCCCTCTCCCTCCTCGCTCTACCCCTCCCCCTCCTTGTTCTACCCCTCCTCGCTCTACCCCTCTCCCTCCTCTCTCTACCCCTCTGCCTCCTCTCTCCTCTTCAGGTGTTGATGATGGTGGGTATGCCAGGGGCAGGTAAGACCCACTGGGCCAGGGCTCACATGAAGCAATACCCAGAGAAGAGATACACCCTGCTGGGCACCGCAGGCCTCCTACCCTGCATGAAGGTCAGACCCCCAGACACACAACTACCCACTATTACAACGCTATTATAACACTATTATAACACCATTATAACACCATTATATCACCATAATAGTATTATAACACTATTATAACACTAACACATCATTTTTTATTTCACCTTTATTTAACCAGGCACGCCAGTTGAGAACAAGTTCTCATTTACAACTGCGACCTGGCCAAGATAAAGCAAAGCAGTGCGACAAAAACAACAACACAGGAGCTACACATGGGATAAACAAACATACAGTCAATAACACAATAGAAAAATCGGTATACAGTGTGTGCAAATGAAGTAAGGAGGTAAAGCAATAAATAGGCCACAGTGGAGAAGTAATTACAATTTAGAAAGTAACACTGGAGTGATAGATGTGCAGATGATGATGTGCAAGTAGAAATACTGGTGTGCAAAAGAGCAGAAAAACAAAAACATGGAGATGAGTTAGGTAGTTGGATGGGTGTGTACAGCTGCAGCGATCGGTAAGCTGCTCTGACAGCTGACGCTTAGTTAGTGAGGGAGATATAAGTCTCCAACTTCAGTGATTTTTTGCAATTCGTTCCAGTCATTGGCAGCAGAGAACTGGAAGGAAAGGCAGCCAAAGGAGATGTTGGCTTTGGGGATGATCAGTGAGATATACCTGCTGGAGCGTGTGCTACGGGTGGGTGTTGTTATGGTGACCGGTGAGCTAAGGGGGGCTTTACCTAGCAAAGACTTATAGATGATCTGGAGCCAGTGGGTTTGGCGACGGATATGTAGTGAGGACCAGCCAACGAGAGCACACAGGTCGCAGGGGTGGGTAGTATATGGGGCTTTGGTGACAAAACGGATGGCACTGTGATAGACTGCATCCAGTTTGCTGAGTAGAGTGTTGGAGGCTATTTTGTAAATGACATCGCCCGAAGTCAAGGATCGGTAGGATGGTCAGTTTTATGAGGGTATGTTGGCAGCATGAGTGAAGGAGACTTTGTTGCGAAATAGGAAGACGATTCTAGATTTAACTTTGTATTGGAGATGCTTAATGTGAGTCTGGAAGGAGAGTTTACAGTCTAGCCAGACACCTATGTATTTGTAGTTGTCCACATATTCTAAGTCATAACCGTCTAGAGTAGTGATGCTAGACAGGCGGGCGGGTGCGGGCAGCGATCAGTTGAAGAGCATCCATTTTGTTTTTACTAGCATTTAAGGGCAGTTTGAGGCCACGGGAGGAGTGTTGTATGGCGTTGAAGCTCGTTTGGAGGTTTGTTAACACAGTGTCCAAAGAAGGGCCAGATGTATACAGAATGGTGTCGTCTGCATAGAGGTGGATCAGAGAATCACCAGCAGCAAGAGCGACGTCATTGATGTATACAGAGAAAAGAGTCGGCCCGAGAATTGAACCCTGTGGCACCCCCATAGAGACCGCTAGCTAGAGGTCCGGACAACAGGCACTCCAATTTGACACACTGAACTCTACCTGAGAAGTAGTTAGTGAACCAGGCGAGTAGTCATTAGAGAAACCAAGGCTGTTGAGTCTGCCGATAAGAATACGTGATTGACAGAGTTGAAAGCCTTGGCCAGGTCGATGAACACGGCTGCACAGTATTGTCTTGTATTGATGGCGGTTATGGTATCGTTTAGGACTTTGAGCGTGGCTGAGGTGCACCCGTGACGAGCTTGGAAATCAGACTGCATAGCGGAGAAGGTACGGTGGGATTCGAAATGGTCGGTGATCTGTTTGTTCACTTGGCTTTCGAAGATTTTAGAAAGACAGGGTAGGATAGATATTGGTCTGTATCAGTTTGGGTCTAGAGTGTCTCCCCCTGCGAAGAGGGGGATGACCACAGCAGCTTTCCAATCTTTAGGAATCTCAGACGATACGAAAGAGAGGTTGAACAGACTAGTAATAGGGGTTACAACAATGGCGGCGGATAATTTTAGGAAGAGAGGGTCCAGATTGTCTGGCCCTGCTGATTTGTAGGGATCCAGATTTTGCAGCTCTTCAGAACATCAGCTGTCTGGATTTGGGTGATGGGGGGGGCTTGGGCCAGTTGCTGTGGGGGGTGCAGACCTGTTGGCCGGGGTTGGGGTAGTCAGGTGGCAAGCATAGCCAGCCGTAGAGAAATGCTTATTGAAATTCTTGGTTATTGTGGATTTATCGGTGGTGACAGTGTTTCCTAGTCTCAGTGCTGTGGGCAGCTGAGAGGAAGTTCTCTTATTCTCCATGGACTTTACAGTGTCCCAAAACCTTTTGGAATTAGTGCGGCAGGATTCAAATTTCTGTTTGAAAAAGCTAGCCTTTGCTTTCCAAACTGACTGTGTGTATTGGTTCCTGATTTCCCTGAAAAGTTTCAAATTGCAGGGACTATTCGATGCTAGTGCAGTACGCCACAGGGTGTTTTTGTACACCACCATAACACCACTATAACACCATTATAACACTATAACACCATTATAACACTATAACACCATTATAACACTAACACATAACACTATAACACCATTATGATACATAACACTATAACACCATTATAACACTAACACCATTATAACACTAACACATAACACTATAACACCATTATAACACTATAACACCATTATAACAACACTATAACACCATTATAACACTATAACACCATTATAACACAACACTATTATAACACAACACTATAACACCATTATAACACGATAACACCATTATAACACGATAACACCATTATAACACAACACCATTATAACACATAACACTATAACACCATTATAACACGATAACACCATTATAACACAACACTATAACACCATTATAACACAACACTATAACACAACACTATAACACATACCACTATAACACCATTATAACACAACACCATTATAACACATTATAACACTATAGCACCATTATAACACTAACACTATTCATAGTTTTATTCATCTATTGATTTATATCAATTCCAAAGGTGTGTGTCTGTATGTTGTTAGCTGTACCTTTTCCCTACTGTATTTATTTATTTAGCTCCTTTGCACCCCATTATTTATCTCTACTTTGCACATTCTTCCACTGCAAATCAACCATTCCAGTGTTTTACTTGCTGTATTGTATTTACTTCGCCACCATGGCCTTTTTTTTTTGCCTTTACCTCCCTTATCTCACCTCACTTGCTCACATAGTATATAGACTTATTTTTCTACTGTATTATTGACTATGTTTGTTTTACTCCATGTGTAACTCTGTGTTGTTGTATGTGTCGAACTGCTTTGCTTTATCTTGGCCAGGTCGCAATTGTAAATGAGAACTTGTTCTCAACTTGCCTACCTGGTTAAATAAAGGTGAAATAAAATAAAAAACCTGTGTGTTCCTCTCCACAGGGGCAGGGTCGTAGAGAGAGCAGGCTGCAGCAGGCCTCTCAGTGTCTCAGTGAGCTGATCAAGGTGGCGGCTCAAACTCCACGCAACTACATCCTGGACCAGGTAGGTAGCTATTTGATAGGACAGTAAGGGGAGGCAGTGTCTGCTGATTGGCTAGCTCCCTGAAAGAGTGAGGGTATATTAACTGATAGGTTAGGAATCAAATCTGTTCATAATTAAAGATGATAGTTTAGACAATCTTTCTCTCCTGCCACTCCTCTCTTTGTTTCCTCTCCTCCTCCTGCATACCACCAAGCAAAACATATGAATTTGAGTTCTCCGTAAAGACAATTGGACAATAATGTATTGTTGTTCGTCCCCAGCCCAACGTCCACCCCTCAGCTCAGCGCCAGAGGCTGCTGTGGTTCGCGGGTTTCAGGCGGAGGGCGGTGGTGGTGTTCCCATCTAAAGAGGAGTGGAAGAGGCGTCTGCAGGAGCAACAGGAGGAGGAGGGGGACAAGATCCCTGAAACGGATCTCCACAAGGTCAAAGGTCAGGGAAATACAATACAGAATATAACCAATGAGCAGTGACCTTTTTAAGTATAATTTCGTAAGCATTCACACAATTCAAAAACGTTTATAGAGTCGCAGCATATCAGTCTTTGAGTTGTTCTGAGTTGCATAATTTTCACACAGATTCAGTTTAATGGAGTAACATATTTTGCAAGCCTATACAGTGAAAGGAGAACCTAACTGAAGGTATGGTTGCTTTTGATGCTGTGTTGATGTCCTCTCCTCCCCAGTGAGCTGCACTCTGCCAGAGCAGGGAGACCTGCTGGAGAAGGTGCTGTTTGTGGACCTAGCCAGAGAGGAAGCACAGGCTCTCTTGGAGGGGTACAAAAAAGAGTCAAAAAGCCTGCTCCCCCCTGTTCCCTCCGCCCCCAAACAACGGAAGAAACCCCGCGTCCGATACAATAACCCCCATAGCCTCGGACTTCAGTCTTATCACCTTAACAAGACCAGATTTGGAAGGATGGCCACGCAAGACTATAACCCCCCTAAACTCCTCATCAAGGGCCGGATGGACAGGGGGTACAATCCAGTGGCGGCTGGTGACTTGAGAGGTCAGGGAGAATGATTGATGGGGGGAAAAACCTGAGTGGCGCTATTACTGTGTAATTATTCCTTAATGTGTTTGGTCTGGTAATATGTCACGCCTTGCGGTTCTTCTGGTTATAGTAATAACATTTTTTGTCTGTAGGTTGGGACCGCACATGGTTCAACCAGGAGCAGCCATACCCATATGGTCATCAGCAGTACTGGACACCACAGCAGCTCAGATATGTGAGTCCTCGTCTATCCAATCAACCTCTGATAAACATACTTCACCTTTACATAGTTTTCTTATATTGCGACTTATTAATTCATACATTTTGGGGATATTTTATTGATTTAAAATGATTTGTTTATTGGATAGGACAGAAAAAGACTGGAATGATATAGTAGAGAGTTGCTGATATAGCAGATTGGAAACCATGCTGCAGGGGTATATGATCTAGAAGCAGTGGTATATGATCTAGAAGCAGGGGTATATAATCTAGAGGATAATCTAGAGGCAGGTGTATATAATCTAGAGACAGTGGTATATAACCTAGAAGCAGGGGTACATAATCTAGAGGATAATCTAGAGGCAGGAGTATATAATCTAGAGGCAAGGGTATATAATCTAGAGACAGTGGTATATAACCTAGAAGCAGGGGTACATAATCTAGAGGATAATCTAGAGGCAGGTGTATATAATCTAGAGACAGTGGTATATAACCTAGAAGCAGGGGTACATAATCTAGAGGATAATCTAGAGGCAGGAGTATATAATCTAGAGGCAAGGGTATATAATCTAGAGACAGTGGTATATAACCTAGAAGCAGGGGTACATAATCTAGAGGATAATCTAGAGGCAGGTGTATATAATCTAGAGACAGTGGTATATAACCTAGAAGCAGGGGTACATAATCTAGAGGATAATCTAGAGGCAGGTGTATATAATCTAGAGACAGTGGTATATAACCTAGAAGCAGGGGTACATAATCTAGAGGATAATCTAGAGGCAGGAGTATATAATCTAGAGGCAAGGGTATATAATCTACAGGATAATATAGAGGCAGGGCTATAGGACCTAGGGGCAGGGCTATAGGACCTAGGGGCAGGGCTATAGGATCTAGAGCCTAGGCGACCCATTTCTGTGATATTTATCTGGCAGGATGAACCGTTCAATGGAGCGAACTACCAGTACCGCAGCCATGACTTTAATCATGAAGCATGCAGGGAGTACAATAGACAGCTAAACTACAACAAACAGCTAGAATGCTACAGACAGGAAGCATGCTACAGACAGGTAGTGGTACACACGCACACAAACAGGCATGCACATTGGGTATCTGTCAGGGTTTCCATTAGCGGTAATAGCCGGCTTTTGGCAACAAGAAAAGTAATTTTAAAAAAGCTGATAAATAAAAATGTCCCCGGACAATTGTCCAGGAGAAGAAAACAAATCCCATTGCGAAAATGTATTTTAGCCTATTGATTGAAATACCTGTCAATTTAACATGAGAGTTGCTGCTACAGCTCATCAAACAGATTGTTAATTGCTGCTGGAGTGAAAAGTGCTTTTATAATAAGCCCAATCATTGTTCAACAATTCTAAATGCAATTGCATGTTGAGAACTGTTTTGATGGCAAAGATTAAAAAGAGCTACTATTTTTATTTCTCAACTGGTAATGGAAGTGTGCTTCCCATTCTCTATTCAAGTGCATAGGCAATTTGGCAGGCTTCACACCACTTTGCAATGAGCTGGAGGCAGTATGTGTTTTGAAAACATATACTTAACTGTTTGAAACCTGAACATTTTACACTGAGGTATGTCTTACCTTGCTTCAAAGTAGCTTAGCCAAAACCCAATCAAACTATAAAGACTTCCATATGCCATTGAAAACAGTAGCCTATTTAGCTGTTGTTTTTCAAATGTATTTCATTGTCGAGTTAGCCAAAGGCCCAATCCTAGTCATATTAGCAACCTATGCTAGTTGTTGCATCTTTATCTCAACTCTAACTATATTTCTAAAAGATACGGTAATTTCATCCCGGTCTCATGAAAACGCTCTCATGTGCAGTGGCTTTTAACGTTTTTTTCCCGCTAAATTGCAGTTTGGTACGAACATTCACGCGTCGCCTACTGCCTTGAAATAATAGTTGATCAACATTTTAAGCTAATCGTTATCTGTTGCATCAGACTCCTAGCTTTTTAATGTTGTTTTGGATGTATCCTAGGCCTACTGGTTGTATGAATTTCGGATCTGTCGTCCCACAACTGTCCCAGAGTGTTTGGAATGGGCTATTTCTTTCTCGCACAGAATGACTAGCTGACCAATAGAATAAGGTTAACTTTTCTACTATGGGGGATAGTAGATTGACATAGGCTAGTGATGTTGCTGTTCCTTACTGGTCTCCTGAGGAAAAGTAAATGTGAACAGTTATTCTAACATCTTTAAATTCTGGAGCCCATTGCATCCGAGTTTCATGTTCTGTTAAAATGAATTACCATAATCTAAATGTGATTTATTTTATTCAGAGCACCGTGGGTGGATGCCCTAATCAGGTTACGCACATCCAATGCATATGGGACCGGTAAATTAAAATACTGCCAGTCAAATGTCCTGCTCTACATTTTTCTGAGACCCTGATACCGGTGTGTGAGTGCAAAACAGGTAAATGCTATAGACAGGGTAGGATAGAAAGCATACCTGTGTACAGAGCTCAAAGGAAGTGCAGTCCGATTTTGCAGCACCTTAGACAGTCTCACATGTTAAAAGTCTCACAGTCAATGTTTCTGTTAAGGTATGAATGATGTATTCTATTCTCTCTCCCCCTCTCTGTTCAGTGGAGTCAGAGTTACCAAGACCAGGACTATTACGGCAACGAGAATCAGGTTTACCAAGAACAGGACTACTATGGTAACAGGAACTACGCTTACGATAGTTACCGTTACCAGGGTTACTGTTAAACATCTAAAGAGATCAGCAAATTCTGCAGGTGGTTTTATAAAGATTTATTATACAGGTTATATCTTACATTATCTTACAGCATTTGTATGCAAAGTTGGGAAATATTGTGCCTCCACCAGGTGCCTAAGTGTCAAACATCAAGCAACGTTTGTATGGAGTTATCTTTTTCTGAAATACTGCTGGAACTTTATATTCAGGGAATGTTTCCTCAGACATTTTCATAGCGGGGGGCTTAAAACTTTCTACAACAGTATTGTCTCTTTAAAGCAACAACATTAAATCGCTGCTTTTTCGTTGAAGAAAATGTCTATTGTATTAATTTCATCATCTGGAAATTTTATCCGGTGCAGTAGCTGGAGTTGGAGTCAATTGCTTTTGTCTTCTCGGTTAGGCAGCACTAGTTGATAGAGCAGAACAGCACCCTTGGCTGAAGGACACAACTCTGACCACAGGGGGGTGCTCTGGTCTAGCCGTAGCACCTCCTTCAAATCACAAGACAAACGTTAAGAGATTCATTACACAAGGTGTTAATGTGTAATAAACTGTTTATAAACTATTTGTATGACATTGTTCAATATCTATGTTTCAATTATGAACTTTCCATATGCTTTGCTCTGTTCTTAGACATTACATTTTCTTTATGCACAGATTAGTTTCACAGATAACAGTAACTGTTGTGGCGCTCCTTACTGTTTGGCTCAAGAACACGATATCTGTAGACTCCTGGGCCTCAATGCCCCCCTGCCAGTAAAGCTCTCGAACTTCTGTGGAAGTCAGTGAACAACTAGGGACAGACAACACAACATAGGAATTGTATAATACTGAATGTCTTATCATTTTGTATGATGTCATTTCCTTTGTGAGTACCTGATGTAGAACTCTGCACTGGGTCTGCCTGCACTGGTGTGATTCAGAGCGATGCCCATCAGTACCGGCTCACCCAGAGAACACAGAGGAACATTTACCTGCAGACAGACAGTGGGGTCGTAATGAGAGGAATGAAGACGAACTTAATGAAAGAAAATGATAGATGGAGAGAGAAAGAAAGGGGATAAACAAACAGACTGTCCTTGACCACTCAGTCTCATGGCCAGCAGCTATGTTTCTTTGTCTCACCTCGTCTCTGATCTCAGCGCACACAGAAGAGAACAGCTCTCTGACCACAGCCTCCTCCCTCCACTGCAGCATCTCCACCCTGATCCTGTCCTCCTCATCGAGGCCTTCAAACACAGCCTGGGGGAAAGGGGGAGGAGGCAGCAAAGGTAATTAGATACCATAAGTAAGGTGCCAGAAGTATGGCAAACAATGGAAATAGAATGCAGTTCAACAGTCATTTTGAATAAGTGTCAAAACTTAATCCAACCAACCTCAAGTATGGAGGATACAATACCACATTTCATACAGTATTGGTTTAACTTTCAACCTCTTTCTCCCGTCTCACCTTTGGTTCTGGGTGCCCCCCAGGGATGTCCAGCAGCCCCCTTGCCTCCGCCACTTGCTGGCTCCTCCTGATCAGCACCACCTGTCTGTCAGCTGTACACAAGACCCCACCCACCCCCAGCGGCTGGGCCAATAGCGCCAGAGGATCCCCATACTCCACCTCCGCACGCTGGCGTAGCTTCCTTGCTCTCTGAGACCAGTTGGTGCCCAGGAAGTCCCTATAGCAGGTCAGGCCCAACCTCAGGGTCAGGATGGGAGTGGCACCCTCACCCTTCCCACCCACATCGCTCTGTGGGAAGGGTTGAGCTTCTGCTGCACTGCTTCCCACAGCAGGATGTTGGTCTCTGCACCCTGGGGTGGAGGTTTGCGTGTCTCTGAGGTTCCCTTCCCTCTGCTTATAGCTACTCAAATCCTTGTCATTATGCTGTCGTTCGCCTATGACTCTGTCTATTTGATCTCTTTGGTGTCTGAGCACTGCTCTTTCAGAGTCCGCGTTCCCCTTTGTCTCGTGTTGGCCCTCTTCCTCCTGAATGCTACATTGCCTTCCATCTCTGTCTCCTTCTCCATTCATGCAGGGAGGCTGGGGTGTAGGTGGACAGGAGGGCTGGGGTGAGGCCAGACTGAAAGAGTGCAGCCTGAATTTGGCCCCATTGAAAAGCCATGGCTCCATGGTCACCCTCTCTGTCCACACCTCCTCTATGTGACTCTCCAGTGCTGGCTCTGTCTGACGGTTAAACCTTGATGAATAGAGAGAGAGATGGAGTGAGAGGACAATAGATTCATTGTGTTTGATAACTGGTTTTATAATTAGACTACTTCTAACAAACAACTATCGATTGAAAGTAATGAATTCTGAATTTACCTGGCAGAAAGCTCCACCTGCACTTGTGGTTCCAGGAGTCCTCCCCAGGCGGTGCAGTGCAACAGCACAGAGACCTCAGGATCCATTCTGATTAAGCCTGATCAAATCGGAATCATATAAAATCAGCTCTCATGTTTGTGTAGAATAAATGAAGATAATTTTCAAATTGAGGAAGGATAGTTTTACCTAGCCCAATATTGGACTAAAGGAGTCTAACGTTACTCCTTAAGTCCAAGGACCTTCTAGGTTATTTTCAGAGGTATACTGGCTCTGGCAACCAAGGAGTAACGTTAGGCTCCGTAAGAGTACATCGTAGGCTAGTAGCTAGCTAGTTCAATCAGCTTCTCGCTAAAGTTAGTTTGACCGTTTGAACCCAACACCTTGTTCTGACAAGCTAATTTATCAATGACACAAACACGGCTATAGTTTGAAAGATTGATCCTTACCAATAGCTTCCTTCCACTGCTATAGCATAAACAAGTCAAGCCTTAACGAACATATAGATTACTTTTATGGAATGGACGCTGACTGAACCAAAGCCTCGAGCGTTTGGTAAAGTTAGAAACATGTTTAAAAATTGGTCGCTGAGAGACATAAATGCAAAGATACTAGTAACTGACAAAATATGTGGTCTTAAAAGTCCAGGAAGTGATTTAGTGGACGAGTCATAACAATCAGGTCAGCACCGCCCACTTCTACAGCTGATTGGAGGAGGCATGAGGTTGGTGAGTACATGAATTAAACTGCTGTGAATGCATTGATGAGTAAAATACTATTTTGGGGTGTTGAAGAAAAACTCAAAAGTGTGTGAAATGCATTAAATGTGCGTATTTTTTGTTATTAGCCAGAAGAGAAACAATGAGGCATTATCTTGTAGAGAATAGAAAGACAAGGAAGGGTTAACCCCAAAACGTGCAGTAGTGTGTGGTCGTGTTCAGTATGGAATAAACGATCTGAAAAGGAGTGAAACTGCGCTAACGTCCTGAATGTGTCCACTAAGAACAGATATTTTGTTTTCAGTTGCAAACGGAACGAAATGGGGAGGGACCTACCTGAATTTGTCCAATATAAACTATAGTTTGCGTTTGGCGTAAACGCAACAGAATCGGTATAATTATTACACCCCAGCACAATCCCCAGTATATTTGTTATGATGCGAAGAAAGTACAACATTTCGGTACGTCTATTGCTTCTCTAACCTTGCAATTCACCATTGCTTTTTTGTTGTTCAAATACTTGTTTTGCCACGTGACATCATAGGTCAAAAGCTTAGCCCAGTGTCTTTAGTCGAGTTAGCTAGCAAGCTTATAGCCACCGCTAATACTGAACAAAAATATCAACTTAACATGCAACAATATAATGAGGAAATTGAAATACATTCATTAGGCCCTAATCTATGGATTTCTCAAGACTGGGAATACAGATATGCATCTCACAATGGGCCTCTGGATCTCGTCTCGGTATTTTTGTGCATTCAAAATGGAACTCTGTTTACAATGTTGACATCAGCAAACCGCTCGCCCACAGGATCTAATACACGGTTGTGAGGCTGGTTGGATGTACTGCCAAATTCCCTAAAACGAATTTGGAGGCAGCTTATGTTACAGAAATGAACATGAAATTCTCTGCCAACCGCTCTGGTGGACATTCCTGCAGTCAGCATGCTAATTGCAGCTCCCTCAACTTGAGACATCTGTGGCAGTATGACAACTACACATTTTGTAGTTGTCTTTTATTGACCCCAGCACAAGGTGCATCTGTGTAATGATCATGCTGTTTTATAAGCTTCTTGTTATTCCACACCTGTCAGGTGAATGGATTATCTTGGTATAGGAGAAATACTGACTAACAGGGATGTAAACAAATTTGTGCACAACATTTTAGAGAAATACATGTTTGTGCCTATGGAACATATTTTATTTCAGCTCATGAAACATGTGACCAACACTTTACATGTTGTGTTTATATTTTTGTTCAGTATATATGTTTTTTAAAATGTCAAATACACATCAATCCAAATGCCTCAGTATTTATATGTGGGAACACATTCGATTGGAGAACCATCTAATGAGTGAACATGTAGTTCATCTGAAACATTCTTATGAGAGTTTGAAAACAACATGTATTTAGCTTTGCCCGTATTAAGCACAAGTTTTAAACCAGCAAGGGATTTCTGCATAGCTATAAAATCTGACTGTAGTTTTAGCACAGCCAGATCAACAGGTGGGGAAGTAGCATACATAATAGTATCATCCGCATATAGATTAAGTTCACCATTTTTAACAGATTGACCAATGGTGTTTATATAAATAGGGAAGAGAAAAGGTCCCAAAATCGACCTCTGTGGTACATCGTTATTTACTTCAAGAAGTTTAGACTTTACCCCATCAATCACGATGGTCTGAGTTCTGTCATTAAGATCATCATGAAACCAAGAACAGGCGTCAGAGCTCAGGCCTATTGAGGACAGCGTATTCAGTGAAATAGCATGATCAACAGTATCAAAAGCCTTTGACAGGTCCACAAACAAAGCAGCACATTTCATTTTAGTGTCTAAAGCAATTGACAAGATCATGAACAACTAAAGTGGTTGATGTAACAGTGGTATGTCCAGGCCTAAACCCTGATTGGTTTACATTCCAAATTAAACAAAATTCAGATAATAAATAGCAAAGTTGTACATTTACCAAGGTTTCAAGAATCTTAGCTAGACAAGGAATCCTTGAAATGGGGTGATAATGATGAAGATCACTACAATCCCCGTCCATATGGAGTGGCTGCACAAGAGCTGATTTCCATACTTTTGGAATATTTCCTGATAACAATGTTAAATAAAAAATGTGAGTTATTGAGCCAACAATGATAGGCAGACCTGGATTCAATTGGTTAGCCTCTGTGGATCTCTTGTTGTTTATTGCCCACAAAGCATCCAGGTCTCCTTTTTCTGTAAATAGCCTAAAAGAAAAGCTGTACCAACTATAATTTCTGTGATCATGCAAAAAGTTTACACTATCAGCATCCAGCCCAATATCATTGTGAATAGGCTTAGAAGTTCTTTCAAAGAGATGGCCCGCTGAAATAAAATGGTGATAAAATGCATCAATGATGTAATTTTTTCCCTGTAATGAGGCCAGTGTCTGAATTAATTTGTTGTGGCAGAGAGGAGGAAGTAGAACCCTTAAGAGATTTGACAGTTTTCCAGAATTTTGCCAGGTTCCCATTACAATCTGAATAAGCGGTTACATAATAATCTGATTTAGCCTTTCTGATTTGTTTTACACAATGATTCCTCAGTTGTTAAAAGCTTGCCAGTCCAGGCCTGTGATCCCAGCACTGTGTGGTCATTCTGTTTAATTAGTGGCAGTAAATTATTACAACCTTCTTGGTGTAAAACCTGATGCCTCACTGGAGCAAATAAAGAATGCATTTTTTGACAAATCAAAAAAGGTACGATAATCTCCTAGTCTGCCATTTTAAAGCTTCATATACTTAGTAAATGTAGAAAGGCACAGTTCAAGCAGCACAGATTTAGGGTTTGCTGCGTGATGGTTTATATTGCAGCATCTCTGTCCAACCACACGAGTGCACTCTTGCACAGTATTTTTCTACCTTCTTCCAACATGGCATTCCCACGGTGTTCATGTATATTATATGTTGGTGTTGTGAGGATCTCTATGTTAACAGGGCTGTACAGTATGTTTACCAGTATATATATGAGCAGTGGCAATTTTAGCATTAAAGTCTTGGTGGGGAAAACGCCACATTTTTTCTTCGATGCATGCCAGCAAAGGCACTACAGGACACAACACTAAACAATATATTAATTGCACTATAACAGTGACAAACGGTGCCCACAAACTGTTAGGGCCTACATAAAGCTGTCCCAACAGCAGATATTTCTTTTCAGCACCATGGAGTGAATCCTTACCACGGCTACACCAGGTTAGCAGCGGAGCCTTGTCTGGCAGCGACAACGGTTAATTCAGCCTTTTAAACATTTACTGCCTTTAAAAAAAATCTGCTGATATGGCTGACTTGCTTGAACAAATGTGGTTTATACTGACAGTTAAGATGTACAAATTATGGCATAAGGGACGACGAGCGGATAAGAGGCAATCCGTAATTTTGATAAAGACATTAATGAGCGAGCTAGGACGGACGTAGTCAATATAACTATTGGTTCAGCACTTTCTAAATGTACAGCAACAGAATTCAGAACATGGGCCGTTCTTACAGTATTCTCCCTGTACACCAAGTCAGAACTGTAGGATAAATAAAGGGGGCATATAAGCAGACAATAAAAGCTCTTACAATATTCAATGATGACATTTCTCTAAAACAGGCTACATGCTACATGTGCACCACCAAGTCAGAACAGTAGGCTAAGTTAGGAGGGAAAAAGGGACCAAATGATTAGGGTGAGGCTACTAACCGCTTACTACACACCATACACTTAGTATTACTTTCTTAGCTACAGTATACATATCTCCCTGGCATATTACATAATTTATGCAGCAGCATACAATACTTTTTTGGACTCACCTTGTTGTGCTGTGCTCACTTGAACAGGAAGGTGGCACGGCGGTCCTTAAGGGCAAATTTTTGCATCAAAGTCTGGCATTCTCTGGATTTATGGCGCTTTCAAGACAACTGGGAACTGAAAAAAAACAAGGTCGAATCAGTAATCTTCAGGTCGGAGCTCTAAAAAGAGGTCAGAGTTTCTGACTTGGAATTCTGAGTTGGATGACCATTTAAGTTCACAGTTGGCTTGAGTTCAGTGAAGTCTGAGCTTTTCGAGTTTCCAGTTGTTTTGAACACGGCAGAAGTCATGCTGGATTGACATTATGACCGGTGTTGAATGTTTATTATTTTAAGCTTGGAAAAGAGACCCTTAAGCTCAGACTTGGACCACACACCCACTCCACTGTATAGCAGGCTAGTGATTGCTTTGCAAAGCTTGCAGTTAGCCACTGATTCCTTCCAAACCACTCATTGTTGTATTCGCGATTTTATGAACACCGATACATTTGTATCTGTATTGTGTTTTATCTTCATATGACAAGGTTTGAAAGTGATTTGCCAGTAGATTGTCAATTTGATTCATGATAATGACTGCTAGCTTGCTAGCTAGCTAAGTTTGATCAGTCCAATCAAAGCTACGGTAGATATAATATGATTTTATGTCATTTAATCTGTGGCCAATGACCTTGAGCCTTCTTGGATGGGCAATTCTAATGTAACTCTATGGAAGCACCCAAGGGGCTTGAATTTTCGAGCTCTCCCCGTAGATTTTGCAGTGACGTGGTGTCCCCATGAGTGACAGAACACTGAGCCAATCACAGCGCAACTAAAAAACATTATCAACCCCTACGCTCCGTATTTTCCGCGGGCTGTCCCACCACCACAGAAAGCACTGAGCTAGGCTGGAACACCTACATGTTCGAGCTGCCTTAAGAAAGCAAAAGAGCGACCATGTTTGTGTGCGGCTTTATTAACTCCGTGATTTATAAACTTTTTTTTTTTTACCTTGTTTGCAAACTGAAATGTGACACGTATTAAGGCCAAATTAACATGCAAAAATAAATATATGCAGTTGAAGTCGGAAGTTTATATACACCTACAGCCAAATACATTTAAACTCAGTTTTTCCACAATTCCTGACATTTAATCAGAGTAAAAATTCAATTTTAGGTCAGTTAGGATCACTACTTTATTTTAAGAATATGAAATGTCAGCATAATACTAGAGAGTGATTTATTTCGGCTTTTATTTCTTTAATCTCATTCCCAGTGGGTCAGAAGTTTACATACACTAAATTAGTATTTGGTAGCATTGCCTTTAAATTCTTTAACTTGAGTCAAACGTTTCGGGTAGCCTTCCACAAGCTTCCCACAATAAGTTGGATGAGTTTTGGCCCATTCCTCCTGACAGAGCTGGTGTAACGGAGTCAGGT
Organism: Oncorhynchus nerka; assembly: GCF_034236695.1. NCBI lineage: Eukaryota > Metazoa > Chordata > Actinopteri > Salmoniformes > Salmonidae > Oncorhynchus > Oncorhynchus nerka. Next base: position 20,968,292 of record NC_088400.1, read on the forward strand.
TTGTAGGCCTCCTTGCCCGCACATGCTTTTTCAGTTCTGCCCACAGATTTTCTATAAGATTGAGGTTAGGGCTTTGTGATGGCCACTCCAATACCTTGACTTTGTTGTCCTTAAGTCATTTTGCCACAACTTTGGAAGTATGCTTGGGGTCATTGTCCATTTGGAAGACCCATTTGCGACCAAACTTTAAGTTCCTGATTGATGTCTTGAGATGTTGCTTCAATATAGCCAGGTAATTTTTTTCTCATGATGCCATCTATTTTGTGAAGTGCACTAGAACCTCCTGCAGCAAAGCACCCCCACAACATGATTCTGCCACCCCCATGCTTCATGGTTGGGATGGTGTTCTTCGGCTTGCAAGCTTCCCCCTTTTTCCTCCAAACATAACGATGGTCATTATGGCCAAAAAGTTATCAGACTTCAGACCAGAGGACATTTCTCCAAAAAGTATGATTTTTGTCCCCATGAGCAGTTGCAAACCGTAGTCTGGCTTTTTTATGGCGGTTTTGGAGAAGTGGCTTCTTCTTTGCTGAGCGGCCTTTCAGGTTATGTCGATATAGAACTTGTTTTCCTGTGGATAAAGATACTTTTGTACCTGTTTCCTCCAGCATCTTCACAAGTTCCTTTGCTGTTGTTCTGGGATTGATTTGCACTTTTCGCACCAAAGTACGTTCATCTCTAGGAGACAGAATGCGTCTCCTTCCTGAGCGGTATGACGGCTGCGTGGTCCCATGGTGTTTATACTTGCGTACTATTGTTTGTATTGATTAACGTGGTACCTTCAGGCGTTTGGAAATTGCTCCCAAGAATGAACCAGACTTGTGGTCTCCAATTTCTTTTCTGAGGTCTTGGTGGTTTTCTTTTGATTTTCCCATGATGTCAAGCAAAGAGTCACTGAGTTTGAAGGTAGGCCTTGAAATACAGCCACAGGTACACCTCCAATTGACTCCAATGATGTCAATTAGCCTATCAGAAGCTTCTAAAGCCATGACATTATTTTCTGGAATTTTCCAAGCTGTTTAAAGGAACAGTCAATTTAGTGTATGTAAACTTCTGAGCCACCGGAATTGTGATTAAGTGAAATAATCTGTCTGTAAATTGTTGTAAAAATGACTTGTGTAATGCACAAAGTAGATGTCCTAACCGATTTGCCAAAACTATAGTTTGTTAACAAGACATTTATGGAATGGTTGAAAAACTAGTTTTAATGACTCCACCCTAAGGGTATGTAAACTTCTGACTTCAACTGTTAATTTCAAGCTTTCAAGCTTAACATCCTTATCATTTATCGCCCTCCAGGTTCCCTCGGAGAGTTCATCAATGAACTTGATGCCTTGATAAGCTCCTTTCCTGAGGACGGCTCACCTCTCACAGTTCTGGGCGACTTTAACCTCCCCACGTCTACCTTTGACTCATTCCTCTCTGCCTCCTTCTTTCCACTCCTCTCCTCTTTTGACCTCACCCTCTCACCTTCCCCCCCTACTCACAAGGCAGGCAATACGCTCGACCTCATCTTTACTAGATGCTGTTCTTCCACTAACCTCATTGCAACTCCCCTCCAAGTCTCCGACCACTACCTTGTATCCTTTTCCCTCTCGCTCTCATCCAACACTTCCCACACTGCCCCTACTTGGATGGTATCGCGCCGTCCCAACCTTCGCTCTCTCTCCCCCGCTACTCTCTCCTCTTCCATCCTATCATCTCTTCCCTCTGCTCAAACCTGCTCAAACCTTCTCCAACCTATCTCCTGATTCTGCCTCCTCAACCCTCCTCTCCTCCCTTTCTGCATCCTTTGACTCTCTATGTCCCTTATCCTCCAGGCCGGCTCGGTCCTCCCCTCCCGCTCCGTGGCTCGACGACTCATTGCGAGCTCACAGAACAGGGCTCCGGGCAGCCGAGCGGAAATGGAGGAAAACTCGCCTCCCTGCGGACCTGGCATCCTTTCACTCCCTCCTCTCTACATTTTCCTCTTCTCTCTCTGCTGCTAAAGCCACTTTCTACCACTCTAAATTCCAAGCATCTGCCTCTAACCCTAGGAAGCTCTTTGCCACCTTCTCCTCCCTCCTGAATCCTCCCCCCTCCTCCCTCTCTGCAGATGACTTCGTCAACCATTTTGAAAAGAAGGTCGACGACATCCGATCCTCGTTTGCTAAGTCAAACGACACCGCTGGTTCTGCTCACACTGCCCTACCCTGTGCTCTGACCTCTTTCTCCCCTCTCTCTCCAGATGAAATCTACCGTCTTGTGACGGCCGGCCGCCCAACAACCTGCCCGCTTGAACCTATCCCCTCCTCTCTTCTCCAGACCATTTCCGGAGACCTTCTCCCTTACCTCACCTCGCTCATCAACTCATCCCTGACCGCTGGCTACGTCCCTTCCGTCTTCAAGAGAGCGAGAGTTGCACCGTTTCTGAAAAAACCTACACTCGATCCCTCCGATGTCAACAACTACAGACCAGTATCCCTTCTTTCTTTTCTCTCCAAAACTCTTGAACGTGCCGTCCTTGGCCAGCTCTCCCGCTATCTCTCTCAGAATGACCTTCTTGATCCATATCAGTCAGGTTTCAAGACTAGTCATTCAACTGAGACTGCTCTTCTCTGTATCACGGAGGCGCTCCGCACTGCTAAAGCTAACTCTCTCTCCTCTGCTCTCATCCTTCTAGACCTATCGGCTGCCTTCGATACTGTGAACCATCAGATCCTCCTCTCCACCCTCTCCGAGTTGGGCATCTCCGGCGCGGCCCACGCTTGGATTGCGTCCTACCTGACAGGTCGCTCCTACCAGGTGGCATGGCGAGAATCCGTCTCCACACCACGTGCTCTCACCACCGGTGTCCCCCAGGGCTCTGTTCTAGGCCCTCTCCTATTCTCGCTATACACCAAGTCACTTGGCTCTGTCATAACCTCACATGGTCTCTCCTATCATTGCTATGCAGACGACACACAATTAATCTTCTCCTTTCCCCCTTCTGATGACCAGGTGGCGAATCGCATCTCTGCATGTCTGGCAGACATATCAGTGTGGATGACGGATCACCACCTCAAGCTGAACCTCGGCAAGACGGAGCTGCTCTTCCTCCCGGGGAAGGACTGCCCGTTCCATGATCTCGCCATCACGGTTGACAACTCCATTGTGTCGTCCTCCCAGAGCGCTAAGAACCTTGGCGTGATCCTGGACAACACCCTGTCGTTCTCAACTAACATCAAGGCGGTGGCCCGTTCCTGTAGGTTCATGCTCTACAACATCCGCAGAGTACGACCCTGCCTCACACAGGAAGCGGCGCAGGTCCTAATCCAGGCACTTGTCATCTCCCGTCTGGATTACTGCAACTCGCTGTTGGCTGGGCTCCCTGCCTGTGCCATTAAACCCCTACAACTCATCCAGAACGTCGCAGCCCGTCTGGTGTTCAACCTTCCCAAGTTCTCTCACGTCACCCCGCTCCTCCGCTCTCTCCACTGGCTTCCAGTTGAAGCTCGCATCCGCTACAAGACCATGGTGCTTGCCTACGGAGCTGTGAGGGGAACGGCACCTCAGTACCTCCAGGCTCTGATCAGGCCCTACACCCAAACAAGGGCACTGCGTTCATCCACCTCTGGCCTGCTCGCCTCCCTACCACTGAGGAAGTACAGTTCCCGCTCAGCCCAGTCAAAACTGTTCGCTGCTCTGGCCCCCCAATGGTGGAACAAACTCCCTCACGACGCCAGGACAGCGGAGTCAATCACCACCTTCCGGAGACACCTGAAACCCCACCTCTTTAAGGAATACCTAGGATAGGATAAAGTAATCCTTCTCCCCCCCCCCCTTAAAAGATTTAGATGCACTACTGTTCCACTGGATGTCATAAGGTGAATGCACCAATTTGTAAGTCGCTCTGGATAAGAGCGTCTGCTAAATGACTTAAATGTAATGTAATGTAAATGTAGAGGCCGGTGTGTCTGTTGTCCCTTGTCTGTGCTCTTGTAGAATACTGGTTGAGGGGTGGAGATGATGTAGTTAATTATTCCTTGCCCACGAACATTTGACCACCCATCAGAGATTATTGCAATACAGTCTGCTTTCTCTATGATTTTCTTGACCCCTTGAACTCTGTTGAACTCTGTATCCAGCAAATAGTAGATAAAGCATGTCTGGTTGGAGGGGTGTATGCTGGGCAAAGAACATTCAGAAATCTCTTCCAATACACAATGCCTGTGAGCATCACAGCAGAGGTTTGAGTTTATTTTATTTTTACAGGGACAGTGCACATTAATCAACGTTTCACTAAAAGTGACGGTTTTAGCCAGCTGGCTAATTTTCAACCGCAGTCCCTGGGCACGTTATTAAAAACAATTACAATATAGACAATCATTGAGCAGTGAGCACACGCAGAGCAACATAGGACAAGCAAGACACAGCATATAGACAGAGTGGTTAGAATGGATACTTCAAAGTACCATTCAGAAATGTTCTCATAGAATAGATGCTTTGGCGGTAGTCTGTTCTTGTCCTAGGTTTACGTAATTTCTAGGTGAACCAGGTGCGTACACAGCTCGAGCAAGACATTTGTCGTGTCTTTACAGTGATTAAATTAAATAACATGCTATTTTCAAATCGATTACCTAACTTTGAATTATTTGATTAAATTAATCAGGCAATAACTAACTCATTAGGAATCCGGGGCACCACGGAAGCATTAGATTATATAGAGCGGCTGTCTTCCGAATCCACTCTTAAAGATCTGAAGATCTTTTATATCAATAGCGGTCAATCATTAATTATTCTTTACCTTCTATCAGTCTCATCTGAATGTCGTAAAAATGATTGATTATCTCCACAAACCCTAGCATAAATTATGAATCACCAATATACAAATTTGCTTGATTATTTATTTACTAACTAAGTAAATAATCACAGAAATACATAAAAACAAATAGTAGGTATTGGTTACTAACCATGATGGAAAAGTCCCTAGTGGGCTAAGCCAATATGACGGCTTGGTAGACAAAGGGAAGGGGGTGTGGCCTGAGAAAGAGCGGGAAAGACAACATGGATTCACTACACACAGTCTATAATTATATTAATTGAAATGCTAATCCTTTGCACATGAACGGCCACTCATTCGAGAATAAATGTAATGTGTATATATATTTACGCCCGTATGTTGTTATTCTCTTCTCTGTTGGAATACTCAATCGTGCTGTAGGGTTCATCAGAGTCTCTCGTTAACTTTCATTGAAGTCACAGTCTTTCCTGGTTAGAATGGATACTTCAAAGTACCATTCAGAAATGTTCTCATAGAATAGGTGCTTCGGCGGTAGTCTATATTCGTCCTAGATTTTTAGTGTCAGATTAGTAATTATACGTCTAAGATTTGCTCTTATTCTGTAGGGATCGATAGTCTCAAATTTAACAATTTCCAGCCGTGTAGCCAATGCTCCACGTGGTATAGTCTTGTCCTTTGGTAGAGTTGTAGTTTAAACCACTTCGCACACCAGCGTCCCCCGGCATGTTTTGGTCTTAGAAATTCAACCATTTGCAACCTTAGCTTACACCTGGGGTTGTGTGGTTTGGTGTGAATTTCACCAGGAGTGGGTTTTATACGTTTCAGTAGAAAAGGGTGGTTCCACGACACTGACGTAATGTCTCTGCTCACGTGGGCGGGGCCACTGGTTAGTTAATATTGATATGAAAACCCTATACTCTCATTTAGAAGCTTAACATCACATTACATATTTTCACAAATAGTTCCATGTTTAATCACATACGTTTCGTAATATTTAGATGTAAACCTTACAGCTGGGAAATTCACACTTTAAGAGATACCATTATGTGTGTTTCTTGTCCTTCATGAGATCACCAAATGAAACACACTCAACATAAATGTCCCTTAAGTGTCTACGGATCATTCCCACATTCTCAAAAATAGAAAGAATGTTTAATTCTCACATTTTGGGGATTTAGGAGTTTGGCCAAGTGAAGTTCTTTGTTCTCTCTCTCTGAATACTGCATGGTAGTTTATATCCAGTGTTTATGACCTAAGGTACTAAACCTGGTTTTCGGAGAGAGAGACTAATCGAGAGAGTTTGGGGGAGCCACGATCTACACCCAAAAGGGTCATATCATGACACATGCATCAGCATTTCTCTGACTACGTTCCTCCATTGAGTAAAAAAACCTACTGATTCCAGGAGGACCATGAGCTGTTGCTATCGATAAGGTGTCTGATTCATCATTTTCACCTCGAATAGAAGTAGAGGGACTTTCGTAAGAGGTTGCTTGTTGTCAGCGCTGAGGGAACTTTATGCACTTGGCCAGATGATTCTGCATCTTTGTTGCATTCTTCACATATGATTTGGCACAGTATTTGCAAATGTACACAGCTTTTCCTTCTACATTAGTGGCATTTTCCTGTAAAGATTAGAGAAAGAAATGGTCAAATAAACCAAATATGCAATTCCATGTACAGATAACTAGTTAAGTAGTTAGATTAAACAACTCCTTTGTAAGATAAATGTTTATTCACTGAAAGAATAAATGTTTTGTTTTCGAAATGATAGTTTCCGGATTTGACAATATTAATGACCATAGGCTCGTATTTCTGTGTGTTTATTATATTATAATTAAGTCTATGATTTGATATTTGATAGAGCAGTCTGACTGAGCGGTGGTAGGCAGCAGCAGGCTCGTAAGCATGAATTCAAACAGAACTTTACTGCGTTTGCCAGCAGCTCTTCGCAATGCTTGAAGCACAGCCCTGTTTATGACTTCAAGCATATCAACTCCAGAGATTAGGCTGGCAATACTAAAGTGCCTATAAGAACATCCAATAGTCAAAGGTAAATGAAATACAAATGGTATAGAGAGAAATAGCCGACAGGTCATAATTCCTATAATAACTACAACCTAAAACTTCTTAACTGGGAATATTGAAGACTCATGTTAAAAGGAACCACCATCTTTCATATGTTCTCATGTTCTGAGCGAGGAACTTAAACGTTATCTTATTTACATGGCACATATTGCACTTTTACTTTCTTCTCCAACATTGTGTTTTTGCGCTATTTAAACCAAACGGAACATGTTTCATTATTTAGAGACTAAATAGATTTAATTTATGTATTATATTAAGTTCAAATAAGTGTTCATTGTTCATTCAGTATTGTTGTAATTGTCATTATTACAAATATATACATAAAAATCGTCCAATTTAATTGGTATCGGCTTTTTTTGGTCCTCCAATAATCGGTTCGGCGTTGAAAGAACATAATCGGTCGACCTCTAGTCAGTACATGAGTTTTCTCCAGTTTGAAGCTACACAGTAGCACAGTAGGTGTCTGTCTGTCACAGGAGGTTGGTGACACCTTCATTTGGGAGAACGGGCTTGTGGTAATGACTGGAGCGGAGTCAGTGGAATGGTATTAAATACATCAAACACATGGTTTCCAGGTGTTTGATGCCATTCCATTTGCTCCGTTCCGGCCGGTCTTATCAGCCGTCCTCCCCTCAGCAGCCTCCTGTGCTGTCTGTGTGCAGGTACTGTAGTAACCCTGATATGTCCTAATCCTTATCCTGACTGCTCGAAAGTAGTGTGCACACATCCATCTAGCACTGACTGAAACAGCGGGAGCAGTCAACAGTGTGCTGGTGTCTATTGTTTTTTTTCATCAGTAATCCTCACTGCTTCTTGTCTCTCTACCAAATGCACCCAGACAGTGCCCTGTTTAACCCGGGGCTGCATGGCCAGTTTGTGGAGCTGAACGAGGCCTACAGGGTGCTGAGTAAGGAGGTGTCCCGGAGAGAGTACGACCTGCGGCTACAGCACCCTTTTACCGGGGGACAGGCCTTCAGACCCACCTCCACACAACCCCAGGTATGTAACCACACACACACACAGCCCTCCATAGTTCATACACACTTTTAAAAATAGTTTTATTTCCCTTTTATTTATTTCTCTGTCCCTCTCTCTCTGTTTCTCTCTCTCTTCTCTCTGTTTCCCCCTCTCTCTCTCTGTCTCCCCCTCTCTCCCTCTGTCTCCCTCTCCCTCCCTCTCTCTGTCTCTCTGTCTCCCCCTCTCTCTGTCTCCCTCTCTGTATCTCTCTCTCCCTCTCTCTGTCTCCCTCTCTCTGGCTCTCCCTCCCTCCCTCTCTCTGGCTCTGTCTCTGTCTCTCTCTCTCTCAGGAGAGTATGCGCTACTAGGATCAGTTCAAACCCTGTCAACCTGAGGAGTGGGGGAGGAAGATGAACTTTAGAATAATTAGCTACTGTATGCTCATCATGTGACTGAGCTTCTCTTCAGGTAACATCATGGGGAAAGATCAGAGTGAAATTGATGATTGGACATTGATTCTGTATGTATGTACACTCTCATAGTTAAATAAGAAATGCAGTGATTTTTGTCACGTTCTAGGAACATAATCTGTCACTCCTAAACCTAAAGCATTTCTGAATTATGACAAACATCTGTGCCAAAATGTCACAATTGCCTATTACTGCTATTACTATTTTGTTACTCATTCATAGTCTAGACTAAATAGCCTGTAAACTCCGATAACTGTCTGTCTGTAGGCACAGGTGCCCCTGGCTCAGACCCAGGTTATGCTGTCATAGATCTGGTAATCTGTGTTTTTGCACGTTGACTTGGCAGCACTTTTGTTGATTGTAGAAATTCAACTTTTCCTGGTATATGACTTACATTTGTACTAGTACAGAATAATAAAACATGAATAATAATCAAAATACCAATTCAACTGCCAACGATATTCCTCTGTGTGCTGTGCGTATGTCTGTGCTGTCTGACAGGTGTCTCTCTCTCTCTTCCGGTCACACAGACAGTTGGAGTCTGTCCATAACAACTTCACGGACGAGAAGAACAGGTCATCAAGCAGATCTACAATGAGGGCAAGGTGTGTGAAAGAAGTTCTAAACATATTGCATGTATTATAACTTATTACATGTTTTATTACACTGTTCTGGTTAGGGTAGTAGTAATAATCAACATTGCCTGGAATATGTATTAATATGATTTGTTGGTGTGAAATACCTGAGGCTGGAACTGATTTATATATTTCTTCATTTTGATTCACAGAGTGAACGGGTTTAAGAAGCAGACAGAGATTCTCAGACAGAATTCTCAGGAGAAACACAAAATCACTTGCAACAAGTAGGAGTTTAGTAGAATACGAGCACATGGTAAAACAAGGGGGATTGATTTGGCCGAACACCTCGGAAGAGGAATGGAGTCAGTCAGGAAGGCGAGTGAACGGTTGATTGAGTTGGGAGTAGTTAACTTTTTCAGTGGTTTGTGGCAGACGTTGATGATCTGCACAGCTCTCGTTTGCTTGGACCTTGGATACTAAGTCAAGGAGTTAAAAAACAAGTGTGTAATACCTGGGTGAAACGGAAACAGTAATGGGGTACATGTCTTTGTCACAGTAAAGCCTCGCCCCACAGCCATTCTAGGTTTCTCCAGGAGGAGAATACGTTGTGGAGGTTTGGTCTGGTATCACAAGACTAACCGCAGTAGGTCATTAGCAGCACATCTCTTCCGCTATTGGATGGAACCAAGACTCCTGTTAGCCAGTTGCTAATTGGTTTGCATACCCGTGACATGATGCTTTCCCCACAGCCGTTCAGAGGCAGTCTCAACAAGATTCATGGGACTGTGTGAATTTGCCCACTGGAGATGGGGCATTCCAGATATTGTGTTCCGTAATGTAAGCCTATGGTTGCATACTGTAAAGACTTTAATCAAAGGTAGAATCCCTTAATGACAGAAAGGGGGTGCTCTGCACAGCTGCCCTTGAACCACTGGGATTCAGTTATTGCTCTGTGTGTCAATGATATCATGGATCTTTTGACTCTGCTACTGGGCCCATGGTGGACCCAAATACAGTCATAAAAATATACTGTTCGGGACAGGAGTTTTTCCTGACAATGTTACCTACATGCAATATTAATGGCTTTCTGCTTTTCCTGGTTATGTGATGAGGAACAACTGTCCCTAGATATACTATATACTTTCCCATTGAAAGGACATGGAATCAAGAGACATTTTGAAAATTAAGTCATATTAGGACTTTTTAAAATGGTATTTAATTGTGCACTTCTCTGATGTTGAAGAATTCATTTTAGGAAGGGTAATTATACTATGGAAAGTACTGAAGTGCCACGCAGGCAGATTTATTGAGATTAGAAATGTATTTAATTTATTGCTGTGGTGACGGCCAACCGACACTTACCATAAGTCACAGATTGTGTTTCAGTGATGTTTAATGACAGCCTTAACTCTTCACGGTGTCGTGGAGTCATGCAATGATGAATAACTTAGTAAACACTGTTCCTCTGATCTCAACCAACAACCTCCAATGTTTCATTTTGAGTTTGTTTCTCACCTGATTCCACGCTTGCATGTCCTGTCAGGTTTGGGAGTTAGCGAGTGGTGCAGTGTGTTAATGACTCTATGGCCTTGTGTTGTTTCTCAAGCCCTTAGCTGAAACCACAGGAGATAACAGGTCCCCGCATACCGACATCCCCTATGTAGTGCACAAGTGCCCCCTCATAACCAAAACACACCAAACTGACAGAGACTCTTCTGTCGACGTAAAGACAAACTGATGGGAGACAGGGTTCACTGTACGGTCTGTGCTGCTGATCAAGGTTTTGTAAGCCTCTGACTGTGACCTAGTGCTGCTGATCAAGGTTTTGTAAGCCTCTGACTGTGACCTAGTGCTGCTGATCAAGGTTTTGTAAGCCTCTGACTGTGACCTAGTGCTGCTGATCAAGGTTTTGTAAGCCTCTGACTGTGACCTAAATTAGTTGTGCAAATGTATTATTCCAACCAAATAAATGATGAATATCAATTCACTGGGGGTGATCAGTTAGTGGTCTGTGTGTTTTATGTGTCTGTCTGTGAGAGCTTGGATGTGGATTTGGGTGAATGATATAAAGAGATCTTAGTGCAATAAAATGACCCCCTTTATTGTATCGTTACTATAAAATGTATTATGTGGCTGAGAAAGGGGAGTGGTAAATGATTGATTGACCTGCTGAATGACGAATTGAAGGGCGACGTTCACCTGTGTCCAGTGCGCGGGTGCGTCCATGTCATTTTGAAAAAGTTGGCAGTGCAAAGGTTACGCGGAATTCGGAGTGCGTCGAGTGGAGTGCGCCTTTTAATTGTGATCTGAAGGGCAAAGGACATGAGCAACCAATCATAACAGACCAAGAGACGCTGTCAAGGACCCTTCTCTTTGTGGACTGCTCTGGCACTATTAACTTCTGTATGTTATTATCAAAGAGGACAAAAGGATAAGTCGCGGCGGCACATGCGTCTTCAACGAAACGTCATCTAGGCTATTTCTCCGAGACACCGCTGTGGATAGGCTGCGCAGTGTCATGAGATGTGCGTTCGGCACCGTAGCCTCTGTGATTCAAGACATTAGTGTTGGATCGTAAATAAGTGCTTTTTGTCCTTTTTAAACGTTTTTAGAGACAAGGATACAATATCGCAAAATATCTTATCGGGACTATAAATGGACCTGTAGTCACGCTACTACTGACGCTCAACCACGGACCGTTTCATGGGTTTCTGGCCAGCAATGGGCGAATTGTAACCGGTTTACATACCCGAACCTCTGGCTTTGGAATATTGGGGGCCATCATTCAAAGTTCACACAACTCTCAGTAAAATAGATGCAACCAAACTGTATTGAATTGAACGTGAACGACTGAGATTTATTAAACTAGGCTATTTGTCAATATGCAAAATGCATATGTGCGCGCTTGATTGCCATGAATGATTTGGCCGATTGATGGCATTCGATTATAAATTGTTATATTGTAGCCAAATACATTGTGCAATTGTTGATGAATTAAGTTACAATCTCAAGCCACTCATTTGAATGTTAGCCTACTCATTTGCCATAGACGGATTCATAATTACTTGTATGTATACATGAATATATTTCACGTTCTTAACAAACGGAAAGGGAATGACACCCCGTCTGTCAATCCATAACATGGAACCTAAGGACTGCAGATTGAATATTGATTGAGTGGAGTGAAAAGACAAAAGAAAATCATCAATTCATTTACAGAAAATTAGGCTTTTTGGAGTTCTGCACAATGGGGATTATGCTTCAAGTTATTCTAGGAATGTTTCAGTTCCTCTTGCTCTCCAGAATACCCACGTCCCATGCTAAGGTTAGTTATCTTGACATACTACACTCTGGTAGACAGTTGTTTGCATGGAAATCTCAGGAGTTTAGATTTTTTTATTCATTTGCCTGTATTATGCAACAAATCATGTGGTTTATTTGAAGGGAAAATAAAGATGGGAATACAGTGACTTTAGGAGCATTATAGCGTCTTTGTTTCTAACGGATCCTTGTGTGTTTGGAGCTTTTACCCCCACGGTCATTGACGCTCTGAGCTTATGAAGGTTTGCAGAATTCTGTGGTGCACCTCTCACTCTCCTAGAGCATGTACCATGTTGACTAATGGTAGACTCATGTACCATGTATGGATAGGCACAATGTGGCACAACTCTGTCAGAATGACTGACATGTTCTTTGTAACACAAGGTAGATGTACTGTACATGAGTGACATATGGGGATGGATAATAATTAGCCAACATAATAGTCACTCAGACACACAACTCTTCACATGGCAGATTGGTTTTATATCAAGAACATGTAGTGACCTGAAGCTGCCCTGATTGAGCTGCGTGGCCGTGGGATATATCAGGTTGCAGGTCCTGGGAATCATGTTGTATTGGGGCCCACATCTCTCTCTCTCTCTCTCTCTGACACACACACACACACACAGTGGTCACAACAGCTTTTTCTACTCGTCCCCCTGGGGGAAAGCTGGGTTAATTTTGGCAGTTAGAAGGTCTAAGACTGATGCTGCAGCTGGCACTGTGTGGGCTGCTGCAAGAGCTTGGCTGGCACTGTTTACATTACTTGTGTGTGTGTCAGAGAGGGAGACACAGAGAGAGTGAGACTGTGCCAGTGTCAGCCAGGAACAAATGCAACCAGCCTGGAGGGGAATAGTCTTCTCTGGGAGCAGTACAACGAACACACACTTGGGGTGACAGTATCAACTCCTCCACAGGGGCCAGTCTGTGGAGCTATAGCCCACCCTACTCTTCCTAGGGGCCAGTCTGTGGAGCTATTGCCCACCCTACTCCTCTTAGGGACCAGTCTGTGGAGCTATTGCCCACCCTACTCCTCCACAGGGGCCAGTCTGTGGAGCTATTGCCCACCCTACTCCTCCTAGGGGCCGGTCTGTGGAGCTATAGCCCGCCCTACTTCTCCTAGGGGCCAGTCTGTGGAGCTATTGCCCACCCTACTTCTCCTAGGGGCCAGTCTGTGGAGCTATTGCCCACCCTACTCCTCCTAGGGGCCGGTCTGTGGAGCTATAGCCCGCCCTACTCCTCCTAGGGGCCGGTCTGTGGAGCTATAGCCCGCCCTACTCCTGGGGATGTTTTGCGCTGATTGATTTGTGATATGAATGAAACACCCATGTGATCTGACATGTTTCTTGTTGCTCAGACACTATAGTATGTGTTCACAAAATGGCCACACACACATCGGTGAACTCTAAATTAAATGGGGCCAAACCCGAAACTGTAGAGAGAGCACAGGGGCAGGGTTGGGCGGTTGGGCGAAGTCTACATTCTCTCAGCAGTGGCCCTAGTCCACTCAGATCTAATAATGACGGTGGGTGGGTGTGATGTGTTTGCGTGCGTGCGTCTGTGTGTGCTTGTGTTTTGTGTGTGTGTAAACTACATAGTATTTTTTTGTTGTTGTGTGTTACTCACCTAGCTAAGGTATTCGGTATCAGTGTAGAGCATGAGAGCGTACGAGGGGCTGTGGGGTACGAGGGGCTGCGGGGTACGAGGGTCTGCGGGGTACGAGGGTGCGGGGTACGAGGGGCTGCGAGGGGCTGTGGGGTGCGAGGGGCTGTGGGGTACGAGGGGCTGTGGGGTACGAGGGGCTGTGGGGTACGTGGGGCTGTGGGGTACGAGGGGCTGTGGGGTACGTGGGGCTGTGGGGGCTGTGGGGTACGAGGGGCTGTGGGGTACGAGGGGCTGTGGGGTACGAGGGGCTGTGGGGCACGAGGGGCTGTGGGGTACGAGGGGCTGTGGGGTACGAGGGGCTGTGGGGCACGAGGGGCTGTGGGGTACTACGGGTCGTCTCTGTATATAAGGTTAAAAACATGCAGGGATTTACCACCTGACACACCTCTTCTTCTGCCTCTGCTCTTCCAGCTAGCCCACTGGAGACCTGCGGACACCACCCCCAAATCTAGAGAAGGTACCCCCCCGTGATAATCACACCAGCATATATGAACAGGATGATGATGAGTAACTGTGTGTGTATGAATAACAGAGTTGAGATTCATAAAGTGAGAATGAATACATTATGACTAGATTTGTGATGTGTTAGTGACCTTGTCAAACCTATTAATCTGAAATTTCTGTCTCTCCCTCCAGTGCGTCGGTGGTTGGAGGTGTACTCTCGGAGTGGTTGTGAGCCCAGGGATACCCTGGTGGAGGTGTGGCGGGAGTTGCCGGGAGAGACGCATCACCTCTTTGTGCCTTCCTGTGTGTCGGTCCGCCGCTGTGGTGGGTGCTGCTCCGACGAGGCACTGGAGTGTGTGCCCTCACTCACACACTCTATCACCATGGAGGTACACACTCACACACTCTATCGCATTGGAAGTACACACTCTCACACACAGAATGATTTGTAACCGTAGTTTGTGTCTTTGTACTATGCAGCTAATGAAGACCTCCTTCATGAAGCATGAGCTCATTGAGCTGGACTTCGTTGAGCACAGCCAGTGTGAGTGCAGGTGAGCACACACACACACACACACACACACACACACACACACACACACACACACACACACACACACACACACACACACACACACACACGGTCTATGCATGACTGCATTCTCTGTGTGTGTCCTCAAATAACCCGCTCTCTTTCCCTGTAGACTAAAAGAGAATCTTCAATCAGCCCCTACCAGGTACAGTACTGTATGTATGTGGCTGTCTGTGTACATTTTGTGTTTTGTCTGTGTGTGTGTTTTGTCTGTGTGTGTTTGGGTATCTGTTTCTGTGTACTTCTAGCTTAGTGAGTTAGCGTCTTTGTGATGCTCGAGCGCTAGCCTAATATCCCATGGGACAGTTCACCTGCCACTGTCTCCATAGAGATACCTTACCCTTTGTGCTGAGTGAGTGCTCTGAGAGCAATTACCAAAGCAGGTCGAAGTTTCTATGTCTATACAACATTATTATTACACCATGTTATTTTATAGTATTTCTACTATAAGGCAAGGCTACTTTTGCTCTGTCACATGTTTGGAAGCCCCAGCCCACCCCTGACCTAGTGGCAGAGTGACTAGCTGGCGTTAGACCAACAGAGCTGGACAGAGGTCAAGGCCCACAGAGAGGGAAAGTTAGGGAAAGAGTGAAAACAGAGGGATAGAGAGAGAGTAAAAATCGTTTAAAAAAAAATGTATTTATTATTTAACCTTTATTTAACTAGGCAAGTCAGTTAAGAACACATTCTTATTTTACAATGACAGCCTAGGAACAGTGGGTTAACTGCCTTGTTCAGGGGCAGAACGACAGAATTTTACCATGTCAGCTCGGGGATTCGATCTAGAAACCTTTCAGTTACTGGCCCAAGAGTGAAAGCTTGAAAGGGAGACTGAGCCAGACATTTTATTTTCTAATAAGGCTGTTGGACTTTAAATGTATCCCACAAAAAATGGAATTAGAGGCATTTAACTCTATAATGTATCTATTTTGATTTTGATCTGCTATTGTGATGTATTGTTGTTTGACACAGACGTATGTCTCTGACTAATAGGCCTGCAAAGCCTCTGAAGAAAGGCAGGAAAAGGGAGAGAGGAAAATCCAAACGAAAGAAAAGTGGAACTATGTAAGTTCAACTAAACATGCTAAATTAACTCCTGAGTTGTTGCTTCTTTACTTACATAAAGCTTTATGAACAAGTCTAAGCAACTATCTGTTTCTCTGTGGGTACGCACAAGTAATTCCAAGAATATCACTCCACACACTCCACACACAGCAGAAATAGTGAATTCAGCCTTTCTTCTTCAATTCTCCACCCATCATGCTACTGTCAACTATGTCCTATGTCTTATAGGGGTCAGAGTTCCCTCAGTGTCTCTCAGGCCCATCCATCACTCAGATCAGATCCCATTGAGTTACTGGCAGGTGTGTAATCTGCCTAATTTGGTGACTCATTTTCTCTGTGGCAACCCAGCCACCACCTCCCTCCCTCTCGGGGCCAGCCCAGCCCAGCCACCACCTCCTCCCTCTCTCTCTGTGCCAGCTCAGCCTTCACCTCCTCCCTCCCTCTCTCTCTGTGGCAACCCAGCCTCCACCTCCTCCTTCCTCTCTCTCTGTGGCAACCCAGCCACCACCTCCTCCCTCCCTCTCTGTGCCAGCCCAGCTACGACTTCCTCACTCTCTCTCTGTGCCAGCCCAGCCTCCACCTCCTCCCCCTCTCTCTGTGCCAGCTCAGCCACCACCTCCTCCCTCCCTCTCTGTGGCAACCCAGCCACCACATCCTCCCTCTCTCTCTGTGGCAACCCAGCCACCACCTCATCCCTCTCTCTCTGTGGCAGCCCAGCCACCACCTCCTCCCCCTCTCTGTGGCAACCCAGCCACCACATCCTCCCGCTCTCTCTGTGGCAACCCAGCCACCACCTCCTCCCTCTCTCTCTGTGGTAACCCAGCCACCACATCCCCCCTCTCTCTCTGTGGCAACCCAGCCACCACATCCTCCCTCTCTCTCTGTGGCAACCCAGCCACCACATCCTCCCTCTCTCTCTGTGGCAACCCAGCCACCACCTCATCCCTCTCTCTCTGTGGCAACCCAGCCACCACATCCTCCCGCTCTCTCTGTGGCAACCCAGCCACCACCTCCTCCCTCTCTCTCTGTGGCAACCCAGCCAACACATCCTCCCTCTCTCTCTGTGGCAACCCAGCCACCACCTCCTCCCACTCTCTCTGTGGCATCCCAGCCACCACCTCCTTCCTCTCTCTCTGTGGCAGTACAGCCACCACCTCCTCCCTCTCTCTCTGTGGCAGCACAGCCACCATCTCCACCCTCTCTCTCTGTGGCAGTACAGCCATGTGGCAGCACAGCCACCACCTCCTCCCTCTCTCTCTGTGGCAGCACAGCCACCACCTCCTCCCTCTCTCTCTGTGGCAACCCAGCCACCACCTCCACCCTCTCTCTCTGTGGCAGCACAGCCACCACCTCCTCCCGCTCTCTCTGTGGCAACCCAGCCACCACCTCCTCCCTCTCTCTCTGTAGCAGCACAGCCACCACCTCCTCCCGCTCTCTCTGTGGCAACCCAGCCACCACCTCCTCCCTCTCTCTCTGTGGCAGCACAGCCACCACCTCCTCCAGCTCTCTCTGTGGCAACCCAGCCACCACATCCTCCCTCTCTCTCTGTGGCAGCACAGCCACCACCTCCTCCCGCTCTCTCTGTGGCAACCCAGTCATGACCACTCAGCCAGGCCCACACAAAGATGGCCTCTCTGTAGCTGCTTCATTAATTAAATCACTTCATTGAAGAAGTCCATTAGCCTCCCAGACAGGCCAGGGTGAGTTAACTCAGTCATGGATGGACTCACTTAGACAGACTGAGGTTAACTCCCTAATGGGAATCCCAGCCAATGGCACATTAAAGGGTCTCTCAGACAAGAGGATGTCTACTGCAATGGGCACAGGGACAGCTTTATTCCTATTGAATCCTATGTGGAACATCAGGTTTGAAAGCCACTGGTGTCTGTTTTAAAGTTGCAGTATTTGTTCTATTCTTCTTACCGCCACAGACCCTCCTCTCCCCCCACTACGCCCTCTCCTCCCCCGACCACCCCGTCTCCCTTGCCAGGCCCTCGATGTACCCCCTGTCCTGGGAGGAAGTGGACACTCGATTTGCATTCGTGTCGGTGTCGCTGCAACGTGACCACAGAGAGCTGCAGTCAGAAAGGGAGGAGGCTCAACCAGCACCTCTGCAGGTCAGTGTCCAGTGACAGCAAACCACCTTCAGAACCAGAGCCATAGAAGGAGAGCTTGAACCATTAACAGAGATGTAGTAGTATCAACTGTGACCATGCATCACAACCACATTCAAACCTGGCTAAACAACATCCCAACATTATGTATTTAATCAATCTGATCTAAACTCTCTCTCTTGTTTCATTTTTTGTTTTAGATGTGAGGCCAGGAGGCGGTGATGCTCTTTCTCTCCGCTGGTTCCAGACTCACTCTCATCCATGCTCATCCACTCTCATCCATGCTAAGCAGAAGTCTGGGTAACAAAGAGGAGTGGAGGATGTACCCCTAACTCTCCTCTTCCTTGTCCTCCAGAACCACCAAGTCAGTGCAGTATTACAACGTAAATATATGTACCTGTGTGTAGAGCTGTATATGTGTAGTCAGTCTCATCACACAGCTTCTTCAGGCGCTTAGCTGCTCTCGTCCAGTCAACGTGTATGTAACACTCTCCTTCACAGGAGTAAATGATGGGACCAAATGTAAAGCACAGTTTAGATGTCTGGAAACATGAGGGCGATGTGAGGTAGTGAGTCGCCAGGACGTTAGTTGTGGACCAGACAGAATTCAACACTCACACCTCCAATGCTGTACTGTATGGGACATTGGGACTTTGGACATGAAGAGGATTTAAAGACTGATCACAGATCAGATTTAACAGACGTGTTCATGTTGAGTTTTGTTGTCTTCATAGACACGGTGGGTCAGTTTTGCCCATGAACTGCTATTGGACTGTTTTGCAGAAAGACAATGGCAACAGACATAATGATCCTGATATTGATACGTGTGTTATATTTTGTGTACAGGGAGACCCCCGATAGGAGAATGATTCCAGGGTCAAGTCATTAAAGTGCAGTAAGGATATAGAATAGTGAATGAACATACATGCACACACGCACACATGTACACACACACATGCACACACGTACCAGCTATTTGTTGTGTGTATAAAGCCGTCAGGGATACCCCATGGACCTATAGCTAAGTGAGTTGAATAGCTGCATAGACTGTATCTGTGTGGTCTACACACTGAATGGCACAGATGGGTTAACATGCCACAGTTAGTCTCTCTCATTCACAGCATATGGTCACAGGCTGGATCACTGAGGGGTTGTACAGGCTGGATCACTGAGGGGTTGTACAGGCTGGATCACTGAGGGGTTTTACAGGCTGGATCACTGAGGGGTTGTACAGGCTGGATCACTGAGGGGTTGTACAGGCTGGATCACTGAGGGGTTTTACAGGCTGGATCACTGAGGGGTTTTACTGGCTGGATCACTGATGGGTTGTACAGGCTGGATCACTGAGGGGTTTTACAGGCTGGATCACTGAGGGGTTTTACAGGCTGGATCACTGAGGGGTTGTACTGGCTGGATCACTGAGGGGTTGTACTGGCTGGATCACTGAGGGGTTGGACAGGCTGGATCACTGAGGGGTTGTACAGGCTGGATCACTGAGGGGTTTTACAGGCTGGATCACTGAGGGGTTTTACAGGCTGGATCACTGAGGGGTTTTACAGGCTGGATCACTGAGGGGTTTTACAGGCTGGATCACTGAGGGGTTTTACAGGCTGGATCACTGAGGGGTTTTACAGGCTGGATCACTGAGGGGTTGTACAGGCTGGATCACTGGATCACTGGGGTTTTACAGGCTGGATCACTGAGGGGTTTTACAGGCTGGATCACTGAGGGGTTTTACAGGCTGGATCACTGAGGGGTTTTACAGGCTGGATCACTGAGGGGTTTTACAGGCTGGATCACTGAGGGGTGTTCTGTCATCTGTTTGATTTGGTTTTTGTCTCCATCTCTCCGCTCTGGAGTGAA